>NC_056731.1:687196328-687541328 GCF_019279795.1 Protopterus annectens
AGAAAGGAGATTAGATAATGAGTTTTTCCAAAGTACTGCCTGCTGACGGTTTTCCAGGTAAGATGTAAACCAGGATAAGGAAGAAGAACGAATTGAAAGAGATTTTAGTATATGCAGAAGGAGTTTATGATTAACCATGTCAAAAGCTTTTGAAAGATCTATGAAGATAGAAGATGATAGATTAGTGTTGTTACGGTTATGGTTGATAGCGTTAGTAAAGGAGAGTAATGCAGTAGTGGTACTGTGAGAAGATCTAAATCCATGTTGACTGTTAGCAAGTAGGTTGTTATGGAGAAGGTGGTTAAGGAGTTGTTTATGGATACATTTTTCCATGATTTTGGCTATAGGTGATAGCAATGCTATGGGACGAAAATTAGAGAAGTCATTAGAATTGCCCCTTTTGTGTAGTGGGATGATGTGAGATATCTTCCAAATGGAAGGGAAAATTCCTTCCTTTATAGATCTATTCATCAGGATTGAGATGGGATAGGCAATGGCTTTAGCTCCTATCTGCAGAAATTCTGCAGGAAGTTTGTCTGCAGAGGGGGTGGTGGGTTTAAGTTTATGGAGTAGGGATGAGATAAATAAGGTAGATGCAGGTTGAAGGTAAAGAGGAAGAGAAGTATGTAAAGTAGGTGTGGGTAATTTAGAGGTGTCATGAGATAGGTGATTTGCTAGAGTTTGGATAGTATTGGTGAAGAAAGAGTTGAAGTCATTAGTTATTTGTGTAGGATTGTTTGGATTAGAGTCCTGGGGAGTTGGTGTGAATGACTGGCCTGGAGACAGAAGATTATTAATACTAGCCCAAAATTTTTTAGGTTCATATATTCATATATATATAGTTTTATATATATATATATATATATATATATATATATATATATATATAAATAGATAGATATGTATGTGAATATATATATAGATATAGATATATTGTATGTATATGTATATCTGAGTGTAAACTAGAATGAAATACCCAAATCTCGATGTTTATTTATATACTAACTCCGAGATTGCACAATCTTCTGGAAAGGGCATATTTCCTTGCACACCTGTTGATCATCTATTTAGTCAATCAAATTTTGTCAAATAAACAGATGTTGATCAAACGTAGAGTCGACCAACTTCAGTTGACCCATATATATATATATATATATATATATATATATATATATATATATATATATACAGTTGAGAGCACAGACATTAAGCATATCACTACCACATTGACATACTCAGCCACCCATGTATACTGTATAGCAAATCTTTTCACAAAACACAAACATGAAACATTCATCTCACCCTTGTACATCACACAAAACACATATACTAATCATTTATTTATTTTTATTTGTTAACTGGGTAGGTAGGCTTATATGAAGACCCTTTTCATCTATGAACCTAAGCCTATAATGGCAAAATTTACAGTAATAATTAAGAACATTGAGAAAGTACGGTTAAATTTGATTATATAAATGGAAATAATGTTTTAGAATACATTCATAAAGACAATTCATTTATAAAGGACAAGACAATAGATGGTTAAAAATGGATATAGTTAATATAGTTTTACAAATGAGCTCTGAGTATTGATTGAATCAGTCTTGGATTTTTATCAGCAATTTAAGCCATTGTCAATAAAAAGCCTATAAGATGGGTCACAAAAAAAGCTGTTCAAAAAGGGTGTTTTGAATTCTATGAGATTTTCCTTATAACAGGTCAAATTCTTAAAAGGGCCCTTTCTCCAAATGTTGTTTTGAAGGTGGTCTGTGCAGTAAGGTGCAATTTGGTTGACAGCTTCTAAGTGTATAGCATGGTCCTCTGATGGCAAGAAGTCTTTTTAGAGGTGAGCAGTAACTTTCTTTTAGTATTTTGTATATTAGTGAGTTGAGTAGAAAAGTAGCAGGTTCAATTAATTTAGGCCCATTTATTTTCAGTAACAGAAAGCACTAGTGGGTATATTCACTTGACAATAAGACAAGTCAACAAATGTTATTTACTATGGTCTGAAAACATTTTGTTTTATAGGAATGGTTGAATGATAGTAAAGGAATGGCTTATTCTAGCTTTGGAATGAGAACATGTTCAGCTACGGCCATTCTAGCAGTTGCTGTAAGTAGATGTGAGATTTTATAACAGTGTTTTAGTTATGAGTTTACTTTTTGTGTAATATCTATATGTGTAGAGACGGTAAGAGAGTGGACAGCAGTAATTCTTAAGCATTTATATTCTATGATTTCTGGCATGATATTGTTTTCTAGGTTTGCTAAAGTACCTATGGGCAAATGAAGTTTTTATGAGAAAGAGAATAGCATAACTTTTTTAATTGTTTCTTAATAATTTATTGGCTGATGCCAAATGACAGAGTTTGTTAAAGCATTGATGTATCTGTGGTTGTAACCTTTTTTGACATCTATTGCTTTGGAGTAGGAGACTATCATCAATGTATAGTACTAGGTTTAAGGATGGGAGATCATTAATGAATAAGCAGGAGAGAAGGGGGCCACCAGTAGATACCTGGTTGTTTGAATGAACCTAGAATATCCTATCTTGCAAGTAGATGTAGGACCATTTCATAGTAGGGTCCAAAATTAAATTTTAAATTTTGTTTAGGAGAAGGTGGTCCATTATTTCAAAGGCTGTGGTCATGTCTATAAAACCACTCACAGTAATGACACTATCATTCATGCTACAGTAAATAGAGTTAGTGGATTTTAGCAGGACCGTGGTGATACTAAATGCATTACTAAAGCTGTGTTGCTTGTCTAAGAGGAAGTCATAGCTTTTTATGTGTTGGAGTAGTTATTTATATAGAAGTTTTTTTTAATATTTTTGTTCAACAGCATAGAGTAGAAATATGGTGCAAGTCTTTATGTGCTTTAGGGGAGGGTACATTTGGTATGAGTATGATGAATCAATCTTTTATAGGATGGGGTAAGGTGCCAGAGGTAAGGAATAGGTTCAAAATGAAAGTTAAGGTGCTTGAGAATGAAATTTGCACCTTTTTATAGAAAAGTGAGGTGAATTTTGAAAAGTTTTGAAGAGGATTGTTTCAGATTGTTAAGCCAGGTTTTAGTTTCCCTTAGTGTGATTTTCCTAAAGTGGAAAGTAGCTGTGTGTTCTGCTAGTATAAAAATGTTGGCTGTGTTTGGTTAAAGTCTGTATTTTGAGAGTTGCTGTTGCCAGTAGTAAATGTGTTAGTGATGTCCTGAATAGAGGTTAGGAGAAACTATTTAAAATCTTCTGCTTGGTTTTTGGTATTGCTTGCTTTGCTGGCAGAGTTGTAAAGTGTATTGCTATTGATATGGCCAGTTAATTATTTAATTCCTTCCAGAAAGGGATTAGATTGGATATGGCAATCAACTGCCTTTCACAGAGCAAGAAGGATTTTACTGTGTTAGTAGAAATTCTGACTTGTTTTCTTCGGTTGAAATACATTTGCTCTAAGGTAGTGCTTGCTGGTTTTGTTTCCATATACTCCAGGCAGTGCCACTTTCCTTCATAAGTTTTTTGTTTAATCTTGAGTTAACCAGGGGCATGTTTGTCTCCTCAGTCTTCCACATTTACATGAGAAAAGGGTGTCCTGAATTTGAGATAGTGTGTTTAGAAATAAAGTTAACACTGTTGAAGGGTCTACCATACAGTACAAAGAGGACCAATCAATAAAATTAGGGTGCTGTTGCAGCATGAGTGCTTGGTGGACATAATGCAAACAAAACAGACAGAACCAGAAAGTAAATCCTTCCCTACAAACAAGCTCAACAGCACACACTTAGAAATCACACAAAAAATCATTATGGTGTCACACACACGCGCACGCGTGCACGCACACACACACGCACACACACACACACACACACACACACACACACACACACACACACAGACGCGCGTGCATGCACACACACATACACACACCACATTATTGTGCAGCATTTAATGCATACAGTTCATAAAGGAAAGATCTGCACTCAGTTATTTGCAGTGAACACCATTCCCATATTGTACTGTCTTAGAAAGGCTAGTGAACCATCTCAACTCACCTACACCTACAGCTGCACAAAAATAACTGAATATATACAGTCTGCTACAAGTGCTTACACACCTACTCACTGCCACTTGTTCTGTAAGACAAGTGCTCTAACTCAAACTAGCCCAGTCTTGCTTAACTACTTAGCCCTCCCAACACCCAACTCTGCTAAACTGTATAGCACTACCAGAGCCCTAATTCTAACCCTGAAACTCTCTCCAAATTTCTAGCCTGAGCCCTCATGCCCTTACCCTGAAACTCCCCTCCCCCTCTCTAAATCTAAAATCCCAGATCACTCCCTAAACCTAAAACTCTGCTCCCTATCTCTAACCCTAAAGTTCCCAATTATTCCTTAAACCTAAAACTCCAACCCCCCCAAACCTAAAATCTCCCCTGCCACTACCTAAACCAAAATCTCCTAATCACTGCATTAATCTACCCTCCCCCCCCCACTCGTTCCCTCCCTATGTTGCCACACAGTTTGCTTGGGTAAGGTGCTGCAGCAGCAGCTTGACCAAACTCATATTCTAGTTCAAGCATTTGCATTGGCTTGTACAAGCTACAGGACACTTGAGACCCTGGCTTTGAGACAGAAGTCTTCTTCTTGGGACTTGACTGCTTGCAGTAGAACCACACACACACACACACACACACACACACACACACACACACACACACACACACACACACACACACACACACACACACACACACACACAAACACAGGAGCTATTTGTGTTTTCACTCAGGGCCATCCCCAGATTTCTTGCCTCCTCAACTTTAAGTTGCGGAGCAAAAAATAAAGCTAACATCCTCATACATGATGGGGAAAAAAAAATTTTTTTTCCCTTTTAAATTGTAGCAAACGTCTTAATGTATGCCACAGACAGAATTCTACAGTGCATCAGTGCTGACTGCTGATGCAATACTAGCATGTAAATGCAGGTATGCAGTGAAGGCCAGCTGAAATGTGTTGATCATGTCCCCTAATACTTTGCACCTGGGGAGGTTGCCCACTTCACCTACCTTAACTGCACTACTCTCTCCCTCTCTCTCTGCATATATATATATATATATATATATATATATATATATATATATATATATATACATATATACACACACACACACACACACACATATATATTCACAAAATCTATGAACACACCACACCACAGTCACACAAGGTAATGAACCCTGAATAGCACTATTACTAAATTCCTGCATACTGCCATACACAATCATGAACTTAAAATTACTGATTAATTAACTACAATGTTACTTAACACAGACCCAATAGATACACATATAACATGTAAAAAATAGTAACCTGATCAGGACCTCCCTACTTTATATCTGAATGCTAGTAAAAACTTTTACAAACACATACACACACACACACACACACACACACACACACACACACACACACACACACACACAAAAAATAACACAGATAAAGAATTCCAGTGACCCTAATTCCCAGAAACATGATTTCAGTGCTGCACTTCAAAGTAACAATTCAGAAGTAAGAGATTATAAAAGGATGTCATCAGACAAAACATTGTAAAGCAAAAAAGAATCATGGCAACATGAAGTGCATTACAGCTTTTATAGTCATTCTAACTTCCCGGATCTGTTTTGTGCTAGCAGCTCTTAATGTTGCATGAGACTGGAGAGCTATAGCTCTGAAAGGTGTTTAATGAAACTATAAAAGTGCCCTTTTTGCATCAGAAAGGTACTTTACAAGATTGTCTATGATATACCCTGTAGTACAAAGCTTGTTATGCACTTTTCTGATAATGTCATGGCATAGGACTAGAGCATAACAGCTCTGAAAAGTGCTTAACAAAACACTGGCAGTAACTTTCTTGGATTATAAAGGTGCTTAACAATATTACTTGTTTTCTGTTCATTGTTTTGGAGTAGAATCTCACCATTCCATTTAGTACTAAGTTTGTTACGCAACTTCCTGATGATTTCCGAACTAAATCAACACATTCTAGGAACTGCTATTAATGAATCATTGCTATGATAAAAATACTAGCTTGAGTAGATGGTATTTGACAATACTGTTTCCACACTAAAACTTTATAAACTACAGGTTTCATCTGGGAGGGTCTTGTAGATGCTATGAAGTAAATAACTCTATGCTTTGCCTCTTAATTTGCTGGCTGTTCTACACATCTTTAGTATAATAACTATAGATAATCTAAGTAATCATGTGGATTCATTTTGAGTAAGTTGTCTACATCTTGGTAGAACCATTAGATTAACAGTCTGTAATACTGGCTGAATCATTCAAAGTTATTTAAAAACAGCAATGGTATGCAGTGTCATGCATATTAAAAATGAATCTGCCAATACTACTATCAAGCTAGATTTGCTGGAATCAATGATGAATAGGTATTTGTACTAACATGGGCTGACAACGCAATTCTGACATCTGGTGTTTATGGATGCTTACTGGATTCTTGATTCTAGTTAATGTACCTAATTTCTGATGCAGTTTTGATGACTTTCAACGTTGCTTACAAGAACTTATTATCAGTAAAGGTGCTGAGGTTCACATACTAATCTGCAGTCTCTGTTGGCTTTATTGTATGTAGACATATCATACTCCACAGCTCAGGGTTACAATGGCAGGAGCACCAGCTTCTGTGTCTAATCTTCTGTGAATAATATTCAAGCAAATGTAAATAATTTACTCAGAGAAGGTGTGTGTTTGTGTGTGTGTGTGTGTGTGTGTGTGTGTGTGTGTGTGTGTGCGTGCGTGCGTGCGTGCGTGCGTGTGTGTGTGTGTGTGTGTGTGTGTGTGTGTGTGTGTGTGTGTGAGAGAGAGCTGGAAATCCTTAATACCCAATGAATGAAAGTTGGAGACTGCCAATAAAAGGTTTCAGGCATGATCAAAGTAAGCTTTATATACTACCCAGGCAGTTTTTCTTGCTGTGGTGATTTTTCAGACTGTAGCAACTTGCCACAGTTCATCTTTTAAGAAATGTTACATGGGAGTGTTGTTAATCTTGTGTCAAGCTAGGGATATTACATCTAATTAAAAAATAATTATTATCTCACAGTCTTTGGAAAGACTAGCAGATATCATAGCTAAGTAATATTCTGAAAATACTTAAATGATTGCTGGGGTGCAATGCATTATCCTTTATACTTTAGCAGAAACAGTGGAAGTTATCTTATGGAAAGTGCCTTCAGGTCTGTCCTGCAGCTCAGTGGTTTTAAACTGGATAGTCCAACATGTACCTTATAATCATTGTTTTCCCTGGGATCTCCACTCTAAGCCAAGAGTAAAGCTTTTCTGTGTGTGTGCGCATGCGCACATTTGTGAGAGTGTGTGTGTGTGTTTGTGTGTGTGTGTGTGTGTGTGTGTGTGTGTGTGTGTGTGTGTGTGTGTGTGTGTGTGTGTGTGTGTGTGTGTGTGTGTGTGTGTGTGTGTGTGTGTGTGTGTGTGTGTGTGTGGTTGTGTGTGTGTGTGTGTGTGTGTGTGTGTGTGTGTGTGTGTGTGTGTGTGTGTGTGTGTGTTTCGATAAAGGGAAAGCAGATACAGTGAATCCCTCAGCCCATGCTGGCCACAATCCCACATATCAAGTTTTATCATTTTCATTGAGAAAGGCCTTGTAGAAGAGGTGTTTTGTAAATATACTTCATAATCCAGACACCAACAGAGCAGATAATTACAAAAATGTTTGTGTCTTTTGGCTTTTTCCCAGTTAGGGGTCGCCATAGCAGAACTCCGGTCCACTAATGATTGGCAGTAGAGTTTTACATGCTGGCCTGCTGGGCCTAACGCACAACCTTCAACGAAGGAATGCCCATTCACGCATGTTGCCACACAGAAGACGCTCTAACTGAGAATCAAACGGGCAACGTCTAACTGTGAAGAGACAATGCTACCGCAGCACCACCACCACTGTAGATAATTACAAAAAAGTAATGATTAATTTTAGAATAACATGTCAGAAGCATTTGTACTCTGACCTTATTATATTCATATGTATATCTATAGTAGATATGGAAGGGCATATAAGCATGTTTTTCAACAGTGAGTTAAAAGTAACCTTAAGAACAGGGATATTTTCAGTCAGGTTTGGGAAAAGATATACCTTATCTTTCTGTGATATGCATTGGCACATGGTACAGAAAACTGAATGTAATTCACTTACCTATTACCCACCGTAGAAACCTTATATATAATATCCTCTTTTTCTTCTTTCAAATAATTTGTTCAGTTACTTTATGATCTACTTACACTTTGTCCACATGCATTTAGCTAGCAACCTGTGTCCTGATCTACATATTAATATCACCCATTTGTAAGCTGACCTTTGATGTAATCAGCAATAGCTGTTAACATTATTTGTTTTCATTTTTGGCTAAAGCTGGTGAGCATTTTAAATTCAAATAAACATAAGAGTACGGTAATAAAGTTTAATTTTTAACTGAATTTAATGTATGTGTGTGTGTTAAACAGGTAAACTATCTTGCTCTTCATATTCCTATTTCAACTGTGACCTGGATTTTGAGGGCAAAGGTATGTGCAGTTTCATGTAAACAATTTAGATTAAATGAAGATGATGCAGTGTAATTTCTGAAAGTGGATAGAACCTAGGGCACCTGGAGAAAGCCCTTGCGAGAACTGGCTTGCTGCATACAAACACTGAACAGAAGTCATACCTGAACTATGAACCTTGGGATCTGTGATACAGAAATCCTAAATAGTGAGCATTCATGGTTCCCTGAAAACTGCAATTGAATTCCATAGTAGAATAAGAATTGCATGCCACACATTCAGACTACTAAATTAAGCACTAAATTATAAATTAGTCTGACTGTCCAATATTTCAGTCCATTTGCTATAAGAACAGTGTGTCAAAATGCAGCTATCTCAGCTCAGCTGATCATAAACTATTTTCTAAGATCATAAACTATTTTCTAAGATACCTTTTTGTAATCCCACTGCATGAAATTGCATTAATGTTAGATGCTGAAGCAAACTACTTCATGTATTTGGAGGGTAAGGCCTATTAAAATACCACATCCTTCATAAACTGATATGAGTCTAATACAAAAAGAAATACAGATGTACAGCTATCACATCACTGTTGCTTGGAATGGTCTTCCACTAGATATCAGGACCCTCACACATCCTAAACAAGTTAAGGTGGCCACCAAAGAGTACTTTAAAACTCACTGGTCCTACCACTGCACTCCTCCTTGAACATCCCCTACTTCCCATACTACAATCTACCTCCTGCCCTCTACTCATTCTTCTACCTAGCTCTCTCTAGCCTTCTTTGACTACTCTTTCTACCATCTTCCAAAACCTATTAAGCTAATGCCTCACAGGAACATTCAATGGTAGTTGTCGTGGTTTGATGCAACTAACATTATGACTATGCTGGGTTTTGTAACCTCTTATTTCAAAAATTATATTCATCGTAATGACATATTATTGCTTTTTATTTAAATATCTTGTAAGAGCTTTGGTATACTCCTGATTATTGACACTGTTAAACATTGTATTGCTACTTAATGCCTTGTAATCATCCTTGTAATCATCCTGTAACATTGCTGTCTAACTGCTATTGTATAATGATATTTGTATAATATGATGGAGCTTTTCTCCCCAGGCCTCCACTAAAAAAGGGCTCTTCAGCTCAGTGGGACAAACCCGGTCAACAAATGTAAAATAAATAAATAAATAAATAAATAATAAATACTTTTGTAATCTAAAATCTAAATGGAATTCACTGCTAATCTGAAGTATAACTGATTCATGCAAAGGGAGCAACTACTTAGTTGTGCCCATTATCAGTTAATAACCTAACATCACAACAAGAAAGATATGTACACAGAGCTTAATAACACATAATATTTACACTGAGGACATTATTATTAACTACAAACTATATACAACTGCTTCTTCCAAAGGTGTGGATCCAAATGTCATTTAATCATTGGAATGCAATCACTCCAGAAAATTAATCAGGGGAAAATAGGTGTAAAGGCATAACCAGATACTTGTTAACACTGCAAAATTGTCAAGATATTGAGAAAAACAGAGGACCAGGCTTACAGTGTCAGTCACACACATTGACATTCCTGAATCACTGAACATGAATGAGGTGCTTATTTATACTATACATCCCAGATACTGTACTATAATCATCAAGGACTAGGACAGCTTTCTCTGCAGATTTCTGTAAACTAACACATTGGATACTATGTGACTAGCAGGCACGTAATAGGGCATTAATATTTAACCAACTTTTTATTTAATATGTACTTCTAGGCATGTTCCTTAAATCTTCAGAAACATATCTACAGATTCTACCAATCTATAGTAGTATAAATACTGTTAACATAAGAGGAGCAGTCATTACACACACTTACGTAACTGCAAGGTATGTCTTAAAAAGTCTTAGCCAATTTTGCTGCTTCATTAGTTTCTACTTCAGCCTGTGACACTGACAGCCAAGCTATCTGTAATTTTGTAAATAATTCTATGTCATCTGTGAATATTGATATGATTTATATAGAACTGTATGTTCTGTACTGAGCTTCAAGAATGTAACCACAGCATACCCTGCTGGAACATAGAAGATTAACTTACAATACTTCAAGAAAATAAGTTGAAATTAAGTGCTTTACAATGTGCTATAAAAGTTAGTTTCAACGCAGCAAGGAGAGAGGATGTCTAGAGCTAGAAGTTTTTTCTGTTGTCCTGGAGAGATGTAATTATAGGTTTAAAATGTAAAAGTATTTACTTGCTTTACGACTTCCAGTTCTGGGCAAACATCTGAGATATATGTATTTTTAACACAGAGATGCTAGTTTCTGTTAGCCTGGGAACTGCAGGCAGGTAACAAAGAGTGATGTCATCCAGGCTGACTCAGCAGTAATATTTAATATTGATTTAAGAACTCACTCAGAGAAAGACTGTGCATTTTGTATTTTGTCTTTGACCTGGAAACATCCATCATCAGCACTTCTACCTGTGTGTTGCTCTGTAAGTAAATTATTTAGGGTGTGGTATCTTTTAGATATAGATAGGAATATAGTAAAGATTAGTTTAGATGTTTTCTGTATTTATTTGACACTCTCCTGCAATGTTGTTTTAAAATATTTCCTGTGATTCTGAACTCTGTAGTTACTGTGTTGATTGAGTATTGTCTTGTTCTTTTATTATTTATTAAATATATTTAAACCTATCTTTGTGGCTGATATATGTGACATATTTAAGCTCTTATGTACTTGCATATGTATTTGGTGACACTGTACAGGCCGCTCCTAAATAGCCTTGCAAGTCTTGGTCACACTTACCATTTGGATTTATAGTAATATCACACAGTAGGATTGGTCACCCTTTGGGAAGGGCCTTAAAGTAGCTGATAAGGGGTTCTGGTAGCAGTGATAACTACCTTATAGTCTTGGCATAACGGGGCATAGCTAGTAAATCTGTGCCAGCCTTTCCCAGGTGTGTGTTTGTGTATAAATCAAATCTCAAAGTGTGTGTGTGTGTGTGTGTGTGTGTGTGTGTGTGTGTGTGTGTGTGTGTGTGTGTGTGTGTGTGTGTGTGTGTGTGTGTGTGTGTGTGTGTGTGTGTGTGTGTGTGTGCGTGTGTGTGTGTGTGTGTGTTTCTGTGTGTGAGCTACTTGGGCAGGGACACAAAACACTGGTTAGACAGAGAGAGTGTTGAGAAGACTTGGCTTGCAACCCTGGCCAAGGTCTCAACTCTATAGATGTGCCAGTGGGGAGACTTATTGGAGATCTGGAGAAAGAGGGAGAAACCAGCCCCAGACTGATTGTGATCTCTGTGTGCTCTTAAGAGAAATTGTGCTTTACTGTGTATGTACTTGTCATCTTCCCATTGTGTACATCCCTAACTGTTGTCAGTAGTGAGGACTGAGGCTCCTTGATTACTGGGCCAGTGCAGGGGCATCACACAGCCCATCTGTAAAACACACATAAAATGTCTGACCCATAATTGAGTTGCAGACTATAATTAGCCAAAACATATAAATAAAGAAAACAATGTCTGGAAGAAAACTATACTGCAGAATAATCATACAAAGATTAGCTAAAACAAATTATATTCCTGCAGCTGGATTTTTGTGGTGTATTTCTTATTTAAATGGAAAAAATCCTGAGTAGTAGATAACTCTGTTTACATACCTACTGCACAGTACAGTAGCCCCCAGAACTGCCTGTTCAGTGAAGGAATTCAAGGTCCATTCTCAGAACATTTTTCCTGCAAGCAGCCTGTAGTCACTCCAGCAGTAATGTAAACTACATTTAAAAGTACATTAGGTTACTATCCCCAACCTAAGAAATGAGGTACTCAATTTAGCTAAATTATAAGTAAGAAAAAAGTATTTACACCAAAGCATTAACATGAAAAAATCACTGCAAATCTAGTAACAGCTGCCATCAAATGCAATTCTGTTGATGCCCCAGCATTTAGTTCTTGCTATTTATTTTCTAAAAGTAAAGAAATGTTCTTTTCTTTACATTTAGAAAATAAATAAAAACATTAAAAATGCCCCTACCACAGATGCAAGAGCATTGATTTGTCCGTCAACAATCTAGACATACCTAGACAATTATGGGACAATGGACCAGGTAGACTGTGGATGGAATAGAACAAGAAGTCAAAAAATTTTAAACTGTAATAACTACAGCAGGAACAGAGGCTGCTATTTATGATATTGTGACGTTCTTTTTTTTCTTTTTACTGTTATTGGCAGACAACAACATATTTGCACTCATATTTCTCAGATCTCCATGCCTTTGCATTGCATCCCTTACTGTACTTCATATTTTACCTTTCACCTCATAAAATATTTGATGCAGTGCAGTGGTAAACCACTGAGGATTACTGTCACTTTGTAATGACAGACATTACAGTTTCTTACTTCTTATTGCTTGGAAATTTTTTGATGCTAAATATGTTGTTCTATGAACTTTTTTATGTGAATTAGAGTAATAGTAAAGATAATATCCCTGATATTAGGCCTTTGCCCCCCCCCCCGTTTTTTTGGCCCAGTCCTTAATTATTGAGTGAAGAAACTGATAGCCATGATCTGACTTTGTAAGACTGCATTTGCAGGATTAATCTGATTTGCGCAAAACAGCTTGGAATACTTTAATGAGTGGCTACCATTTGCATGGAATCGAGTTACTATTCAATAGGTGGCCATACTTTTTTGCCACCTTTTTCTGAAGTGCAGACAAAAGTAGATGGGGGTGCTGTCTTTTTGAGGGGTGAACATCAGCTATTGAAAGTAACCGACCCTGTTGTTGTTTGCTTAGTTTAAACACTTATCCTTCAAAAAATAAGGCATAATATGTATCACAGAACATACAGACCTTCAGAGCTTTTGGCAACATGGTGACTCCCACACACTGTATATGTTGATTTTGACATAGTCCCTGTAGGGGCCTCTGATCTGAACTCTACCTAGTGTAAAACCAGCCCTGCTTAGAGGTATGTGGAAAACGTTGCTTTAGCTCATATAGGGGAGCTTGCGGCAAAGTCATTATTTCATATGTCTGACAGCAAATACGTTCACTTTGTTTTTTTTTTCTTTTTACAGTTTTGCTCAAGTTTGACATCAGGGGGTACATATAAGGTAGTAACTTGAATAATATGACTGCCCAGTCATCCCTTAATTTTCATCCCAACTTAACACAACAGGGGGACACACAGAAAGTCATGAGCTTTTATTTTTAAGGTGGAGTAGGCAAGCATTTATTATTTCCTGGTATGATTTATCTGTAATCACAAGCACTTGTCTTCTCTATTTATTGTTCACTGCTATTTGGTCAACAATGAGCATTAAGCTTTGGATACAACTCATTTATTCTTTGAAATAACAAAAATAAAATTGAATTTCTTTCCTTTTGCATAATTTTTGTTCAGACCATCACTGGATTTAAAGGTCAGAAAAAGCTGTAAAGTGCAACTCAAAGCATTTATAACCCCATGGCTTCTGGGTACCTAGAGGTCCCTAGCTTAATTTACTACAGAGTAGTCTTGGCCACTTATGGGGTGTTGAAGGGATTAACGGAAAAACAAAAGTTGAAGAGCAAGAATGAATTTCTTTCCTTAATCTTGATTTCTGGTAGGCCATCAATGGAAAAGAAGGTTGTTAAAAAAAAACATAAAATGCACCTCATAGATCCTGGTTTAATATAGTTATTTCCACTGCTATTATTGCAGTGTAGTCTTCATCAGTTATAGTGTGTTAAAGGAGTCAGGAAAAAAACTATCCTGGGACTCTGTGTAGGCTTAGCACGAAGCGTACATGAAGTTTACGGGTTTCCGTTGTGAGCAGCAGTGCTAATTACATATGCATGCTGTGCACTGCACTTAAACACAATCAAGCATAGTTTCATGGCCGGTAACACCAGGAAAATGTGCAAAGAAACATGAACACCTGCGCACATGGACAACTGTTTACCTGCAAGCAAACTAGGTCTGTGGGATTATGCGGAAAGTCATAATGACTACCATGATTTTTAATAAAGCAATGTATACAGTTCCAACACATTATATGAAAGTGTATACTGTGCAGAGTAGTGTGGAAACCTGCTTCAGGCATACTGAATAAAAGTTTTGTAAATGATCAGCAATGGTATATAGACAATATTATAAATAAATAGTCAGGGGAAGTGTGTGTATTGAAAAAGGACACACAGATGAATTGTAGGAATGAACACAGAAGAAGAAGACAGGTGAAACATGGTAATGTACAACCATTTAGGGCATGTCAGTGACAGTTATAGCACAAACACTAATCACATATCTAGATGATACAGTATGCACTGCAAAGTTATTGTATATTATGTGACTATCACACAAGGTGACATATCAGTGGAGATAATTCTTTGTGATACAAGCATCCTGACATGAACAATGGACATGACAGATATCAGGGACAGTATATACAATACAGATTAGGTGCATATTGTGAAGCTGTGCAAAATGAGTTGCCTGATTATGAATGTAATATCAGCATAGGTCTCAACCGCATGGGACAGATAGTGACAGGCTCATGCACAACAGTACACAGAAAAACACACATTGATATTCAATATCAGAATAATACTACCATTAATCCTATGTCTTTGACATAACATATGCAATTGTGAGTGACCATAGATGGTTTTGCAAGAACACACTTGTACAACTGTCATGATTTGTCAGCAGTCTATGAGTGGAATCAAGTACACCTTCCTCAAAATTTAACATGTGCCAGAGGTGTTAGGAGGGCAATGTAATACCTGTATGTAAGAGTATTTACAATCCTGCCTATGTGACAGGTGTGCATGGCATATATATGACACAATCCACACTGTAAGGAATGTAACCCATGACATCAATGTTGTCAATCAGCTTTGTATGTACTGTGTGCATCACAGCAACACGCATCACACATGCATCTTGTATAATACCATGATGGAGGTTCTGTGCCATTGAACACTAATGTTTATGCAGCAAAATAATACTTAGGTATGGCCAATAAGATGTGTGGGAGCTCAGTGTGGCAAATGTGGTATACTTGAGTAACTCATTCCTGGAAGACGTGCTGTGATGTATAGGAAAAAGGGTGCATTGTACTCATTTATTGGCGTGGTGAGGCCTGAGAACTATGGAACTATAATGCCTTTTGATGTGGATAGCCCGCACATACTCAGAATTTGTGTTACATACAAGGAAGTAGTCAACACTGTGGGCTTATGTAGGTGGACATTCCAAATATCATCTACCTGAGTACACAGTTCACATACCATTGGTCTGTTCATAGTGGTGTGCTTTCTACATTATAATTAGGTTGAGTATTTTCTTTTATAACGCAGAAAATTTCCACATGAATTTTGTTCACCTCCTGTGTCTCCATGGCTCTGGCAACAATCCTTTGTTTATGTTGATATTGTCTGTATTATACTAATTTCACTCTTGGATTCAATGATTGCCCACTCTCTCCAGTCCTCCACAAAGCTGTTTGGACAAAGGATATGTAAGTCATTCTTGATGTCTGAGACTTAAATAGTGAACAGGAAAGGTCGTAGCACAGAGCTCTGAGGTACAGACCTGATCACTGGACTCTAGATATAGGTGACTTCATACACTTCAACATATTTATTTGTCACGTATGTGATCCATTGGTCTACCCACTTGGTAATATA
Source organism: Protopterus annectens (assembly GCF_019279795.1). Classification (NCBI taxonomy): domain Eukaryota; kingdom Metazoa; phylum Chordata; order Ceratodontiformes; family Protopteridae; genus Protopterus; species Protopterus annectens. Next base: position 687,212,566 of record NC_056731.1, read on the forward strand.
GGTGTTTATAGCTACTTGTGGCAGTCTCTCAGTAATACCTCAGTGTGGATTTGTGTCACACCTTAGCCAGGTCAAGTTGCGCAGAATGATTAATTTGTCATGCCCTTGGTGATCTTCCTGAGGACATCTAACAGATGTAACAGACATGATGTAGCCTGAACAAATCACACAAGTCTTTTACACATAGTTGTGATATTACCTCTTTCCTTGTAGAAAAGGTCTATGATGACAAATGAGGCGAGTCAGGATGTATCTATACATGCATGCATCAGGTAGTGATCCGATCATGGGTAGAAGGATGCATGTTGATGTACACCCTTCTATGTGAACATATTACATCTGGAGGCAGTGTTGAAGTATGGATCCAACTACAATATGTCTGCTAGGTCCATGTTTTCAGTCATGCTGCTGGCAACCTGTGATGTTGTCAGGGCCCACTAATTCTGTGTTATTAGCAGTACAGAGCACACGGATGTGCTCCTCTCTTTAGAATAGAAACTGACTAATGTCTGCATGTGTACTGAGGCTGATGGCCAGTGGCAACAGGGAGGTGACATGTGAGACAAACTGTCAGCTAGCAGATTGTCTATTTCCTCTGGTTGGGTATATCTGGTGGCATCCACATGTAGATCTGTGGTTAGTTAAGTATTCCACTTAACATGTCAAATTTATTGGAATAAATTATTTTGTTTATTTATTTATTTGACATTTGTTGACCGGAATAGTCCGACTGAGCTAGTACCCTTTTTCAGCAGAGGCCCAGGGAAAAATGTTCCACAATAGTACACCGAACACATAATAATAATATAACAAATCAATACAGTAATAAACATATCTAGAGTTCTCAATAGAGGAAAAAAGGTGAAAATCAATGTTTAAAACACAAGTTAATAGTAAATGCAACTGTATGCAACACTGAGTTCAGAGAGCAACTTAAAATCAGTTAGACAAAATTATTTACAATAGTTTCTTATGCATCTTAGGAGAGTAGGTTGCTAAGAAATTCTTTTAAACAGGCAGTGTATAGAGTATACAGAGCATTTTGACAATTGATGCTATTATAGGATTTTATATACAGTAAACAACTCTCTTAGAATTGGGTTTAGTAGTTCAGAGTGGAATGAAAATTTGAGAGCAGGTTAACCAAGACAGACTGGAATTTAGAGGCAAAAGGATGAGGGAGGAGAAAGGGGAGAGGTAAGGTTGAAAGAGAGGAGTTACAGAAGATGGTGATTCTGAATGATTTGTGAAAAGACCTACAAATACAACTGTGGTTATTCATCACATTCCACACACTGGTACTATGCACACAGTCATACAACTGTACCAATGTCATGTACTTACATCAACTGCACAACATATGCTATGTGTTTCATGGGCAAGCTGTGTCTGAGCAGCCTGATGTCATATCAGGACACATTACAGATCAGTTGTTTGTGGTTCATGCAAGAAAATTTCCTGAGACAAATGCTAATAGTCACACAATGGTGCTGCTGACCACCTCAATAATTCTTGGTTATAGCAACACAACTGCACATACAATGAATTCCACAAGGTTGTAATTGTATCAAAACATGATAAAATTGATTGTGTATATCCCAGCATGACAACGTGTATGTGGCAAGACTTACGTGATCATGTAATCAATACGAATTTATATTGATTTGTGTCACGGAGCATCTAGTGATGGTATGTAAACACATGCACACCTGTGCCATACTGAAAGTGTCATTGTGATGGTGGAATGTGAACTGTGTAGATGGATTATCTGCTCCACTACAACAAGACTTGTCCTAATACACCAACAATATTCATGCAAGTGTATTGTACCATGTTGACAGTTCTCAGAGGCATATTACTATAGCTGTTATAGAAGGAGCATGTAATGCAATGGTATCAATGGCCATCAATACATTAACTCACATCACAAATTGTAATACCCTCTTGTAGCCATACTGTACATCCACACCTCAATATAGCACATGTCAATGATAGCAACATTGACATGTCAACTGTTGATAGGGTCACAGGACATTATTAGGCTAATGGGCAAAATCCCATGAAATCCTAACCATTATTATACCATATAAGTAAAAATCCCTATATCTGTATTATGGAAGATAATCAGACTATTGTGTGTATGTGTATATTTTATTTATTTTATTTTATTTTTACATTTGTTAACCGGGTTTGTCCAACTGGGCCCAGAGAACCCTTTTTCAGCAGAGACCTGAGGAGAAAAGCTCCAGGAAAATAATTAAAAAATAAGAAAATCCTAACAATTCAAGTTGTAAGATACTTAACAGTACAAAAACAGAGAGAGATATACAATACAAATATATACAAGGCAAAAGTACATTGTTTTGAGAATGCAGTAACAATATGTTTGAGAAATCTGGTTAGCATTACGTTATTTACAAGGAATGTAGCAATGCCTAAACAAAAAAAAAATAAAAAAAATCAGAGTAACATCATGACATAGTACAATAAAGATGCATTTAATAGCATAGGCACTAACTGCAGAGACAGTATTAAGTCGAACCAGGAGCAACAAATACAAACAATCCAAAAGCTGAAGGTGCTGAAGACACCAGCGAGCCAGTAAAAAGTTTTAAAATGTATTAGTAATGAGCCAACAAGATTAAGTGTTTTCATCAGTCTATAACCAAGACTTCATCAGAATCTAAAAGTTCAACAAACTCTACAATATTTCAATAGTAAAAAAATCACTTGACCACCACATCAATTAACAACAGAAGCAAATTTGTTAACCCTATATTGTCAAATACAAAAAGAAGATAGTTGATAGAACATAATGTGCAGGGTTTACACTTTATATGATTTTAAACACAGTACACTACTGATTTAAATACATTCATTAAGGCCAGGGGGCACACAAGCATTCAACCTTAGTTGCCACACCATTTCTCTGTATTCAGTAAGATCTTCCCATGGCTATCCACTCACATTCTGAGCTACAAAATCCAATCCAAAAATAAAAAGAATGATCAGGGTGTGTTTCCACATGCTTGTATAAAGAGTTTTTAACATTTTTATTCCTTATATCTAGATTGTGCTCATAAATATGCTCTTTAAATTTCTGTTTGTTTTTTCCCGCATAAAATACAAACACTGAACACACTTTGCCACGTATACTAAACCTAATGAATAACAAGTGCAATGAAATGAGTCCACACTTATAGGTTCTTCACCTCTTGGCTGAATTTGAAGCCAGTTTTTCACGCCACACATTACAGATCAGTTGTTTGTGGTTCATGCAAGAAAATTTCCTGAGACAAATGCTAATAGTCACACAATGGTGCTGCTGACCACCTCAATAATTCTTGGTTATAGCAACACAACTGCACATACAATGAATTCCACAAGGTTGTAATTGTATCAAAACATGATAAAATTGATTGTGTATATCCCAGCATGACAACGTGTATGTGGCAAGACTTACGTGATCATGTAATCAATACAATTTATATTGATTTGTGTCACGGAGCATCTAGTGATGGTATGTAAACACATGCACACCTGTGCCATACTGAAAGTGTCATTGTGATGGTGGAATGTGAACTGTGTAGATGGATTATCTGCTCCACTACAACAAGACTTGTCCTAATACACCAACAATATTCATGCAAGTGTATTGTACCATGTTGACAGTTCTCAGAGGCATATTACTATAGCTGTTATAGAAGGAGCATGTAATGCAATGGTATCAATGGCCATCAATACATTAACTCACATCACAAATTGTAATACCCTCTTGTAGCCATACTGTACATCCACACCTCAATATAGCACATGTCAATGATAGCAACATTGACATGTCAACTGTTGATAGGGTCACAGGACATTATTAGGCTAATGGGCAAAATCCCATGAAATCCTAACCATTATTATACCATATAAGTAAAAATCCCTATATCTGTATTATGGAAGATAATCAGACTATTGTGTGTATGTGTATATTTTATTTATTTTATTTTATTTTTACATTTGTTAACCGGGTTTGTCCAACTGGGCCCAGAGAACCCTTTTTCAGCAGAGACCTGAGGAGAAAAGCTCCAGGAAAATAATTAAAAAATAAGAAAATCCTAACAATTCAAGTTGTAAGATACTTAACAGTACAAAACAGAGAGAGATATACAATACAAATATATACAAGGCAAAAGTACATTGTTTTGAGAATGCAGTAACAATATGTTTGAGAAATCTGGTTAGCATTACGTTATTTACAAGGAATGTAGCAATGCCTAAACAAAAAAAAAAAAAAAATCAGAGTAACATCATGACATAGTACAATAAAGATGCATTTAATAGCATAGGCACTAACTGCAGAGACAGTATTAAGTCGAACCAGGAGCAACAAATACAAACAATCCAAAAGCTGAAGGTGCTGAAGACACCAGCGAGCCAGTAAAAAGTTTTAAAATGTATTAGTAATGAGCCAACAAGATTAAGTGTTTTCATCAGTCTATAACCAAGACTTCATCAGAATCTAAAAGTTCAACAAACTCTACAATATTTCAATAGTAAAAAAATCACTTGACCACCACATCAATTAACAACAGAAGCAAATTTGTTAACCCTATATTGTCAAATACAAAAAGAAGATAGTTGATAGAACATAATGTGCAGGGTTTACACTTTATATGATTTTAAACACAGTACACTACTGATTTAAATACATTCATTAAGGCCAGGGGGCACACAAGCATTCAACCTTAGTTGCCACACCATTTCTCTGTATTCAGTAAGATCTTCCCATGGCAATCCACTCACATTCTGAGCTACAAAATCCAATCCAAAAATAAAAAAGAATGATCAGGGTGTGTTTCCACATGCTTGTATAAAGAGTTTTTAACATTTTTATTCCTTATATCTAGATTGTGCTCATAAATATGCTCTTTAAATTTCTGTTTGTTTTTTCCCGCATAAAAATACAAACACTGAACACACTTTGCCACGTATACTAAACCTAATGAATAACAAGTGCAATGAAATGAGTCCACACTTATAGGTTCTTCACCTCTTGGCTGAATTTGAAGCCAGTTTTTCACGCCTTCCAACAGTTTTTTCAGGTTCTTCCTTGTCCTATATACTATACATGGTCTATCACCAAACCCATTGTTGATGTATAGTATATAGGATAAGGAAGAAAACAAACTAAACCGGAAACCATCCATGACATATCCACATCACGTACCATTAAAGCATAACCGTGAATTCAAAATATTCTGATTCGTTGTTATGCACTTTCGTCATTCCGAACATTTAACTTTATAGTCTTGAAATACTGAAATTCGATATTTCAGTATTTTGAGAATATAAAGTAAATCATATATATATATATATATATATATATATATATATATATATATATATATATATATATATATATATATATATTTATATAGGTCTACTTCAGAACAACAAAACCTCACAACACCGAAGACCAAAACACCAAGACCAAAACAATGAAACCCCACAACACCGAAAACCACGTAAGTATAACACACACAAAAACATACACAAATACATACACAACTGCCCCAAACTACCAACCACAACACCCTACACTACAAATAGGCATGGGGCAAGCACCCCTGCACCCCCCACACCCCCCCTACTTTAATATTCTAACTCCGAGATCGCATAGACACACAAGGCAAACTTACACCCACACACTACAGTCCCTCACACACACACACACCACAGTCACAACACACACACTTACACACAGCACTACCCCTCACAAATACACTTACACCTGCATACTCACCCACAGCGGAACACCAAAAGCACTAAATTAAAATCCTGTAACACCGGGATTTTGAATTTCACGCTTTTCGGTGTTCTGCAGTTTTGTTGTTTTGGTCTCCTTCAAAACACTTTCAAAATTCTGGTCTTTCGCTGTTTTGAAGGAGACCCATATATATATATATATATATATATATATATATATATATATATATATATTTATGTAGGATAGCCTGTGTATGCTCAATGTACCTGCTGTAGGCAGTTATTTCTAAGTTTGATTGTTGTTTTCATGTTAATTTTAATATAAACAAACTGGAATAACAGGAATAAAACTTTAGTCTTTGCTGGACTGGAACTCAGGCTCACCTGTATTGCAGCCTTACACTTATAACTGCTGCCAGAGGAACAGTTAAGAAACAGCTGTATATTTTCATATTCATTATTAAGCATGTGTGTTAACCCCTGCTCACTGCCACTTAGCATGTTTAAATGATGGCAAAAAACAGATGATACAATGTATCCATTTTGAAATTGTCTACTGTTTGTTTCCTGACTGCAGGTGTTCTACACCGGCAGGTGCTGGGGAAGGTTGCTAACCACCGCACAATGCTGCTTAGTGTGTTTGTGGAATCAAAATCAAAAGATGCAACAATGTATCCTTTTTGAAACTGAAAATGTCTACATCCTGTCTGCAGTTGTTCTGTCTGCTTCATGTGTGGGCCATTAGTCCAGGTTTGTGTAAAGGTAAGCCAAGCACAAATGTGAAAGGCAAAGCTCACCTTGGTTTATCTTTGTGAGCAGTATTTATTAGGTTTCATTCTTAAAAGACAAATGTGGAGCTTGAACTGCTGACCTACAGTTACTACATACTGTGTGGTTCACTATGTTTAGCAGATGTGCTACACACATATGATTCACAAGAGTAGATTATGCATTCATTATCTTAGAAGTACATTACATGACATTTATTGTATTTATCCATTTCCCATGTTTGCGCAAATCTGAGCTCCACACAAATTGTGGTATCAAAAAATAAATAAATTAAATAATCCATATAACAAAATAAATGTTAGTACACATGAACAATTTGTACACAAGTCTGGATTTGAACTATCACACCAATGAACATACAAAAACACAGTAATGTTGTTTTATCCATCTTTGCCACACAAACAGCTTTGCAGCAATAATGCACACCATTGTGCATACAAGCAAGTCCCAAATCATCTACAGTATTAACAAGACATATGGCACTTGTAAACTCTCAGTTCTTTATGTGATGATGGGAGGTACTGCCAGCCATGTCAGGAGAAATAGGGCACTGGATTTGTAACATATGCCAGCACAGCTAGCTGGAATTTTGTAAGTAATTGTATGTCATTTGTATATCAAACTGATTTGTATAGATGCTTGTGCTGAAAATGTATTTGTGAGCTTTGCTTGTGTTAAAATGTATCAACAGTGTGCCCTGCTGGAAGGAAAATAGATGTACATCCATTATTGTAACTGTTTAAATGTATAGATTGTAACAGCATATACTGGAAGTGAAGAGGTTAATCTTAATCCACCTGACTTTGCAAAATATTCTTGAAATTAAATTACTTTATGGGTTAAGCCATAAAGATGTTATCTTACAGTTTTGAATGGAGCCAAGGGCACATTGTCTGTGCTAGAGAATAGTTGGTAGCTCCTGTAGGAAGAGTGAAATGGTTTTATGTTTTTTTTTTTTATTCCAGCAGCTGCACCACATCTGAGCAAAGATCTATCTGTGTGTATTGCAGCGGATAGGTGCTAAATCCTGGTAGCTTCTAGTGATGGGGGTTAGTGCAGGAAATAGAGTCAGATGACTAGATGTGTGTGATATCATTCTGTACAGAAATAATGTTTTAAAATTAGAGGAGAATGAAGTCTCAGCAGCAGTCCGCATTCTGTCTTAGATCTGACAACAAGGACCACTCACCCATCTTGCCTTGCTCTATTCAGTAAGTAGGAACAGTAATTCTTTTAGTCAGTCAGGAATAGATAGCGAGATTAGTTAAATAATGTTTTTCGATAATTGTGTGAAACTTTCCATCAGTATTATTTTTAATATTTCCTGTGACTGAACTCTGGTGTTTACTGTGAAAAGATATCAAGTATTTTCTTGTTCTTTTATTATTTATTATTAAATATATTTCAACATTTCATGGTGGCTGGTCCTTTTAGAAAATATTTAAGATTTGAGAGTATTTTCCCATATTTATTTGGTGATAACTCTGGCCACTCCTGAAAGCTTTGCTGTTTGGTCAACATTACCATTTGTATTAATATTAATATCACTGAGTATAATTGGGTACCCCTTGTAAGAGCCTTAAAGTAGCTGGCAGAGGTTGTGGTGGCAGTGATAACTACCTTATAGTCTGGGCAGAAGGGGGAACAGCAGTTATTTTTTGTTTCTCCAGTGGGTAATAGTGAAAAATTAATAATATGTGTTATATCTAAGCAGGACTTTTATTTATGTGATATCTATATGTAGTGTCATTCTTTTGTATTTTATGCCACCTAGGACTGTGGGACACAAGCATTCCAATCCCCTCAAACCCCCCCTTCAGTGACTCAGAGAATGATGTGATTGTACAAAGCTTTTGTCAACATGGTGCCGTTTTGCTTGAGAGATGACGTGGGGACATGTTTTTATTTATTTAGTTAATTAATTATATTTATTTATTTAATTATTTGACATTTATTTGACATTTGGTAACCAGGAAAGTCTAACTGGGTAAAAAAAACATTTTCAGCAGAGGCCTGGAAAGTAAAGCTCCAATACCGAAAATATGAAAGAATGACATTTAACATAATTAACAACAAGAGCAGAACAAAGCCACTATATAGGTCAAACCAGAATAAGCCATATACATACATTTATACATGAGAGACATATATCTGGAAGAATGCAAATTTGGAACCACATGGTGAATGACATCAGTGCTGTTAGGAGGTGCAGCAGGACATATGATCAGGTGCATCTTAGGGCCACAGATATGATTACATCGGCCCAGAGTAGAGCAGCTGCACTGTTCCGTTAACAGTTAGCTACTGAGATAGACCTACTACAGAATCACCACTGATGCAAAAAGAAGAGTTCCTATCCACTGTCAGGGATCCAGAGAGCTCAGTGGAAAGTGCACAACAGCATGCGATTGATGTTCATGTTGCTGTTTCAGGGAGGACAAGTATGTCCAAGGAGGAGCTTCCAGATAAGCGTACATATGTCAATTTTTAATGAGTTCTTGTATAGTAAAATACTAAAAGCAATATTTAAGTTGGTTTAATATTTTTTTGTAGAAGGGACCTATTTATAGATTGATACAGCTAACAACACATTCTGGTTCATTACACATGGGCTTGGGGTAAATGTGCCATCCAAGTTTCAGTGAAATGTATTGTTAATGGACATATAAATGCAACAACTTTTTCCTCTTAAATTGTTGTCATTGTGATGACGGTGTCCTTAAATTTTGCTTAATGTCTTTCAGGACCATCCTCCTTAGCAATTGTGGAGTCATCTGCACATGTCAAGCCAAAATTTTTTATTTCAGTAATGATGAGCATTTGACTGAAATCTGTATTTATCCGTATGTGTGAGGTGGATGTCAGGACTGTGCGTATATTGCCGTACTGTCTGTGGTAGTGGCACCAGTGTTAGTTTGTTAGCATATATTAAATTGTTTCAGTGTAGGCATTCATTTCTTTCTTGTATTTGTTGCTTATTATCACAGGTGATCCTGACAGTGGAAGTGTAGGACTCTTACCATCTGATGTTAGAGTATCATCAGACTCTAATGATGATGGTGGGCAAATATAGGCACAGTCAGGTAGTGCAGAGGTTAAATCTGACACTAAGTTCGCATTCAGCTATCCTCGTAATTTCATCGAACACAGCCAGTAGACCTCCACAAACCCTTTCCAGTGAGCCCTCAGACATTGGACAGATGGAGTGTGAGACACTTGGTCAGGGTAGTGCGGTTACTGCAACTTCAGTGCCTGTTGACTCTGGCCATAGCCAAAGTGTGGGTGAGGTGCTACACAGGAGAGGGGTTATGGGTACTTGGAGGAAGCCTGCTGTCCATCCTCCACCTGATTCTGTTGTGTCTTTCTGTGCTACTTGACATATGTTTAGGGCCATCATGGATGCATAGGCACAGGCATCCAAAGAAATGATTAGAGTTGTAGATATGGCACAGGCTGACATGTATGACTGCCTCTACTGCATTGCCGATTCAATGTATTGGATGAGTGATATTGGAATGGGTGGTGTCTGTGATGGAACATCTGCTAGAAGGGGGATGCCATCTATGTGGATAAAGGTCACCCACATCATCTGATGTTAGCCGATGTAGCCATGCCTGATCATGCTCCCATATTGGCACTACTTCCACTGCTCCTTCAGTGGTTGAGGTGTCCACACCCAGACATGGCAGGCCATGGGGTTGTCGTTCTGGGCATACTCATGAGGACAGGTCATGCAGCAGACATCAGTCACATTCATGTAGCAGCAGTGCATCTGACTGTGGGCATGGGTGTGCTAGTGCAACTCCTGGCAGAGCCAGTTCTCGAGGTTGGGGACAAAGACAATGAACTGTCACCTCTACCATGCACAGTTCACACCTGCCTGACATATAAGGATGCATAGCTAGCACAGAGCTTTGCTGTGTTCTTGCAGACACTCACAATCCAGTTTTACCAGGAGTGTCCATACAGACACACATATATAACAGTTACATGGGTCAGTCAGAAGGCTTACAGCTCATTCTGTCTCAGTGCTCATTTGATACTTTATCCAAATGTCTGTTTTTTTCTCTTTTTTATTCGCACTCACTACATTTTGTGTCAGCCTAGGCTTCCAGATCCCCCCACAACACCCTGTGTGAATGATGATGAGTGTGCTATATCCTTGCTTTCTATCTTTTAGATTCAGGGATGCATAAGTCTTTTGTCTGATGCTCAGGGTGCACAGCTGACTTTGTGCTTAGTATATCTATGTTTGTGAAGCTGTTTTGCAAATTGTTCTGCTTTCTTACAGGTTTTTGTAATGTGTACATCCCTCCCAACCTCTTAGACCAACAAAGCTGGACCAATCCATAAAAAAGTGGGATAAAGGTCGAACAATGGTGAGAACTTTTAAAAATTGTGGTCTTACAAAGTGAAACAGCTAATAGAATAACAGGTTCTGCATTGCTATTTTTATGTTTTTTTCTGAGGAATATGAAGCCTGAAACTGAAATGTGTGTCATTATTTTCTAAATTCACTCTTTAGTGATTTGCCAGTACAAAAGAGGTCAGACTGTGGACAGTCTGTTAAAATTTGTACATTTGAGAGGTATGAATGTGTGAATCTTTGATGCATTACGCCAATTAGTTGATAGAGTACACATATTCACATAAGTCACTGCTGTCTCATCCTGATGTAATTGATGTAAAAATCACCCATCTTATACTTACTTTACCAAGTAACAGTATGCAAGGATATGCCATTCATTTGTATTCTTGGACATTTATTTTTGTGCTCCAGGTTCAACACTTACCTTGGAAAGTTGGCAGTTACAAGAGTTTTTGTTAGGGGCTGACTCTGTCTGATGCTACCAGTACACAGCCATTACATGAGTAAGTAAAGGTTGTCAGCATTGCCTGTCATCAATGTTACTGTATGTATGTGCATAGGATAAAGGTTTTAGCCCATTAGGTGGCCTCTTGGCCAGTGTGAAAGCATATTGTGCACACCTACATCTGCCTACACCCACAGTGGCTGTTGGTTCCCCCTCTGACTCCTCACCTGCATGTGGCTGTGCTGACCTTGCCAGTGGTGGTGGGATGTATGCCCCTTCCTCTTGGTGTTCCTGCTGAAGCTGTTTTCTTAGGATAATGTTGTGAAGCAAAGTACAGATGGTGAATATTTTAGCACATGTACGGTGATTGTACTGCAGGGCTCCCCCGGTTGTATCTTGGCACTGGAACCATGACTTCAGCAGTCCAAACACGCACTCTATGATATTTCTTGTTTGAGCATGTGCCTAGCTTTCTTCAGTTGCTGCATATGCATTTCTGATGGGCGTCATCAACCATGGTGTCAATGCATAACCTGCATCCTCCAGTAAATCACCCTCTGGGATATCCCCCTTGTTAAACATCTCATACAGTTGACAATTGTGCAGGATATGCAAGTTGTGGAAACTGCCTGGGTTGCCAGCTTACACATTCAGGATGATTCCCTTAGCATTACACATGACCTGGCAGTTAATGTAGTGGAAGCCCTTTTGGCTTATGTACACCCTTCCCTTCTCCCCAGGTGTTGCTTTGATTTCTACATGTGTACAGTCTATGGCATCCAGGACTTCAAGGTAGTGTTCTACAGGGGAGAACTCCTGCATAGTTCAGGCTCTGTCCTAAGGTGTATGATGAAAATATATGTACATACTGGCATGTTGTAGCATAGTATTCAGGAATTGATAGAGGATATTGGATGCTGATGCCTGTGACACCCTCAGCATGTCTCTTGTTGGTCTCTGGAAAGTTCCTGTAGTTAAAATTCTAAATGTTGCACATACCTTATCTCCACTGGGATTGGATCTCCTTGGTTTCCACTTGCTCCCAGTTGAGGATGACAGAGGTTGCACAGTTTCTGTAGTGTGTCTATATCCATCCTGCAGTGATCTATAATTTCTACCTCATGCAGATTGTGGAAAAGGTAAATGGGGTCTAAACATCCTTCTTGTCTATGGTCTATTAGCATCAGCAGTAGCATAGACTTGAGCCTGCTGCACATACACATGAATAAGACCAGCAGCAGCCCCTAACATGTAGCCTTGCTTCCATGGCTGTATTCCAATAGGTTTTGAAATTCGTAGGGAAAACCAGCACTAAGTCTACATGGTTGGTTTATAGCTTGCTGAATAGCTCCTCCATCTTGGACTGGTTGATAAGCAAACAATTCAGCTGCTTATGCTGTAATTAGCATGCCACAACATTTACCATGTTTGCACGGCTCTACACAGCATGTGGAACCATTTACTGAATACCAAACTTTGCCCTATCGTGTGCGCATTGCACTGTGACGTACACATGGTTTTAGCAGACCATGTAGGCTTTATTGAATCTGCATCAGTGTTGAACAGAAAAGTCTAATTTTTTTCTCTTAATCATCATTTTTGTTCAAGCCATTATTGGATGTAAAAGGTTGTGTAAAAAAATGTAAAACACACCTCAGAAGCATCTAGAACCCACATGGCCAGATTTCTGGCTTAATGTAGTTGTTTCCTCCACAGTTATTAGAGTGCAGAACTCTCTACTGAAAATGTGTTGATCAAACGAAAGAATGCACAGAAAAAAAAAAATGAAGAGTAAGATAAACAGCAAGAAAAAAAAAAGTTATCTTGATGGTGTGGGGAGGCCAGTATGGATGTTTAAGGAGTATGGAAAGATGTGTGTGCAGTAAGGAGTCAGGGGTGCTATGGAACCCCTTTGCCTAGGATGCCATTTCACCAAAGCTGGCCCTGTTTGAATGTAGGACAGCAGCAACTTGAAATATATGACTGGCCTTTTTTGTTTTCCCTTTCATCCCATTCAAACACCAGAGGGAAATGCACACAATTGTGACTATTTTTTTTTTTCAGTGGAGGGAGGAAGGGAGGCATGTGCTGTTAAAAGATATGTTTTACATATGCACGCAAGCATTTGTCTTCTTGAATTATTGCTAACTGGTATTTTGTCAACTCTGAGTATTAAGCTGACTTGGATACAACTTATTTCTTCCTTGAAATAAAAAGGTAAGACCAAATATCTTTTGTTAGTCACAATTTTATTGGGGCATCTTTGGATCAAAAGATTGGGGAAAAAGATCTAACGTGCCTCAGAGCATCTAGAACCCTACAGCTTCTTTGGGCCTATAATCCTTCCCAGACCCCCAGCTTAATGGAACTATTATAGTCTAGTCCTGGCCAGTTAGGGTTTGTTAAAAGAATTCAGGAAAAAGCAAAGTTGAAGAGTAACACTTACTTTCTTTCCTTAATTGCGATTTTTGTTCAAGTCCTCATTTGATGAAAAAGGTTGTTTGAAAAAAATCTCTGAAATATACCTTAGATGATCTAGAACTTCCATAGCATCTAGGGGCTCACCAAGCCCCAGAACTCCAGTTTAATTTGATTATTTCCTCCACAGTTATTATAGTGTAGTCCCGGTCAGTTAGTGTGTTTTGAAAGGATGCAAGTAAAAGCAAAGTTGAAAAATAAGATTGAATTTCTTTTAATAAAAATATTTTTGTGCCATCATTGGCTTAAGAAGCTGTTTAAAAAAACTCTAATATGTGCCTCAGACAATGTAAACCCCCAGGGAGTCTATAGACACTAGACTCCCGGCTTACTGCAGTTCTTTTTCTACAGTTATCATAGTCTGGTCTTGCCTAGTTAGAATGTGTAGAATAAATGAATACAGGACAAAACTGAAGAGTAAGACAAACTGTGGAAAAAGAAAGAAAAAAGTAAACTGGATGGTGTGCTTAGAACAGGGTGGGAGGGCAATGGGTGATCTGGATTGGAAGGTGCAGTGGGCAATGGGGTAGGGTCCATAGAGCCCTTCACCTAGGATGCCTGTTCACATATGTCTGGCCTTGAATGCCAGCATGGGGGAATAGTGTCAAAAGATATGACCAGGACAAGATAAGCTTACTGCTTGAAGTGACCACTGGCCACAGGAAAGCTTGCTAGGATCAAGAGACATGACATGTTCTTCACAAAACCAAACCGATTGTGGACTAGATGATTTAAATTGCCTATATCTGCATAAATTAGCTCTGCTATAATATATTCAATAGCTTTGAAAATAAGGCTGGTGAGGCTGCTGGGCCTGTAATTGCCAGGATCTGTAGAGTGGTTGCCCTTATGTAAAAGGATTCACAATGGATGTTCTCCAGGCATGAGGCACAAACTGTACGGCTAAGTTGAGGATGAACAGTTTAAGTAAGGGCTCAGATAGTGCATAAATAGCACTAATGAAAACATAGCCTGGTATATTGTCTTGCCCGATGGACGTGTCATATTTAGCCCTTGATTTTTAGGGGAAACTATATTTCATGGATAGTGGAGGCAGCAATGAATGTATGTGTGGTAAAGTTAACACTAAATTTGCCTGCTGTTGTATCACTGTTGAACATTATTCCCTAAGTTCCAAAGATAACTGAAGAAATTGTGATAGTCTCATATTATATCTGTAGTGACCTTAAGCTCATGCTCCACTTTCATTGTCTAATACTGCTCTAAAGTTCCTTGCTGGCACGGTCTGGTGAGGCCTTGAAGTAGGAGATCTGGGGTCCCTTACAGCTTTTCATTATTTTCATTCTTTTGTTATACAGCAGCCCCACTAGTGAAGTGTATTCCTGATTTTACTATTATATTTAGGGCAGATGGATACTGACTTTTCTATGCAGCATTTTATGCACTGACAAAAGTGGGAGATAAATGTGGCAGCCATTGCAACTGGGTTCACATGTTGCAGATTGTTAGGAATTTGGCATAGACTTCTACAAGCTGGACAAGGTTTACCCTGGAAAAGTCCATAAATATGATGTTATTTGTTTGTGCATTGGTTCCACTAGGTCAGACAGAGAATATGACTGATCTGCGATTAGATTTAACTAGGACTGAGGAGGTGCAGAGAGGATTCAGGCAGGAAATAGGCAGCTATGAACAAGGTTAAAGACATTAGGGCCTCTCCTTGTTAGTTGTACTCATTTCAGCAGCGCATTGCTCTTAACAAAGTATAGGAAAAGCTTAACATATCTATTTTAGAGGTATATGTGTGCCAATTAAAGCTTGGGTAATTTAAATCCAAAAGAAAGAAGATATTTTATTTGATATTTAACTCCTCAATGATGTTAAAATCATGTCCATGATATTTTGGGTACATTGATAGGGATCTGTAAAGAGCAATGATGTAATAGTTGGATCTGTTAAGGGTGGTTGAGTCTCCAAGAAATCCAGGTTTGAGTCTTGAGCAATTTGTTATGAGGTGATGGTAGTTTTGACAAATACATATACTTACTTGCAGTTACTCTAGGACCTGAAGGCTTGATAGGCATTAAACCCTGGTAGAGAAGGATTGGTGTCTGTCATTGCACTGAAACCATCTCTTAGTACCTATACAAATATGAATACATATGAGTTGAACAAAGGCCTCAGGATAAGGCTTCTTTCTATTTAGATTACTAGCTGTGAATAGGGCCACAATGATGTAATGATGTCATCTGAATTTGGGTTTGCTATATAGGACTGACTACTGGGGGAGGTGCTCTAAAGACATTATGGGGGCTGCAATGACTTTAACTAGCATGTAAAAGCCTTAGCACAAGAAGTGTAAGTCTTCCTTGTTTGATCTTAGGTAGCGGACATTTTTTAACTAGTGATAAATTTACAGTTACGATCCTTTATTGGGACATTGGATGCTCTTCAACAGATAGGGTAAAGCCAAAATATTTCAAGTGAGAGTCTTCAGAAAACTGCTTCTAAGTTCCAATTTCAGCTTTTAATATTAATGTATTACCTGTGGTATTGAAATGTTTTCCTGTTTTCTTAAAAAAAAAAAAAACAGTTGAGTTCAAGAGGTTTGTTTTATTCTCATTTAGAATCTGTGGTTGTATTAGCAGGAAGTTGAGGGAGGCTTGCATTCTGCTGATGAGCATTTATGGACTTTTTCAAATTAAACTGCTTTATTTAACCATTTAATTTCATTTTTGATAAAAAAAATATTAGATAAAACCTTATACAAATCACTGTATACAAAATGATTTGCCATTCGCAAAATATAATAATTTTGAAAACCTATTGCAAGAGATTAAAAATGTGGACCAGAACATGTTGAATTCATGATTAGAATCACTTCTATTATATTATTCCATCTACTTATGAATGAAATAACTAGTCCCTTGTTCTAGTCAGGTATAGAACTTTTCCCAAAATTTTAAAATGAAACCTAAAGTAGCAGCTACAATACTACAAATTGCCTGAGCCATTTTATTTGATACTCTGACAGTTAGTACACACTACAAATAACCAGAAGGCACGGTCTAAAATGTCTGGAATTTGCTCACTTGTTGATGGTGCTACCAAATGGTATATTGCTTTACATTTAGTTTTTACCTCCTGACATTCCCACACCACATGAAATTAGTTTTCCCTAACTTCCTGGCAGCTCCAATAGCAGTTTTTTTTTTTTCCAAGACTCGCTTCCATTATCTTACTGGTAAGTATTGTCACTGGTGCAGTAATTTAAAAAAGATTAGGTAGGTCAGGTAGTTTAGTTGAATTTATAAAAATCTAATGGGCAATCTTGTCATACCATGTCTCTGCTAATTACTTCCCAGTAAATTTCCCTATATACTAATGATTATATTCAGCCTGAGACTGCTCCATATATAACGCGTATATTTGGCCTACTTTCTTGCCTTCTTCAGCAAGCTACACGAGTCACCTAAACTGTCTTGTTTTCTTGCACTTTTCCCTGTGAGACATCATTCTCCCTGATGAGGACAACTGGAAGAACTAAATCAATGTAAAGGCCCAGACTGTTGAGAGTAGGAAACTCTTTCCCATAAATAATTGTCACATAAAAAATATCATTCCCGATCCAAGAATCCCAGCACAGCATTCTCTTGTTTATTTTAAACTTATTGTTAAACCATATTCTCTCTGACATGACTCTATATCCATTATTTCACAGATTTGGCATTTAATTCAATTCACCAACTTTATAGCATTTGAGGAGAATGATGACTGTTGTTGACGATAATAAAGCATACCACACAACCATAATGCTGCTGTACCCTCCACTTCCATCTGGGTTTAGCCGCACAATACAAGATGCATGAAAATAGAAGAAATAGATTTGAAAAGCTTCTGGGGAGTACAGAGCAATCTGAGTTATCTGCCTAGCTCTATGCATTCCTGTGCACCTTCCCAAATACATGCCTTTATGTGTTACTTGCTAAATGAATGTGTGTGGAATCCTCAGCATAATGGATGATTTTTATTACTTTGATGTGCTGATTTCCTGCTGTTGGTAAAAATGCTAATAAGCAAAGTTCTGATATATTAACTTTTACCATACTCTAAGGCTTTATTCAAAATTGTAGGATGACACATTGTGCCAAATGAATTCTTCTCCTCTGCTTCATAGATTGATTTTTGAACCAAAATTACTTTTTACAGCAACTTACTGATTTAAGTCTTTGAAGGTAGAGTTGGATGGCTTTCAACACTAAACTCTTTTGAGGTCGAAGAATAATGCTGCAGTTTAAAGTCCATTATCACATCTTGCCTAAGTTTATTATATAAGTGTATCTGAGTAAATAATCCATGTTCATTTAATGTCAATTTGTTGTGTTAGTTTAAGTGTTCTATAAGATGAAGATAAACAGATTTAAAAAGATTATTGATAGGGTGCTCAGAATACTGACTGTCCTGTAGTTTCATGCTCCCCTTTGATCTCCACCTTTAAATAGATGGATGATTTTGAATGAAGTTATGCTGTTGGGCAGGCATTCTTTTCAAAGCTTCTGTTTATTATTAATGTTATTGTGTAGGCAACGTAGATTAATATTTTCTTAAAATGCAGAAACAAGGCTATCCATGGATTATGAACCCTGCTCCTTGGGCTTATTGAGTATTTTATTTTTTTTTTTTATTTTACACAATTTTACCATTAATGGCTGGAAGGTAAACTCTGCTTAATGTAGTTGATGCCTCTTTCTTTAAATAAACTACACACATTTTGAAAAAAAAATCTAACATAAAAATTTGACAGATGAACCACTTAATTTATTAAGTACATTAAAAGCAGTTATCATAATGGCAACCATATGAAATGTTGGGGAACACAAAATGCTGAATCTTGGAATGTAGAGAAGGAATGACCAACAATTTTAATTTATATCTACTAAGTTCAAGATTGCCCCTTCTCAAAATACGTCCTTTTCTACAAGGTATGGAAATCTCAAAGTTGATGACTATAATTTCTGGGATGTAGGAACTTGTCCCCACATAGGTGGTGCAGGAAAGCTTCCACCCTGTAAAAACAAGTTTAAAGGAATACAACGTTTGATATTCATTCTTCTCTTGTATCTCCTGTCTTTTTTTAACATTTCAGTAGGGATTCATCATAAATGCTATGTTCTCCTCTTCTTCAGATGGTCTACATTTCACACTGACAGCTCCCCCCATAGTGTTTCCTCCAGTTTTACATTGTTGCATGCCATGCTTCTTATTTTATTTAATAAAGGATATCTGATGGTGAAGGAGCTCCCTAGATTCAAGCAGCTGTATCCGGTAAAATAGTCAGCATTTCAATTCAAGAGTTCATAGAATGAGACAGATAACACCTGCACTGGTGTTTAATACATTACCAAGTTGTAGTTTACACAGGATATGTCTCTGATCACATATCTTTGAATGACCATATATGCTGTTCTTTCATCCATCTCATTCACTTATCTTTAAGAGAGTAATGAAACAAATCAGTCTGGCAAACATTATGATATACCAAGAAAAATGGTGCACTTTCAGAATGATATTTGATTCCTTATCAAGATGTCATCTGTGATCAGATAAGGGGAATCACAACGCCATACAGGTTATAACTCCTGGGATGTTATTTCTTGTGACTAAGCTTTGCTTCATTTGTTCATTCTTTCAGCATCATGTGACTAGAAATACCTCACAGCTAACACTATTCTGTTTTATACCATACAATATGGGTGCCACCCTCTTCCTTCATAAAGCTCTAGCTTTGAAAAGTCAGTTCCAAGGCAGCCACATGCAGACATGTATTTACTAGTGACTAGGTAATCAAATGCTCTAAAGCTCGAAGCAATGATATAGGGATGCAGTGCATTGTGGTAGCAAAGGTAATAATATCTGTCATGGCAGCAGATTGCATCTATGTCCTTCCAAAATCTTCAGTGAATCCATTTCTGGTCTGTATTATTCATACCTTTCAGCATACTACTAAATGACAACAAACCACTATCTGCTTGACTAGATTAGTCAGAAAGAGGGGATGAAAACAATAAATGGAGTTGTAGTTTTTGAAGAGCATGGGTTGATATGGGAAAGGAAATACACTACCATAAGAAAGTGTCTTAAAGGTGAAGCGTTACATTGTTTGCACAGGGTTAGCTGAAAACCAGCAGAAAGTATAAATAGCTCTGCTGGGCGTACTGTCTACAGTAATCAGTGTACTTCATTTAGCACTTAGATGTGATGTATCTGAGAAGTGGTTGTAGTCAGGCATATTCATATTCCATTGACCTGCCTTTCACAGACTAGAGTCAGAATAAAGAAGAAAAGGTAATATCTTATAGGAAAATGTTGAGAGCTTTTGTAGCTTTACCTTTTGAAATAAAAAATGAGTACATCTAATCCATTATGGATGGGATTCAAAATACAGTATAAATGCAAATTCTATGCTATTTGACAGATCGCATACGGCAAGTATTTTATTAAAGTGCAAATGCAGCTTAATGAACAATTCTACCCACGTTGATTAAACCTTTTTCAGTGTAAGTTGAAATCAATTGTTCTGTAGATTACATTATTCCCATGGAAGTTGAATTGTGTTATGTTATTGTAGGTTGACTGCAAGTCATCAGGAACAATTTCATTACTAATAGCTCAGATAATCTGAAAAAGAAAGTTAGTAGTGTGAGCAGCTTTCATTTGGACTGAAATTATATGATCAGTGTCAAACTGATTGATCAGGACAACAGTGCAGTAGCAAAAGAAAAAAAATAGTAAGCATGTATTTTCTAGAAATCAGTATGAGTAATGCAGTCTCTCAATGTCACCTCTGAATGAAAGTTGCATATTATCAACCTGTTACATCTGTTTATGTTACACAGTAAAGGTCAAGACAAGAAAACTGAAGGGTCTTAAACTCATCTGGACATGAGGGCTGTAAAATTAGTGCACTAAGACAAGGACCACTGTCTCTAAAATACCAAGAAAGGTAATCAGTGCAGCTTTGGACTTCATTTTTTTGTGTCCTCAAATGAAATATACCCAGTTTTTCTCTAGCCATATGTGAAAGATCCTTTTGCGATCTTGTTTCAGATTCCAGGAACAAGGTGCCAGAGAAATTACTGCTTCTTTATATTCTCTTCAAAAATGAAAAAAGGAAATAATGAAATAAAGAAAGAAAAAAAGAAACAGGAATATAAATATGTTTGTTTCAGAGATGCTGGTTCATTTGGAACTCAATGATACCTGGTCAAGCCTTAATGGCAGATGTTGATCAGACAATGTCCTTAAAACTGATCTTCTACAATAGTTATTTTATAAAGAAATTTGGTGCATACTGCGCATATTTTCTAAAAATATCTGCATTTCATTCATAGAGTATTTTTAGGCTTGAGTATGATTGCATATGCTTTCCTAAGAATGACATCCCTGAAAATGAAATTATTTGCATACAGTTCCTGATACTTTCTACAGATGATCCCTTAAGCTTTTGTCTTGGTTTATGTCATTCTACATGTATATATTTGTAACACAGCATCAAATAAAAATGTTCAGGGGGAAAAATTCCTTTACAAGGAGCAACCAGGGCTAGAGTTACTTTATTTACCATGGACCAAAGTTTTGTAATATTATTTGAATAAAATCACTGTACTTCTTTATTACAGAATCATGCATGCATATACAGTCCTACTTTTCAGGTTTGTCATGTAGTATGTTAAAATTGTGATGCACTTTTCAAGGTCAGCTGCTCATTGTAGGATACTGGTTTTATCGGTCATTTCTGCATTAAACATGTAATAATCCAATTTCTTTATATAGAATTTCATTTACAGTACTCAAAGAATGTTTATTTTTGGTAAAAGATGATCTGTGCTCACAATGCAGCTGACCAAATCATGGTTCATAAACCTCAAATGGCAAAAAAAAAAAAAAAAAAAAATACTAAAAGGGATATTATTCCATAAAGGCATGACTCTGATTCTTGAAAGGGTGTCATACTTATTCTGAACTGCAGTACTTTGTGGAGTCATGCTTCCTGAATTAAATCAATGAGCAATGCTCCATGCATTACTAATGTTTAAGGTTTTGATTTACTTAGTTCTAATTCTCAGTTTTCTCTTCGTCTACCTGTCATAAATGAACATAGCACAGAAAATGAAGTTAAGGCTTTTTATACTTATATGATTCTCATTTTTATGCCGCACAGATGCTGTTTAAGATAACACAGTATGCTGTTGCATTATGCAGAACACCACTTTGTTGTTCTTCTTCTTTCGGCTTTTCCCGGTTAGAGGTCGCCACAGCGGAACTCCGGTCCGCTAATGATTGGCAGTAGATTTTAAGGTGCAGAGGTGCCTGCTTGATGCCCAACCTTCAATGAAGGCACACTCATTTAAGCATGTCATTTGAACGCCACTCGACCGCGGGCAGGACATGCAGTAGAATAGCAGTAATACCACTAAACATTTTTTCATACTAATAAGTTACTGACATTTGCTATGACATATTTTCTGTTAGCCAGTAACAGCTCAGAAAAAAATAAAAAAACAACACAGAAGAAACAAGTAAATGCTGGGAATGAGCGAGTGTTCATTAAAGTGCTTTTATTTGAATGAAAGGGAATGAATTGTTAATGTCAAAGTCCCATTTTATTGACTGTAGTTTTACATTTTAAATGTTTTATTTTTTTAGCAAATAGTTTGTGTGAATAGTTTCGAGGTAGTAGGTAGTATTCCTTGGGGGGAGGGTTGTGGCTTAATGGTTAGGTGAAAGTGTTTTTTTTTTTTTTTCTGCTATCTGCTGGTATGTGCAATTGCATGGCAGTGCACATTTTCTCATTCCTGCACAGTTGTGCAGTCTAGCAGCTGGGATATCTAAGAAAAAGAAGGGGATGAAGGGAACTTGACCACCCTGCAAAACTTTTTTTTTGAACTTTTGAAAGATCAGGTGTCTTTTTTGTTTGATATTTTGACTCCCAATCTTTTTAGATTTCGAGTTTTGCTGTATACCCAAAGGTGTGTTTCTGTATGCACGAGTGTGCAGATTCCCCTTCTTAACATCAACTTACCTTTTGTCGACTTTCATAACAGCAAGACCACATTGTGGAATGTTTAAAATAACGAACTCCTGGAACATCATATGTGAAGTTGTCAAATCTCGCCGTTTATTCTCACTGATGGGTTCGGAGCCGATCCTCGGCTCCGACACAGCCAATAGCAAGCTCAAGGTTTGCCAGTAGCTCGAGTCCAGCCCCTTATCCCACAATGCACTGCTGGAATTACCTCAGATCTAGTTTGCCGTGGCAAGAAAGATCTCGGTGATCCAGCTAGCTCGGACCATTTTAGAAACAAATCAAACGCAAGTCTTTAAAAAGTTTTCTTTTTGTTTTATATATATATATATATATATATATATATATATATATATATATATATATATATATATATATATATCTAGTGTGTGCTAGTTCTATTGTATTTTGATAGTCTAGATAGTTTAGATAGTTTAAATAGTTTAAGAATTAGGGCCTTGTTGGCTTCTTAGTTTGTGTGGGCCTTTAGCCCCTTTTCCTACTATTAATCCCTTTAGTAGCTAGGCTTTTTCTGTGGGCCTCTTAGCCCCATATTTGTATTATATTTATATATATATATATATATATATATATATATATATATATATATATATATATATAATACTTTTGTAGATAGTGCCCAGTTTGGGCTTAGTTGTTTGTGAATCTAATTTACTGTTTTTCTCTTCAGTATGTCAGATGATAAGGAGAGATCCCATCCCAAATCGGGATTCAAAAAATGCCCAGATTGTGGGCAGAAAATGTCCATCACTGATGGACACATTCAATGTGTCTACTGCCTGGGGGCCAAGCACCTCCAAGACACACGTAGCTTTGTCACTCCTTCTCTTCAAGAGTCCTCTTGGAGAGAAGGAGGACACTTATAGACAGGGGATTGCTAGAGCAATCTTTTTCAGAAGTTTTGAGTTGCCATGAAGGTGCTAGTACGTCCTCCAAATCCTCAAAATCCAAGTAATCAGGTAAGGTCTCCAAAAAGGCTAAAGTTTCAGAAGGATGGTCCTCGGTTCCACAGCCATCGGAACTGAGTGTACCTTTGATTTGGAGCCAGCTCTCAGTATTGGAGCCAGCCTCTGAAGTTCCTTCTTCACCTCTGCTCCAGTCAGCACCTTCAGTGCACTCAGCTAAGTCCTTAGCCAACCTTTCAGATTTGGACATGGATCAGCTAGTGCAGAAGCTTTTACAGGCACCAGGACTTGCCAAATTTTTGTCGGCCCCGACCAGCTCGTCGGTGCCGAAGATCATGGAACTGGACTTGTCTACTGGACTCTCGGAACTGAAGGAAGCTGAATCAATGGTGGTTGAACTCTTGGAGCCGATACCCGCACCAGGGTTATTGGCTCCATCTACTCGGATGTCCTTGGCGCCGACCGAAGGCTCTTGGAGCCGATGCTCTCCCGTCGGGTCCAGGGAGGATAGTCGTACCGACTTGTCGGTGCCGACTCTTCCTCTCGGGGCTTTGGCTCAGATGAGCTCGGCTCCTACCTCAGGCTCGGAGCCCAGGGTTTCAGTACGGGAGAATCGGAAGGTGCTCTCGGGTCCATCCACTCCTTCTCGTCGGAGCCATGGTGCCTTCGATGCTATGAGGAGAGTTTTGTCTCCAAAGACAATGTCAGCATCAGTTCAGCTTTCCCTCTCCCCTCAAGCTCCTGTGTCTACTTCTGCATCTACTCACCCCTCTAAGCGTAGAGACCACGAGCCTCAAGTACCCCCACAGGGTGTCCCCTGCTCTTATGAGACCTCCCCAGATCCTCCCACTGAGGAGGTGCCCAAGAAGAGACTGTGCAAGAGGAGACACTTCACAGGAGTCTTTGACATCTGACATGGACTTAGATGAGTCAGAAGGGTCCCCTCGATCCCCGTCTGAGGATATCTCCTTTGCAGAGATATTAGAGATCCTTAGTCAGAGGGGCGATTGGCAGTCCAAGACCCCTACTGAGGATGAGTCTGCGCTCTTGAAGGCTTTTGGGTCTCAACCTTCCACTTCTTGGGTGTCTCTGTCTTATGACGAGCTCATGGAACTGATCTCTCGTAAGGCATGGGAGTCACCGGAGGCCATGGAACCTGTCCTTCGTAGACCCAACAAATTCATATCTGCCCCAGTAGATAGCCATTTTTGACAAAAGGAGCGCCTGTGGATGCCATGGTGGTAGCTGCAGCCACCAAAAAGGAAGTATCTGAGACATCCTCTTCTATCCATCCCCCTGACAGAGATTCTAGGGTCATGGATAGATATGGGAAGCGCATGTTTAGTTCAGCAACTTTTTCTCTGCGATCACTGAACTACTTGCCCCATTTTACAAGGCTACAGAAAGATCTCCTGAAAGAGCTAGGAGATACTCTCCAGGGTACAGTAGCTGCAGGAGTGGCCAACAAAGTCAACGCCCAGCTCACTACCCTAAACTCAGTAGTGAACTCATCTCATATCCTATGCAGCTGATGGTTCAAGTAGAGCTGCTAGTTCGGGCATTGCTCTTCGCAGACAAGCCTGGATGCATATCTGTTCCTTTGCGGAACCCTTCAAGTCTTCCTTTATTAATACTCCATTCGATGGCTCATCACTGTTTGGGCCCAAAGTAAAGGAAACTTTAACCAGGAGTGAGCAGGAAGGCAAGACATTATCTGCCGTTGGAATCCATTTTTCCACTCCTACTCGGCCCTACCCCAAGGGCTCTGGGGGGGGGATGTGGTTCCAAAAAACTCAGGCAGCCTTTCAGGACACACATGGTGAAACCCCATCTAGAGGCAGAGGAGGGGGTTATAACAGAAGATGCCGCCCCCGTGGCTGAGGGGGGCTGCAGCAACAGAGTGACAGGGGTCAGTTCCGGTCAGTCCTGCCAGCGCCCCTGAAAGGGGGCCTGACCGTTCGGCTCTGGAGGCAGTCGGGGGTCACTTGTCTTTGTACCCAGAAGCTTGGCAAAACATAACATTGGATACTTGGGTACAAAGCATAATTTCCAGAGGATATTTCATGCCGTTCTTTACCCCACCCATTCCTATCAAAAATGTCCCAGATGTTCCACCCAATCTCAGGGAACAAGCAATCATAGAGGTCCACAGATTGCTAGAAAAAAGAGTCATCCAGCCAGTCCCAGCAGACCAAGTCAGATTCAGAACTTAAGATTCTTTTTGGTACCAAAGAAAACAGGGGACTGGAGACCTATCTTGGACCTCAACAGACTCAACAACTTCATAAAGAAAGAGAAGTTCCAAATGGTCACTCTTCAGTCCATTCTTCCCTTTTTAGGGAAAGGAGATTGGATGTGCTCCATAGATTTCAAGGACACGTACTATCACATAAAGATGGACAGATGCTCCAGAGATCATCTGTGCTTCCGAATGGGTTCCAATCATTACCAGCTTTGAGCCCTGCCCTTTGGTCTCACTTCAGCCCCTAGAGTGTTCACCAAATGCATGGCAGTGGTCACGGCTCACCTGAGGCGTCTAGGATTCCAGGTGTTGCCATACTTAGACGATTGGCTCCTCACCGCTACCACCAGGCATCAATTGACTCAGGCAACACAATATACTCTGACACTCTGCCATCAATTAGGCATTATGATCAACTTCAAAAAGTCTGCCTTATCGCCATTTCAGCATACCGTTTTTATAGGAGCAGAGTTAGATACCTCTTCACCACTCTACATCTCCCTTTCAAAAGAGTCTCTCTTCTCAGCCAAAATATCAGCTCACTGGCGTCAAAGAACAAAGCTACAGCAGTGGAGGTATTGAAAGCACTAGGTTTGATGGTGGCAGCAATCCTGGCTATACCACTCACAAGGATGCATATGCGAATCCTTCAATGGCTCCTCTTCGCTCAGTGGTCTTACCAGAAACTACCAACGCACCACATGATAGGGTGGGGGGAGGCATTTTCAGGGAAAGACTGCCCAAGGCACATGGACAGATCAAGAATCACATCTGCACATCAATGTTCTAGAGCTGATAGTGGTACTTCTAGCATTGCAGTACTTTCAGGACTCTCTCCCTCTAGGTACTATTGCAATTCAGACCGACAACATGTCAGTAGTCTGGAACTTGGACAAGCAAGGCGGAACCAAGTCTTACCCCCTTTGTCGAGAAGCCCTCAGGGTTTGGCAATGGGCTTTGTCATCCCAGCGTTTTCGTTTAGCAACGCACATCCCGCGGAAATCCAACGTCATAACGGACAAGCTAAGCAGGGCAATATTACTCCCTCATGAGTGGTCTCTCAAACAACAGGTTGTGGAGTTGATTTTCCGCAAATGGGGCCAGCCTTGCTGCAACCTTTTTGCCAGCCAATTCAATTCAAAATGCAGAAGCTACTTTGCCCTGATACCACCTCCGGGTCATCCCCTGAGAGATGCAGTGTTACATGATTGGCCCCTGGGTCTCCTTTATGCATTTCCACCCTTCCCATTAATACCCAGATTTTTACAGAAAGCAAAATCGCTGGGAAGGAAGGTTATACTCATAGCCCCCTACTGGCCTCGTTAGATTTGGTTTCCGTTTCTCCACCATCATCTGTTGGAGGATCCATAGATCCTGGACTCGGTTCCGGACCTTCTGACGCACCCATCAGGGGACATTCATCCTTCTCTGCAGTCCCTGAAATTGACTGCTTGGCTAATCCACTTCCCCTAATTGCTAGGCTTCATTCAATTTCAGAAGATATAAGACAGATTCTCTTGTCTTCTCACAAGCCATCTACCAGGAAACTATATGGTAGTAAATGGAAAAGTTTCTCAATTTGGGCCAACGCGCAGAACATTGACCCTTTTCGAGCTCCGCTATCTTCCATTTTGGAATTTTTGACAAAAATTTTTAAGGAAGGGGCAGCAGCTGCTACAGTTTGAGTTCAGTTAGCTGCTATCTCAAATTTTCACCTTGGTCTTGATTGCTCAAATATTATAAGCCATAAATTATCCAAAACCTTCCTTAAAGGCATTCTTCATATGAGACCTCCGATTAAAATTCCCTTTTCTCCCTGGAATTTAAACCTTATGCTGTCTCAACTTATTCTTCCTCCCTTTGAACCAGCTTTTTCTTGTGCTTTAAAATACTTATCTTGCAAAACAATTTTTCTTGTGGCCATTACGTCTGCCCGCAGAGTGTCAGAACTTCAAGCATTATCCATCAGACCTCCCTACATGATCTTCCATGCTGATAGAGTATCTCTCAGAGCAAACCCCTAATTTTTACCTAAAGTCTGTTCTGAGTCAAATATCAATCAGGTCATTGAACTACCAGTGTTCTTCCCCAACCACTCTAACAAATTGGAATATATGCTGCACAAACTTGATGTTCACAGACAGCTCAGATTTTATCTTGACAGAACTAAGGATATTAGGAAATCAGATCAACTTTTTGTATCCTTTTCAAAAGCAAGAAAAGGCAATCCAGTGACTAAAACAACCTCAACCTTATCTAAATGGTTATCCGATTGTATATCCTTTGTGTATGAAAATGCGAACATGCCTTTAATGCACAAAACAAAAGCTCATTCTACCAGAGCTGTCTTTACCTCCTCTGCTTTTCAAGCTAAATTGCCCCTTGATGATATTTGCGCTGCAGCTACTTGGTCTAAACCTCATACCTTTCACACATTACAAAGTAGATAAGGCTTCAAGGGACATGTCTTCCTTTAGTTCTACGGTACTAAAGAACATACTCCCATGAGCCACTCAGGTTTGAGGGTGCTAGGGACGCTACCCATCAGTGAGAATAAATAGCGATATTTAACAACTTCACATATAGAAGTTATGTACTTACCATAACGTTCCATGTGAGTTGTTTATCTCGCCTTTATTCTCACGTCCCTCCCTCCTTCCCCCTCCTGGCAGACTGTTGACTTAGAGGCTAGTGCCATCCTGGTTATTCAATATTTCTTCTTTCCCCTTGGGAACTGTTCTTTGTAGTTATATATAAGAGAGTATGTATGGGTTGTATATATGTATATATATGTATAGACTATTATTCACAGCAAACAAGATCTGAGGTAATTCCAGCAGTGCATTGTGGGGTAAGGGGCTGGTCTCAAGCTACTGGCAAACTTTGAGCTTGCTATCGGCCATGTCAGAGCCGAGGATCAGCTCCGAACCCATCAGTGAGAATAAAGGCGAGATGAGCAACTCACATGGAACATTATGGTAAGTACATAACTTCTATATTTTCCCTTTGGGAAACTAACCACTTGGCCTGTATGGTGAACTTTGCCCGTTTTTCCACTGTGGTGTGATCTCGGAGTTGGTATATTTAGTGAAGGATGGTGTGGATTTAATTTGCTTACATTTGGAATTTCATTGTTGGTGGCCAAATGGGTACTTTCACAGAGGGAAAATACAATGTTCTGGGAGTTCGTTATTTTAAACATTCGACAATGTGGTCTTGTTGCTATGAATGTCAATGAAATAGTAAGTTGACGTTATGAAGTAGAGCCATGTGCACATATGTGTGTGTGTGTGTGTCTGTTTATGTAAAAATGAGGTCCAAATAGACCAACACAATAAATAAATAAATACATAATACTTCCTTCTCTTAAACCAAAATCACTGAACTAACTATTTAGCAATAGTAGGATTAAAGGTAAAATGAAATAGTATAACTGAAAGAAAATCAGGGATCCTTAACTTTAGATCAAAGCATGTAACTGAGGTTTTATGTTGAACATCCCAATTGATGACTTTATAAAATATCACAAAAAAGCATCACCCTCAGTCTGGGTAAAGCTTTGGGAAAGCATTGACAATGGGGAAGCCTTGACCACAAGTCTTCACTAAAATCTAATATGGGGGAAATAATTAAATAAATAATTTAGTTTGTAACATAGTTTTTATGTCATAAATAGTAAATAATTAATAAAATTACAATTCTTTTATTGATCTGGACAACAGGTAATATAATAATAAAAAATGTATTTTGATAGTTGTTGGTCTTTCGGCTTTTTCCCGGTAAGGGGTCGCCACAGCAGAACTCCGGTCCGCTAATGATTGGCAGTAGATTTTTTACGAAATGCAGAGGTGCCAGCTCGATGCCCAACCTTCAATGAAGGCATGCCTATTTACGTACGCATGTCTTTCGAACGCTACCCAACCGTGGGGAGGACATGCAGACTCCACACAGAAGGCACTCCCAAGCCACGCTGAGAATCGAACGGGAGAACCTCTTACTGTGAGGTAGCAATTCTACCAACGTACCACCACAGTATAAAAACATAAATTCCTACAATCAGACTTGAACCTCTAACCACAGATAGCAAGGAGTAGTATTGTGTTGGAGACCCTCAGTTATGTTCTTCAGCTTTCCTGTGGCTCATGCTGTAAGTTGTAGCTTTACAGACTATATCCTTTCTCTTGATTTTTTTTACAATATTTAAGGTTCACTGATGAGGATATCCAATGCACCCTGTACAATGAAAAGCAGCTTGAGGTTACATGCTTCAGTCTAAAGTTAAAAAGTCAAAAAAATCACAGACTTAACCAGGCAGTCAGAAAATGGCATCAACAACCAAACAGACTTAATTTTAAAGAAAGTATATTAAAAATAAATAAATAGAACTATTAAATAAGTATAATATAAGAGCAATATATTTGAACATCACTCTCTCTATAGCAGTGCAACAATAACTCAAAATAAACTAACAGTATTATTAAAACTAGCTTAGGAATTCCCTAAGAAGTACAATAAGAAATAAGGCAGCCCACTCCTTTAAATCTACAGAAACTGTATAAAGCTCTGTTCAATATGCAAATTGTGCAATTACTGTATGTCTCTAAAATAAATGGTAAGTAGTAAACAAATGGAGTATGCAAGGGTCTACTGAAGTTTGTAAAATAGTATTTATTCCTAAAGGTCAAACAATGTTTATAGTACTGTCAAATTTCTAATTCAAGTTATAATTAGAGTCAATACTGGGATGTAACATTTTAAAAGTCATCTCCCACTTTACAACATCCTTTTGCAAGACAAAAATAAAACACAGCTAATGTTTAAAACATATTTTATTTCCATTTGAGTAACCACTTGACCTATGCACACATATATCAAAGTTACATTTGACTTCTAGCAGTGCCTGAGATTTTGCACTGGTGTCCTGGTGTGCATTGCAAATTTACCTCATATGTTAATATTTAAAATGCTGTCATTTAATTTATTTAGTAGTTTTAATATTGCAAGCTCTTGTGTGTTCACTTTCCAAACAAAACAATCTTCCCTAAATATCAAGCTAAATTTTTCCAAGGAAAATATGCCCATCCCATTTCTGCTGGAAACACAGAACTAGCCTTTGTATAAATTTAAAAATTAGTGCATTCTGAATGTAAAAATGGCTGAAGTTTTAATAGTTTTTTATAATTTTTCAATCATTATCAATTGTCAGGATCTGTAGTTCCTACTCTGAAAACAAGGAGTAGTCAATTCAGGTAAAAGAAATAAGATTCATAAAGGTTGCCACAATTGTTCACTGTCTGTAAACTTTGAATAGCCTTTCTGAAGGAATAGACAGCAAAAGCATTGTGTTAGGGCTGTCCTTGAATTCAGGAAGTTTACCTCAAGGAGTACACCTCGTGTTAACCTTTCACAGTGCATTCAGATGGTGTATGTTTGACTTACTTCAATCTCTTGGAGTTAAAATTCTTCACATTCTGCAGAAAAAAAAAAAAAACTGTTGAAATACTTTAAGCAGTATTTCAAGTCAAAAACCCATTAAACTTTACTGTTTGCTCTGTGTGACAGCAGGAAAATAATACAGCAAGTATTTGTGAAGCGCTTAAATTAGTTAACAAGAAAACTGGAAGAACTGAGTATGCATTTAAGTCATGCTTAGCTATGATGGCAATTAAGCAGGTCCCTAAGATGTTAATAAACCTCAGCTGCTGATGTGGTTAATGCCCTTCATTGCTACAGTAGCTTTCACAAGAAACAGTTCATAATCATGGATGTAGTCAGTGGGTTACACTTGCATCCGTTACATTATCTTTCTACCTTGAGTATTGAAAAAGTATTTGACCAGTAGTAGTGACCAGGCTGCATGGCAACCATCAGCCTGTGCATTACCTATTCTAGGAACATAAGATGTCCTTCTATTCAAATGCTGCAGTATTCATAACAGCTACTGCGAGGTACGTGCTATGTTGCACCACAATGCGTATGTCGGCCATAAAGAGACATCGAGTATAAAGCGAACGTCAGCATGTGCCTACCTCAGAATTTTTCTGCAGCCCATCTGATCGCCTGCACCAGAAGTTCACTCGCCAGAACAGTTGTGCTCTAGTTTTCAGAAAAGTTCCCAAGGGATTTTTCTTCTAAAAATTTTTTGCCGCTGCTTGTTTTGTTGGGTTCATGTCAGCTAGGAAGGGCAATTGTCAGTGTGGAAGGCAGATTCCACATAAAGAGAGCCATGATCTCTGCCTCTTTTCTCTAGGTCCAGACTGCAACCACACTGAGTGAACCATCATGAAGGGCCATCATTCAGGTATCTATGACAGTTTTCTGTGATCTTGACTGCATTTGTGCCTTAAAATCAGCTTGCTGAATGCACTCATCATAGTTCAATGATTAAGGTAAACCTGACTCCCCCTCCCATATTACTGTCCTTTGACATTCTTCCTCTCTTGTCCCTGGGTTGTCAGGTGTTACATGGTACAGACCCCTGGAGCAATTTTACATCTTCTAGTATGTGAGCTATAGTGGCATTTTTATCATGGCCTGAGCCCCATACAATGGTGACTTCTGTGGGTACCTGCACTGATGGCTTAAGTGGACACCTACATAATAATGGGGATCTGCAGTGCCCTCATCTGACATGTGCATGTCTCTCTACACACAAACCCCCATGACAGCTGTCAATTATGGCTTGGGATCATCAGTTCCATCCACATCTTTGCCTTTTTCTTGCATGCAAGCCTCTGCTTCCATGAAAAGAGTTAGACTGCCAGGACTCCTATCTCTGCACAGGATGGAAAAGCCAAACAGCCTGTCATTTCCCATCATCCTCCATCCAGCTCTTCCAGTGCCTGTGCCACTACTTGAACTTGGGTCTTCTAGTTGTAATCAAGATTTTGTCCCTCTACACACAAGAAAGAGGCTAAACTTTGCATCTTAGTAGATATGATGTAGTATATTGACTTTGTGAATTATGCTTTCCATTTATATAATTGGAGATTTATGAGCTATATGAGTTTTCTTGTTTATCCATATGATAGCTATTATTGGAATTTGTTTATTCAATTAAACTTCTATGGATTACTTCTGTTCTGGGGGCATTCAGCCTGGGGGAGGGGGTTCTATCTTATGAACTTGCTTTATGATCCAAGATATGATATGATATGCAAAGCTATGGAACTCATCATCATGGACCTAATAAACAAGGATATAGGGAATCTCCAAACTCTGGATCCCACACAGTTTGGTTTTGTAAAGGGTAGATCATGCCTGCTCAACTTGGTCGACTTCTTTGAGTCAGTCACCAGAGCTGTGGATGAAAGAAAGCCAGTTCATACAGCCCACCTTGATCTGGCCAAGGCTTTTGATACCATTCCCCACTCAGGAATCATAGAAAAACTCACTAAGCTTGGCATCAACCCCCATATCACTAAGATGGGTTGCTAACTAGCTCACAGATAGAACCCACAGTGTGAAAGTAGCTGACTCCAAGTCAGACTGCCAATTAGTCACAAGTGGAGTCCCACAGGGTTCAGTCCTTCACCCTCTCCTGTTTGGTATCTACTTCTCAAACGTCCAGGCCAACATGAAGGGACTTTGGCTGATAAAGTTTGCAGATGATTGCAATTTGGGAGCTATTATTAACTCCCCAAGTGATGTTGACATCCTACCGAATGGCCTCATTGCAACCAACGAATGGTGTTAGATCCATGGCCTTAAGCCATCAGAGGCACTCTACCATGGCCTTAAGCTCAATGCCAAAAAATGTGTCATCATCCCCTTTGGGATAAACCCAGTTCCCATGAATTACCACATTGATGGTAGTCCACTGAACACAGAAGACATTAAAAGAGATCTGGGAACACAGGTTGACAGCAACCTCTCTTTTGATCACCACATTGCCACTGTTGTCAGAAAGTCCTTCTATGTGGCACATCTCATTACTAAGGCTTTTGCATCCAGGAAGAAAGAGGTCATTGTCTCCCTCTACTCTTCTCTCATTAGGCCAATCATCGAGTACAATGCCCCATTTGGCATGTACCTCACTAGACACCTGCAACAACTGGAGAGGCCGCAAAAGTACCTCACAAAGAGGATTCTAGGCCTTAAACCCTTGTCCTATATGGACAGACTCAAAAAACTCCAACTATTCTCTGTCTCATAACGCCTACTTAGAGGCGATCTCTGCTTGACTTTCAAAGCCATGTCTGACCCAGCTCTGTTAGAAATGCTACATCTAAAGAAATCCCAATCCCTCCACACCACATGCTCCAGAGACCTCCACCTCATTACCACAATTAACAGAACATGTTGGAGGGACAGGTTCATAACCCAGAGACTCCACATGCTATGGAAATGACTTCCCATACATGTCAAGCAGAGCACCTCGCTGACCCTCTTCAAGAAAAATCTTGATGAGTAGATGGGAAACAGAAAATTCACCCCAGGGATAACACCAGTGGCTCTACTCGACAGAGGCACTGGGAACTAAGGCAGGGTGGCACTATGCCAGGGTAATCCTATGGCTAGGCTTGTAAAGGCCCCAGGGCCATTAGCCTAGTACACACCTATGAACCTATGAACCTAAGAAACAAGTCACAAAAGTCAATCTACTCCATCATATCTACTAAACCGTTAACTAAAATGAAATCCATCAGGGATAATACACATTCTTTTCTGCTTAATTTATTGACAGTGTCTTGTGTACTTAATTAATAATTTCTAATGTTTCTGACACAAGTTATTTGTTTGCGTGAGCCATTCCTGGACAACAATCGTGTTGGTGGGGGATTATATGACTGTTCCTAATTTGCAATCATCTGCAAATGTGGTCACCCAGAAGCCTCTGACATTGGCCTTGATTTCAGAGAGAAGTAAACACCAAAAAGGAGTGGTCCTAGAACCAGTTCCTGAGGGATTCCACTTGTGGCTGGTCTCTTTGTAGATGTAAACAACCCATTTCTAACTTCCTGGTCCTATCTATGAGCCAGCTGGCTATCAACTGGCTTTATACCTAACCTCTTGAGTTTATCAATAGTGCCCAAGTGGGATATTGTTTCAAGTGCCTTGACCATATTAAGTCAGGAAGTGTGAACTGTTTTGCCCTCATCCATTGCTTTGGTGACCTTCTCAAAGAAGTCCACCAGGTTGAACAAGCATGACCTGCCCTTTATGAAACCAAATTGGCTTGGGTCCAGTGTCTGGAGGTAAATTGGCATTAGTCCAGTGTCTGTAGGTTTTCTGCAACATTATTGAACATTTCCATGATAATAGCTTCCGTGGTTTTGCATATGAGACTAGTGAGACATATGGGTCTGTAGATGACCCTCCTTTCTGCAGAGGAATGATGGTTCTGTTCTTCATTCATAAAGCAAGAAGCATGTTTGGAGGCTACTGTCAAATTGTGATTCCAGATGACCTAATAGATCATGTTTCATGCTATTCAGAATGCATCCTGTGATATTGTCTGGGCACATCAATACCATATTATTGACCTTAGAAGGAGCATTGAGGACCTGTTCCATAGTGCTAGTAGGGGGAGACAAATCTGATGGTATTTCCTGAGGGAAGGCTAAGTGGGAAGAGAAAGAGTAATGTTAGAGTTAAATTTGTCTGCCAGTAGGTTTGCTATATCTTCTGGCTCAGTATAGGTGAGTCCATTAACAAGGAACTTTGGACACAGTCGTGTACTGCCTTTGAATTTTTGGAAATAGTTAAAGACTGTCTTGTGGTTGTCCTTGTCCTCTGAGTTATTTGGTTAGTTTGATGAGAGTGCTTTTATCTTGCTGGGTACTACGCTTCCTAATTTATTCCGTGATCTTCTTCCTTCAATTATACAGCTTACTGATGCTCTGATTCTACCAGAATAGTTTGTTTTTTTTAATTGGTTCTGTACATATTCCTGCTGGGTACAGCTGTCAATATGCAACTGCTAACATGCTTGTATAGGGTTTCTGGTAACAGTTTTAACTAGTCAGTAGTGTTCTCTCGGCTTAACGGAGGCTTTAAAATTTGCCAGGTTAACACTTAATAGGAGAAAGTTAGCTTTTGAGTAGTACTTGAACATTCCATGGTTAGCTGGGGTTCTGGGTTTTATTTTTACTTCAAAGGAGACCATTTTGTGGTCTGACCTTACCAGACAGGATATATCACGGGGGGTTGGTGGTAGTTAGCAGAACTATCCTGTATAAGTGAGAAACAGCTCCAGAATGTTTGCACTCCTGGTGTACATACTAACAATCTGGTCCTGGTAGTTTGTCTTTATAAAATCCAGGAATTTCTGTGGCTGCACGTTTCGTGTCCTATATGATTCCAAGTTAATAGTGGGATAATTAAAGCTGCCTATGACTCTGGTATTGGCTTGGATGGTGAGTGTTTCCAGTAAGCTTAAATATGTGTTATGGGTTTCCTGGGTCATAAAGGGGGAGCTATAGCTTGGAAGAAAGTGTTATGGGATTTTGCCTAAGGTGATTTGAAGTGGAAAAGCTCAAGTGCATTGGCCTGTTTGACCAGCCTTGATGTATATTTATTTTGAATGCAATCAAGACACCTCCACCTTTAGTCCTTGTCTGTGTAGCAGCTGGTCTAAATATGTGGAAGCATTATAGTCCTGCACTGCTGGTGTGCTCTCTGCCACTTTAAAGTATGTATCAGTGACTGCAGAGACATCGGCATTCTCTAGGGTGAGAAGAGCTTGTAGGGAGTGACATTTCATATTTAGACTCTTAGCATTGAATACTGAGCTTGAAAAGACATCACATCTATTAGGATGCACCCAGTCAATGTAAGAAAATAAATGGTCAAGACATTACTTAAATTTTCTGAATATGCTACACACAACTTCCTCTGTAGAATTAATGAGACAAAACCTATACCTCTGTTTATATTTTGAATGACCCGATATTTTCTTATCTATCTTTTTGTTTGCATTCGAAAAAAATGTACATCAAAACTATAAACCCACATGCTATTCTGTCATTTTATTGACAACCGGAGTATCACATCTTTAACTAATGATGTATAATGTTGACCTTTCATTGTATAGTGTTGCTATGGCTAACATAATGGTTAAGGTCTTCACCTCTCATGAATAAAGTAAAAGGTTTGATCCTGACCCTGGTCAATGTCTTTGTGGAATTTTTATGCTTTACTCACATCTTTGTGGTTTTTTTTCCTCCTATTCACCCCCACCAAAAAAAAAAAAAAGATAGGTGTGTCCACCTCTAACTCACTCAAAACAAACTGAATGTAGTGGATGTTGTGGTGAGCCTCTGTTTGGTTCCTATGTTATGTAGGCCAACTATTCAGGCATCAGCTATTGTGTGCAGTATCCTCTAGATAGGATAACATACAGCACAAACTGTGTAATGTGTCAAGGATAGCCAATCAAAGGTATACAAATTGGCTGTAGGTGATTTGGTCGCATTTGTCAGTGATAAGTGGGTTGAAGACCTGGCCTGCACCAACCTAAGCCAAAGACCATTATTAATGGTGGTAGGGGCGGTCTGTATGCATCTCTTAGTTAGCATGTGCCAATATAAAACCCAGCAGTCCAGGGTCATTAAGCTACTGATTGGCCGGTATGTAGTTTCCCAGCTGGGGATCCCTGGGATTGCTCTTTTGAGGGAATGCAGGATGTAAAACCACTCAGCCTGGCAAACATGAACTAAGAATTACTACTCTCAATATACATTCACTGGCAGGATACCGATTGGATGTGGATGGCATGATGAAAAGGTGGAGGCTAGACATCCTGTGTATCCAGGAGACAAGATGGAAGGGCAGTGCAGAAAAATCACTAGGCTGGAATCCAGAATCTACCACAGAGATGAAAGACAGACTATGTATTAAAATTGTGATGAGGGAAGAGTCTTCTAGAGACAGTGAGGAATGCCATCAGAATTAGTGATAAACTCAGTTTTGACATGTAAATTGGACAGAATTCATAATCTCAGCCTATGCCCCACATTAGGTTTGTGACAGCAAGGAATACAGTGATTTCAGACAGCAGTTGAGGATCTAAAAGCAGGATGATAAGTTGGTGTTGGAAATGGGGAGCTGGATGCTCGTATCATGACAGAAATAACATGACATGATGACAACCAGGATCAACATGGGTGGTGCAACAGGAATACATTAGAAGAGGACTTTCTAGACTACTTTGTCTAGCAGTGGCTTGATCATGGCCAACACATGGCTCAGCAAGTAATATAGTCAAAAGATCACACACAACCTGAAACTCAGGTAGATTTCCTTCTAGTGCAGAAAGGGCAATGGAGAAGAATAAGAGATTGTCAAGTCATTCCCAGTGAAACAGTTGGCCCACAACATAAAAGACTGGAGGCCACATTCAGCTGCAAGAAGTGGTCAGAGTGGGTCCTAATGTCTCCAGAGTCTAGACTGAAGACCTGGAAGTTGACTGGAAAGCAAGCACAAGAGTTCGAGGAAATACTTAGGGCTCTGGCACCTCAGGAAGAAGAGGAAATAGGTGGAGTTGGAGAAGGATGGCAGTATCACAAAACAGAATGTGTGAAGACAAAAGATTAGATAGCTAGTGGAGCCAAGTATGGAAGTAAGGTACATAAGGAAAGCTGGTGGTGGAATGTATAAGTTCAGGAGGTTTTTAAATGATAGAAGGAATATATCAAAAAATGAGATAAATAAAAAAAAATAATCAGGCTATGAAGGAATGTTGGCTGTTTAACAAAGAGGCTGGCAACAGGTGCAATAGAAAAGAACAGGGCATCAGAGGCACTCTACCAGATTCTGGGAAATTAATCAAAATATGGCACAGGGAAACCTTATAAGCTCATAAGGCAAAGGCAGAAAGATATAAGGGATAGTTCTCAGAGTCTTAGACACCCTTGATAAAGGATGCCAGTAAAACCATCTCACTAGTACACAGGACATCAAGGCAGATGGCAGGAGTATCTCCAATAGCTCCTAAA
Organism: Protopterus annectens; assembly: GCF_019279795.1. Taxonomy (NCBI): domain Eukaryota; kingdom Metazoa; phylum Chordata; order Ceratodontiformes; family Protopteridae; genus Protopterus; species Protopterus annectens. The sequence continues at coordinate 687,251,556 of NC_056731.1, forward strand.
TGAAGAAAAAACCCACAGAAGCTGTACTGCTCCAGTCACAACCAATGATGAAAGATGAAGTAGAGGCCACATTAGGAAAAGTAATAGCTCTAAGGAAAATTATGTCAGGAACAAAAGCAGGCTTATAACAGATCATAGCATATACATTCAGGATGTTGGGTGAGTAAGGGGACAAATGGCTTCAGGGGGTACTTAGGATAAAAAAGAAATAAAAGAAAGACATATTGCAGGTGACTGAAGACTATGAATTCTAGTGCCAGTGTACAAAGACAAAGGGGACATTCAAATCTGTGGGTAGTACAGCAATATCAGACTCCACTCACAGTAAATGAAACTCCTGGAGAGGGTGATCTTATAAATGGATATGGAGAGCAACAGAAAGTAAGATGGCAGATGATGTCCAGTAAATGAAACTCCTGGAGAGGGTGATTTTATAAATGGATATGGAGAGCAACAGAAAGTAAGATGGCAGATGATGTCCAGTAAATGAAACTCCTGGAGAGGGTGATTTTATAAATGGATATGGAGAGCAACAGAAAGTAAGATGGCAGATGAGCAGTTTAACTTCAGATCAGGATGCAGCACAACCAAACCAAATTTTGCAGTAAGACAGATATCTGAGAAGAAGCTCAGGATTAAGAAAGAGTCCAATTAGCTATTCCTATATTTGGGGAAAGCACACAACAAGGTCCATAGAAAGCTGATTTGAGCAGTTCTATGATGGTGTGAAGCCAAGGAACATTGGTAGAATAAGTATAAGCTATGTACAAGGACCCAATGACACAAGCTGGAACAGTGCTTAACCTTACTAAGATGCTCCCAGTGAGAGTAGGTGTGCATCAGAGTTCAGATCTGAGCTCACTACTCATCAGATGGATTACATTAGCAAACAGGTTGAAAAGGACAGATCAACAACGTTGCTGGATGTAGACGATGTGGCATTTCATGCAGATTCTGAACAAGAACTTCAGCAAATGAAACTGAGTAGAGGCAAGATAGTTGCAATGGCAGCAAATGAGGGAAAGCAGACAAAGCTGTACATTCATACAGAAGGAAAATCATGTTACCAGCTTCTGGTATCTAGAAGGGGTAGTTGAGAAGAAAAGAAGTCTGAATGAGGAGGTAAAAGCTAAAATCAGAGTGGTAGTGGCAGTGACAGAAGAATGCCACAGAAACTGAAAATGAAGGTATACAAAACAATGGTGTGACAAGTACTTCTGTATTTTACAGAAACCTGGACAGTGAAGGCAGAGCAGTTGAGGAAGCTGGAGTTGATGGGAATGAAGTGCCTGAGATGGGTGTTAAGATGCACACTGCGAGACAGACAAAGAAATGAGGACATCAGAGCAGCTGCCAAAGTAGATCCACTTGCAGAGAGCACCAAAGAATAAATTATGGTGGTTCAGGCACTTGTGTAGGAAAGCAGAAGATGATTTAATGGATATTTAGGAGGGATAGGAAGAAGGCAAGAAGAAACAAGGACATCCAGCAAAGAGATGGATAGACTGTGTGAGAAAAGGCCTTCAGCACTCTGGCATGTTTGCCGAAGAAGGTAGGGGAGTAGCAGAGTAGCATTAAACTGGGAGGGATGGTAACAGTTTACACGACATCCTGACCTCATGTAGAAAATAAGAAAAAGTGGGTTGATGATAATAATGCTTTCATCCTACTATGGGATCTGCTGTCTTAAGTAACATACATTTTATATATATATATATATATATATATATATATATATATATATATATATTCACTTTATAATCTCAAAATACTAAAATACCGAATTTTAGTATCTTGAGACTATAAAGCTGAAAGTGCAGTTACGCAAAAATGCATAATATCGAATGCGGAAATGTTGAATCTGCGATTGTGTTGGCACATTCATGATGTGCGGTGCGGTTTGTGGATTTAGCTGGGGATTCAGGTAAGTGGTGTGTTTGCAATGGTATTGGGTAGGGATTTTAGTGTGTGTGAGTATGTGTAGTGGTGGGTTTTATGTGTTTGTGTGTTTAGTGCGACCTCGGAGTTAGTATATATAAGTAGCGAGGATGTGGGGGCGCAGCTTGCCCCCCTGCTTTTAGGTAGGGTAGGTGTATTTGTTTGTTATGTTGTGTTTGTGTGAGTTGTTTTGTTTGTTGTAGTGTAGTTAGGTAGGTGTATTTGTGCTTGTTTGTGTGGTGGTGTGTGAATGTATATGACCGCGATTTTGAATTTCGTGGTTGTGGGTTGTCATTTTTTTTTAAATTTTCTGCTTTATACAAGATATTAAAATTCGGTATTTTAGTATTTTGAGATTATAAACTGAATCTATATATATATATATATATATATATATATATATATATATATATATATATATATATATATATATATACATATATATAAATATAGGGCCTATATTAAAACATCGAACGCTTAATACAGCAAACAATGTTTCATCTACCCTTTTTCAGCAAAAGCTAAAAATGTTGACACCTCAGAACAACAATTTCTTTCCTAGGGAAAGAAATTGCTGTTCCAACCAAAAACAAAACAAATGTAAAACAGTAAACAGTTCCGCACACATACACACGTACCTTAACCCTAATTCTATCCCCCAAAAAAGTAAACAGCTGAAAACACATATGCACGTAACTCAACCATACATCTAACGCAAAAAAAAAGTAAACATTTTAAAACATATGCACTTACCTTAACCCGCACCCTAACCCTAAGGTTAGTAACTGTTGCACGTTTACGTAAACAGTTCCAAACACATACACACTTACCCTAACCCTAATTCTACTCCCCCCAAAACAAAAGTAAACAGCTTAAAACACATATGCACTTAACTCAACCATACATCTAACGCAAACAACAAAAAAGTAAAGACTTTCATACATATTCACTTACCTTAACCCACACTCTAACCCTAAGGTCAGTAACTGTTGTACATTCTCGCTCAGGAGCTTTCCCAGATAAGGGAATCCCTGAGACCACACTATAGTGCAGAACACGGCAAAGCAATGAAGTGGCCAAGCGACTTCTTTCCCAGGGAAAGAATTCGCTGAACAGCCGCTTTGCTGTTTTGCCTGTTCGCTCTTTAGGTGTCAGTGAAAACGCATTCGACAAAATGCATTTTTGTCATTCTAATAGGAACCCTATCTATCTATATATATATATATATATATATATATATATATATATATATATATATAGCGAACAAAGCAAACTTGTCCCTACAACCTGTCCTTTTTATACAGCCAGCACCATGCTACTGCCTCTCACTTCTTCTCTATATAATCTGTCAAAATACCTTTGAAAGCTTCAGTGGCTCTTAGTCCACCATCATAGTGATCATAGTGGCATGAAGAATTTACCCCATAACCTTTCTGTAAAAAAAATGTTTCCTTATATTCACATTTAGGTTGGTAATCCCAGTCTGCTTATTCTAATTGTAGTGCTATATCATCAGTTCTTTACCCTTGCTCTTCAAGTTGACTCTCCCACTCGGCTTCACTATGAGAAATCAATGTACCCACAAAAGTAAATACTGTGATTTACAGTCATAAAATATACACCTCCCAAACCTGTGGGTAACAGCATGAAAAGGCATGTGTTTTAGGGGGCAAACCACATACATGCCCCCTCCTCACACGGGAGACATCAGTTATGCCCCATCTTACTTAAACATAATAAATCCATGCTCACACAATCATGGGGAAAAGAGAAACCTCTTGCAAGAATATGGTGTTATGTAATGCTTGATTTATCCACAGTTATGTGGGTTACTCAAAAAACTCAGTCATAGATAAATAAGCATTACCCACTGTGACGATTGGGGAGAGATGGGCGAAGGCTGCCAGCCTAGTCAAATAGAATTTGATACATAATTCTATCAACTGTATAAATAAATGTAAAATACAGGCATGTTTTCTTGAGTGTAAAAGAATACTGTGAAATGTGGAACTGCAAAATATGTGACAACATTGCACTCTACTGGCCCAATGAAGCATGCTGTGACCCTTTAATGTTTACAAGTTGGCTCCAAAGCGTCTGGATGAAGGTTTCATGCCCATTGTTTTAAAGCTAAAGTTTATGACCAGAGTTTACATGTGGAAGGTGCATTATTGCCCTGGTTTCTGCTAGAGTGTATATGTGAAATGCCTTGTATTGTTGTAAGTTTCTGAGCAGGTGTTAGCTTTCTAAATAATGCAGTTTGTGGCCTGAGAAAACCTAAGTGTCAAAATGATTTAATTTGGGAGGGCCTCAGCAGAGCTGTTGGAGTGTTTAAAAACTATTGTTCAGTGAGAGACTGTAAGCATTTTGATCTTGGATATCTAACTCAGCACTCTGCCTAAGCTCACATGTAAGTTTTAGCATTGTGATTTCTTCTAGGAATAGTTAAAGCTAGTAAAGATTAATTAGGTATTTTTGTTTGAAATCAGACCTGTACTACTGTATTATTTTAAGTTTCTGTGTGATCTCTGAACTCTTAGATATCTCTGTGGTGTAGTAGTTTTGTCTTGTGTTTTAATTATATATTATTAAATATTTTTAAAACCTTATACCTGTGACTGGTTTATGTAGAGATAAAGTATGCTTTAGAGTTTGTTTGTGTCTTTCGGCTTTTCCCGGTTAGGGGTCGCTACAGCGAAACTCCGGTCCGCTAATGATTGGTAGTTGATTTTTATGTGCCGAGTTACCAGCCCTGACGCACAACCTTCAACGAAGGTACACCCATTCATGCATGTCTCCACGCAGAAGATGCTCTAGCTGTGAATCGAACCGGACAGCGTCTTGCTGTGAGGCGACAACGCTACCGCAGCACCACCGTATGCTTTAGAGTACATTATATATTTGGGCAGCCACGGTGGTGCAGCAGTTAGTGTTGCCACCTCACAGCAAGAGGTTCTGTGGTTCAATCCTAGGCTGGGGTGCCTTCTGTGCAGAGTCTGCATGTCCTCCCTGTGGTCGCATGGGTTTCCTCTGGGTGCTCCAGTTTCATCCCAAAGGCATGCTGTAGGGGGATTGTACACTCTAAATTGTCCCTAGGTGTGAGTGTGTGCATGTGTGTGCCTTCTGTGGAAGGTTGGGCGCCGGGCTGGCAACTCGACACCATAAAACTCCACTGCCAATCATGAGCAGACAGGTGATCTGCTATGGTGACCCCTAACTGGGAATAAGCCGAAAGAAGAAGAAGAAGAGTACATTATATATTTATAGAGTTTATTGTAATAAGCCCTTCCAATAAGCCTTGAGACTGAGTAGTCATACTACCATTGGATTATAATATTGCACAGTAATAATTGGACACCCTTTTAAGGGTCTTTTAGTAGCTGATAATTAACTGGGTGGTGGCAGGAATTACTACCATATGGTCTGGGTAATAGGGGCACAGCTGGAGAACTGTGCCAGCCTTTTCCCAGGAATGTCTGTGTGGTTGTATTACCTCTTCTCAAAGTGTGTGTGTGTGTGTGTGTGTGTGTGTGTGTGTGTGTGTGTGTGTGTGTATGTATCAGCTACCTGGGCAGAGACACGAAGCACTGGTTGGACAGAGGGGGTACTGGAGGATTTAGCTTGCCCAGTTAGACTGAGACCTGGACCCTATAGCTGTGCAAGTGGAGAGTCTTATTGGGGAACTGGTGAGCAAAGGAGCAACCAGCCCCAGACTGACTGTGATCTCTGTGTGGACTTAAGGGAAATTGTACTTTATTGTGTATATTAGTTTCCTTTCTTCTTCTAGGAGACGGCCCCCCTGGTGTTAGTGGTGAGGATTAAGGCTCCTTGATTGCTGGGCCAGGGCACAGCTATCCCACCCATACCCAGCCATGGATCATTGTTATTATTACTTGCCATTATTAAAAAAGTAAGAAATTATTAATTATATTCTTAATAATGGTGTTGTTATTCCTAACTTGTTTTCTGTGCCGTCGCTTGTTTCCATCTTGAATAACAGGAGATGTCTCTCCAATGAGCTATGCATGTGTAAGACATATATATGCTGATGTCTGCACAGTAGATCAGCTTGTGAATTTTCTGCCATGTTTACTTAAGTGATTCAGCAATATGTATGTTTATTGCAATTAATGTTAGGATATTTGCAGACTCCTGATGTCTGGTAGGAATTTTAAAATCCTTTTTTTTTTTTATTTTCTCATACTGCTTTTGTTTCTTTCCCATTTCTGTGACACTTGGAAGAATGTATATTTCTGTTTCAGATGTAAGATAGGTGTGCTTTATTTCTACACTTACAGGGTTCTTTTTCTTTCATTTTGTAGCCAGACTTTGTTTCTATAAACAATACTATATTTACAATCCTCATGTTGATTGCTGTATCCAATCAATGTAGACATTTCTGGACGTCATTTAGATTTCATTATATAATGACAAAAGTATCCTAATATCCCACAAGTTCTATGTACAGTAAACAAATGTTAAAGCATCTGTGGAAGTGGTTGCTTTGGGGAGCAGAAATATAGGAAATTACTCTTACAGGTGAATTTCATTGTGTGATACATCTCCCGTGCTACAGTGCCTCTTACTCTTATGTACCATTGACAAAGGAGGAGTTGATCTTTAACTGTTAAAACTGCGATCATGTTGAGACATTCTCCTGTAATTGGCTCCTTGCTTTTTCCACCTAGTAACAGCTAAGCTATATTGAAATAAAGCATCTCTAGTTTTAGCTAATGTTGCATGGGATGTATAGCTTAGAAACCTTCCAGTCATATTAAGCTTGGAAAGCAATTACCAACACTTTTATATGTATGTAGGAGAATAGAAATTTGGAGTGTGTGGGTTACAGGTTGTCTTCAAACCTTCAAAGGAGAAGTGGAGTAAAGAGTAAGAAAAGCAGAACCTTGTTGAGTCATATAAGCCACACTAGATGCTTCTGTGTTTTTCTTCTTAGCAACAACAAAATTTTATCAAAGAAAGCAGTTTTTTTTTTCTGCTGTATTTTAAGTCTGTTCTGTGAACAGCATATATTAGAAACTCACCAGACCCATTTTCTGCTCTGCAATCACAAACACTTTTGCCTGTATGTAAAAGATGAAACAAAGGTATATTTATGAATTCTATTTGTTAAAAACATCAGACCTTGTTGAGCCCATGGTTGTCAGATGTCAGTGAATATCAAGGTGGTTTCTAATTATGCATTAAAATTTTACTCTGTGTTAAAATGTCTGACTGTGCAAGATCTCTAAAAAGTATGTGTAAATGCAGTTACAAACATTTCGTTCCTCAGACTATAGGTTATAATACAAATCATATTATTGCATTAGTTCTTCAATACCAACACATAACATGTCTCCTTAGTTTTGAGCTTTTATCAGTCATTATTTTGGGCTTTATACCTGACTGAGTGCACAGTTAGAATGCTGTAGGTGTTCTACACAAGCTCCTGTAGTTGTCTCTTTGCTTTTATTGTAAGAAAATATAGGATATGTTGAAAGACGTAGGTATTTATGGTCTATCTGAAGTCACTGGTATCTACTTAAGTTTAACTAGTCAGTCTGCATACAGTGGGGTGCAATAACATTTTATGTATTATGATGACATGTATCTGAGAAAGTTTGCCGTCTCCATGGACTTCATGGAATGTAAGGGGCCTTAGAAATTTTGAATAGAAAAGTATAATCAGACAGAACACTGAAATGAACAATAAGTACTGCACATATGTTATTCAAAACCAAGATTTCAAGTACTTCATTAGTAGAGGATTTTGTAGCATCACTAATGGGCACTTTTACATAATACAACATGATATATAAGTATGTAGTGTGTAAGAGTTACAAAAACTGTAAATGTATACTGAAAGAAAATGCTTCACCTTATATGAAACATATAGAGTAGCTGAAAGATTGAGTAGTTATTTTTTAAGTCTTCTTATGGTGAAAGTTCTACTGCCACATATCAAATATTTTTAGATGCATTGGACAGAATAGGTAAAGAGATCTCTCAATAAAAATATGTGTAATTGAAGCCAAAGGGGGAAAATGCAAACAGTATAAGGAATTAACTAATAAAGTCATGAATGCATATAATGAAAACAGGAAGAATAAACAGAGGAAGAAAGGATACACCATTATAAATTTAAATAACCTGCCTAAAAAATATCTGGATTAGCCACAGGGTACATTCTCAGTCAGATGCAGTACCTTAGCATTTAAACGGATAATAGTTATAGTAAATAAGTTGTAAATAAACAAAATATTAAAAAAAAACAATGATTCAGGTAGCATAAAAGAAAATAAACTAGAAAGCTGTAAGCCGTTTATTAGTAGGCATAACATAATTCAAGTAAGGAATATAGAACAAAGAGAAAACAATAAAAATGTGTGGCAGTTAAAAGAAAAGGAAGCTAAAAGTAGAACTGAAAATAAATTAATTAATAAACAGGAGGCAAGTGTTAACATTGTTTTAAAAGTTGCAAGAACAAAGTTAAACTTCAATTAATAATAGACAAAGTAAGCAAGAATTCAATCAAGAGGGCAAATATGAAGCAGAAGGGAAAATAAATTGAACAAATACAAATAGAAGACTGATGGAGGAAAAAGTATAACAGAAATTAGGAAAAATAGAAACCAAGTACAATCTAATAGAAAGGGGGGGGGGTGGATATAATCATCATAATATTGAGGAAATATGAAGAGCCATGGAATGAGCCCATGGAAATGATTGCTCAATTTTTTTAGTCTATTTTAAGATGGTAAACCCAGTGGTAAAACTAATAAACAAAACTCTTCTTAGGACATCATATGACTTAAGTGTACCTCATTATGAACAACTTCCTTCACTTTTGAGTTCTAAAAAAAATATGCTCACAATAAATAACCATTGTAGTAGACTAAGGAATGAAGGTTTATCCTACCTGCACCAGCAAGCTTCCAAAAGCTTTGTATGCTTTCCATTTCTACACCCGTTAGGAGCTCAAGAGGAGCTCTGTATAAAGGATAGGGCAGCAATCTGCCACCTCAGTATTATCTTCACCAGCTCACAAAATGAAGACATTTTCAAATGGGTCATGCAGGGTAATCCTGGCTGTTTTGTTGCCTCGGTCACTTTTGGGTAACCATGTTGTGGCCATTTCTTCTTCATCCATCTCAGGTAACAATGTGTATTCTATTGTGTACTTATGATGCCTCACACTCTTCTTACAGAGCAGCTGCTTCTGGTTCACTTTTGAGAAGACTTGCATATCTTAGGTCTTACAAACCTCTTGAGGAAGCAAAGTCTGGGATCTTAAACTCAGCTTAAGATAAAGATTCTCTTTTTGATCTGTCTGCATCTGAAGTTCTGAAGAAGTGTGATGAAAATGGGAAACTGGTAGAAGTAGTTACACAACTTTTTCAGCCCTCTATTTTTAAACAGAATGACAGTTTTAACCCAAATTCAGACCCCTTCCCTAACAAACAATTTAAACAGCAGGGTGCCAATACTCATGTAGTGGAGGGAGCAATTGAAAGGACTGCTTAAGAAAAAGGGAAAATCCCCCCAAAAATCAAGGATAGCTTTTCCTGTCAGTATAATTGCCTGCCTTTCTGTTTTTAAGGACAAGGTTTCTTTTGAGTAAATCTTACCTTTATGCATAAAATAGTTTCAGAGATTATTTTAAGCCAAAATATTGACCTCCCAGTTTTTTTCCCTGAACCTAGAAACAAAGGAGAAATGATCCCTCACTCTCTGCATGCAAAGAGCCAGCTCAGATACTACCTAGACAAAACACAACCTTTCATAGGTTCATAGGTTGGTACTAGGCTATCAGCCCTAGGGCCTATACAAGCCTAGCCATAACAATTCCTTGGCTATTTCTTCCCCCACTATTTACTTCCCTGGACCCCTGTCTAGCAGGGTGACTGACGTGGTCCCCAGGGTGAAATTCCTTTCTCCCATCCAATCATCAAGATTCCTTTTGAAGAGGGCCAAAGAGGCGCTCTGCTTGACATGTACGGGCAGCCTATTCCAGAGTCTGCGGAGTCTCTGTGTCAGGAACCTATCCCTCCGGCATGTTTTGTCTATTGTGATGACAAGGTTTAGATCCCTGGAGCTTGTGCCTCTGAGGGATTGGGATTTCTTTAAGTGTAGCATGTCCATCAGCTCTGGGTTTGACATGGCCTTGTAAGTTAAGCAGAGATCGCCTCTGAGTAGACGATATGCAACAGAGTATAGCTGGAGTTTTTTAAGGCAGTCAGCATATGGCATCTACTTTAGGCATGTGATTCTTTTAGTGAGGTATTTCTGTGGCCTTTCCAGTTGTTGCAGATGTCTTGAGAGGTACATACTAAATGGGGCATTGTATTCTATAATGGGTCTAATGAGGGATGAATACAGTGGGACAATGACCTCCCTTTTTCTGGATGAAAAGCCCTTATTGATGAGGTGTGCCACATAGAAGGATTTCCTGACTGTTGTCGCAATGTGGTTACCGAAGGTGAGACCACTGTCCACCTGTGTCCCTAAGTCTCTTATCACACTTGTGGTGTTTTGGTGTACTGCCACCTATGTGGTAATTCATGGGTACATGTTTTTTCCCATAGGGGATAACTATACATTTCTAGGCATTGAGCTTGAGCCCATGGCTCTGGCACCAAGCATCTGTTTCTGTAAGGCCCTTTTGTAGAGTATCCACATCATTTGGGGATTCAATAATGGCTCCCAGTTTGCAATCATCTGCAAACTTTGTTAGCCAGTGTCTCTTAGTGTTGGCCTGTACTTCAGAGAAGTAGATGCCAAACAAGAGCGGTCCCAGGACTGAACTCTGAGGTACTCCACTTGTCACTTGTCTGGAGCTGGATTTGGAGTCAGCTACTTTTACAGTGTGGATTCTGTCAGTAAGCCAGTTGGCAACCCATCAAGTGACAAAGGGATTAATGCCCAGCTTAGTAAGTTTATCTATGACTCCAAAGTTGGGGGTGGTGTCAAAGGCCTTGTCGTGGTCCATATAAGCTGTGTGAACTGCCTTACCCTTGTCCACAGCTCTGGAGACGGATTCAAAGAAATCAGTCAGGTTCAGGAGACAAGATCGGTCCTTCACAAACCCAAACTGGGTGGGGTCCAGTGTTTGAAGGTTGCCAATGTCTTTGTTTATAAGTTCCATGATAATACATTCCATGGCCTTGCAGATCAGGCTCGTCAGACTGATGGGGTGGAAGTTCCCGGGATCCAAGGTGGGTACCCCCTTGTGGAGTTGGATAACTGTAGCTGTGCGCCACTCAGTGGGCACGAAGTCTGAGGTGAGGGTATGATTAAACATGACACTTAGGTGAGGTGCCAGTTCATTTTGTAGTTCATGTAGTACATAGCCTGGGATGTCATCTGGTCCCATGGATGCTGTATTCTTAGCTTTAAAGAATGCATTTTTTACCTGTGTGGCCATTATTACCAGAATTTGGCAATCTTCTGGTATTGAGATGGGCCATTTAGGGGGTAAGAGGGGGGTGAAGTTGGCACTGAATCGATCTGCCAGGATATTGGCAATATCCTTGGGATCATTATATTTAATGCCATTCTGTTGTAGCTCAGAGCAGATCTGAGCATTGCCATTTAGATTCTTGACATAGTTATAGAATGCCTTGTGGTTGTCTTTGGAATCTTTGGCAATTTTATTTTCATAACTAGCTTTGGAGGATTTTATGAGGGATCTCAGCTTCTTACTGAGAATGGTAAGGGAGTTTTTTTCATCCTGGGATGTTCCTCTTTTCTGCAACAGTTTCTTCCTTTTGTTGTAACGTTTGTTTATGGCAGGGGACCACCAGATTAGCTTCCTTTTTTGGAGGAGAGCATCTTGGCTCTATTTGGGATGGCACGATTCATGCATGAGTGGATGTGCTCATACAGTGCCTTAGTGTAGGACTCAGCAGTTGAACTTTCAGTTCCTGTCTGCATGGGTGTCATGAATTTTGTCACTTCTGACTTGAGTAGCATGAAGTTGGCTTTGGAGATGTTTTTTATGGAGGTTTCCTTAGTGGGGGGTGGGTTGTGGATGTTAAGTATAATTAGCTTATTGTCTGATCTGACCAATGAGGGGATTACCATAGATGTGGAGCATTGATTTCCCATGTTGGTAATGACCAGGTCTAGGATATTGGAGCCTTTGGTGGGACTATGGATTAGTTGATCCAGGGCGTTGGAATTTATGAATTCCAAGAACCGTTGGACAAAGGTGTTGGTACACGCGTAGTTTTCCCAGTTAATGGCAGGGTAGTTGAAATCACCCAGTATTAGGATGTTTGGTTGTATCTTAATATTTTCCAGTATGTTTAGAAAGGTGTAGTGAGAATCTTGGGGCATGGTGGGGGATCTGTAGCAAGCTACAATTTGGATTGCAGTCTTACCTAGTGTTAGTTGCACCTGGAGAATTTCAGGTGCATTGTGTTGGGCAACTAGCCTGGTGGTATGAATATCCTTGATGAATATGGACACTCCTCCACCTTAATGTTTCGATCCTGGTTTGGTGGCCGAAAAGTGTGGTAAGAGTTGTAGCCTGGTATTGCAGGGGTGCTCTCTGGAGCCTTGAAACAGGTCTCAGTTACAGATATCGATGTTCTCCATTTTTAGGAGTGCCTCGAGAGAGTGCATTTTGAGGTTCAGATTTCTAACATTGAATAGCATTACCTTCAGATTTTGCATGCTTGTACCTGTTACGGTGGTGTTTTTTTCCTTTGAACTTTGCCTAAAAAAGGCACTATAGGGGTGGCAAGAGCCTTATCCAGTAACCTGAATCCCAGGGGCAACAGGTGCAGACCATCTCTGGCAAAGCATTGTGGTCTGTCGATCATGTCGTCCCAGGCAGACAGATACTGGATCCCCTTTGAATGACACCAGACGCTTAGCCAATTGTTGAAGTCAATCATTTTGTCCTTATATTGTGGTATCATTCTGGGCGAAGGCAGGATGCTACTCAGGGCTAGGGTCATACCTGCCTGGGCCACATGATCTGAGAGCTCTTCCATGTCTCTTTTCATGCAATCCAGGGAGGTATGTCTCAAGTCATTCATTCCAACATGGACAATGACAGAGTCATATTTGTACTTGTTGTGGAGTGACTTGAGTGCATGCTAACCCACTGTTTGCCTCCTATGATGGTAACAAGGAAGGACAACCAGAGTCAAACATAACCATTTCTGCATGGTTGTCTCAAGTTATTACATTTTGTATTATTGAACCACTTCCTGGAAGAGTTGCAGCTCTTTTAGAAAAGGCACAGGCTTCTTCTCTGGCTTTCCCTAAAGGGCTAGACTCTTGATGAATTCTAAAGGTGACAACTTGGTTCACAGTGCATACCTTTGGTGATCATTACAGAATGCAATTCCTTTTTCAAGTTTAGAACTGAATTTGCTATGACTATTCTCGAGGGGAATCCTGGAATTGTTGGTAGTGCCCCTCCCCCCCTTTTACCACATCTCTCAAAGCTATGGTAATCCACCCACATAGTTTAGGCTACTGCAATGGTATATCATTGTGAATAATGATACAGTTAAGTAAAATTACTATCACTGTAGATGTTCTAATGTTTCACCATTGATGTAGCTGCCCTCTTGCCAGACCCCTTTTTCCCTGTTGTTATTCATAGTTTTCTTGTCAGAATGTACATCCTTTTCACCCTATTTGTATATATCTGGTTCTTTTTGTTTCTTAGCACACATATTCTGGACTCTTGCTTTCTTCTCTGAAACATTTGGCACTTTTCCTGCCTTTTATACAGAATGATTCACATACTACTGACACGAGGAGATCTGGGGAGCTTCCCAAAGCTTTTAGAACCTGGACATGGCAGGTAGCTTAGGCTACTGCAACAGTGATCGATTAGAACATCTACTGTTATAGTGAGATTAATTACACAACTGTACATTCCATCATCTTCGACACTGAAATGATCAGTCACATTCATTAAAAATTATTTTTTTAACAAATATCAGTGGAAAATAATACTGATTCATAATAATTAATCAAAATATTTTGTCTGTTGGAAGAAACAGTTATTAACCATGCTGTAAACTTCTAAGCTGAAGTTGTTAGTAACTGTTCTGTACTTTTACCATTTATTCCATATAGTAAAAGACAGTGTACCACATTTTGTAGAAGGAAGGTTGAGAGCTATGGGGAACGATGATGGTACTCTTTAGAGCAATATGCATCAGTGGCTGGCCAAATAGCAACCATGTCTGTGTTGCTTACAAGACACATCTTGCAAGATCAAATTCTACAGTATGTGCTTGGATTCATATTCCAAGACTGACACTGCAATCCAAAACTTGAGGATGGGGATATTCTATACTCCTGCGTTGCCATACCTCAGATAAGATGTAAAAAATGAGATCCAGTTTATATATGCTGATGGTAACTTAGGTGGATTTTAAGGATGTCATGACTCTTTTTGTAGTGAGAGAGGAAAAGCATGATACCCCCTATGTCTTGATGATTATAGTGCAGTATATGGTATGTATAGTGTAAGCATGCACCTTGTGCTTGATGGTCCAGGACTGTCATTGTGCGGGTGAAACAGTGTGAACCTGCTGGTCTATTGTGCACATTATCTTAACAATTTTATGGAAATTATGTAGTGCATCGGGGAGAGAATAAGAAGTGACTGGTAAGGTAAGGGTTACTTACACACACACACACACACACACACACACACACACACACACACATATTTATGTATGCATGTATATATATATATATTCCAGGGGGACAGGACCCGCCGGATGCACACGACCGATGACAACACCAACGCCGAGGACGCCAGTGTGAGTATAGTGTGGTGAGGTGGGAGTGACGGACGTTAGGGTGCAGGTAAGGATTGGGTGTTAGATTGACGGGATGTGATAGGTGGGTTGAAGTGGTTAGAGTTTAGGGGTGGGTTAAGGGAGTTAGTTAGTGGAGTTAGGTGGGGTTAAGAGTTAGGGGTTAGGAGGGGTTAGGGTGGAGTAAGTGAGTAGGGCTAGTTAGGGAGGTTTAAGTGAGAGTTAGGGGTAGGGGAGGTAAGTAGGCGATAGTGCAGTGACGGACCTTAGGTTAGGGTAAGGGTTAGTGTGGGCTTGGATGTGTGGTGTGTGCTTGTGTTGTGTGTTGTGTGTGGTTTGGGGGATGTTTTTTTGTTTTTTTTATTGTTATTGTGGTGTGTGGTGTATGGGGTTTCGTGTGTGGGTTACGGTTATTGGTTCGTTGGTGTGGTTATGTGTTTATGGACCTGACTATGAATATATGGTGGTCGGTGATGTGTGTCGGTGTTGTGTGTGTGTGGTTTGGCTGTAGCAGGTAGATATATATATATATATATATATATATATATATATATATATATTCTTTTAAAGGCGTTGTAATTTAGAGTATTTCATTTAATCCATTTTAGCTGCTCTGGTGCCATAGAGTGATGAAGCCGTGACTACAGCCCATATAACTCGGGTTTGAGTAGCGGCTCGCTCAACTGAAAGAGTGTCAGGGAGAGATGGCCATACCTATCTTATGGGGAGGGTGGTATGTGGGTGTCTCTTTGTGATGGCCCCCAGTAGAGGCCAGAGACATTACTATGGGATGCATGGTCAGCAGCATGAGAAGAGGGCCTGGCTGAGATACTGCACAGATGGGTTGATACACCACATGTTCACACTGCACTAACACCTTAAACTGAACTATGTTACCACATGAAAGGGGGAACTGGGTATGTATACAGAAGCCCCTGGTTGGACACACAGTAGTTTCCAGTCCCTGGATGCCTAAGGATCTGTGACCCACCCATATAAAAGTGGAATAAGTCCATTGGGGCAAGAAGTTAGCTGGTAGACTCAATGAAGACAAGATACAGGTTCAGACCAGCAATAATGATAGAAATGAGGAACAAAAAATGTAATCCATTTTACGATGACCTCAGAGGCTAGTATGTATAAGTACAAATAAGTAATAGTGGATGTGAAGGGGGCATGGGCACAGCTCCTCGTGCTGATAGGTGCAGAAGGGCTTCTTTAATGGAAATACAGTGAGTTTTGAGATTTCCTACTTGCTTTCTAATTGTACTTTATTTTTTGTACTTGTGAAATTCTTTAATTTTGTACTTTTAAGAATCACAGCTGTGGTACATGCAGTTACAATAAGGGATTGTTAGGCTATGGTAACAACACCCGACAATTCTTTATACGTCATTTCAAACCCCATTAATGATCAATAGACTGGAACAGAAAACAGTACAAAATGGTAACATAGGCACAGGAAGGAATGATTCATTTATTCTACGACTGTGATGAGATCAGGGAATTCTGGAAAGCTGCTTTAAAACATAGAGATACTATGGGGAGGGTATCACAGGAGTGTGAAAATTTAAAACAAATGAAATGGAGGGAGGCTAGGCAGGAAATGTCACTACTGATCCGCATTTGCTGGATTTAAAACTTAGAAGCACAAAGGTGAAATGGACAAGTAGCATGGGAGGATAAAATAGCCACAGAAAATACTCTAAGGGTCTGTTGTGGGTATTGCAGATGCAACCAACATGACAGAAGAAAGGTAAAATAAAAACGTTGTGGAAGGAAGTGGTCAACAGATTATTTCATATACATGGGAAAAAATACAATGGGGAATGGACAGGGGAAGAGGTCCTGGTTAACTTATGAATGAAGAAAGAAGGCATGTAAGATATGCAAGGAATACCTTAGCCTGACTGTCAGTCAGTAAGGGAAAGGGACTTGTTCTAAACATGTGTATGACTTAATGCAGTATTTTAAAGTAACCTGGAAGACTGAGTTTTGGAATCTGTTGCTGTTGACTGCAATTTTATTTCCCGTCTCAAACCCCAATTCTTATATATAGTGTCCTTATCACTAAACGCTTAAATGAGTGAATTTTTCTGAGAGTTAAATTACTTCTAAACCTTAATGTTCTTTTCTTGTTTTGCAAAATTACTCTTATCTTGAGGTTTGCATGTTTAAATTTTAAAGGGTATTTTACATAAAGTTTCTGCAATGGATACAACATTATTTTTTTCAAAGCAAGAGGCACTCTGCTGAATTAATATTATCCTTGTGACAAACTAAAGAGACTGAATGTGTAGAGTAGACTATTTGCATACTGCTTTCCTGGGAGAGACTAGAATACATTGCTCTGCTCAAGCATGTTACTTTAGTTAAATATTTACTGAAAAATGGTCGACTGCAGGGTTGTTAGTTACTGAAAAGGGTCATTTGGACAGTTTGTCAGTCCTTTCAGGTATGCAGTCAGTGTGAGAACAAGGCAGAGCTGAGCCTATCCGGTTTAATATGAACTTGTAATACAGGAGAGCATGTGCCTGAACAGTAAACTCACATAGAATACCTGCTTTCAAATCCATTTCAGATTCAACAACATTTTAAAGTATGTAAGCCAAAACAATTAAGCAACTGCATCACAGATTCTTGGTACTCTTCAAAAGAAACCACACTTGAGAATAACAATTGCAGCATGTCTAAAATATTAACATTTTAATACTTTTCATTACATAAACAAACAAAATCAAATTAATCCAAAGAATAAAAGCAGGCAGAGGCAAGGCTCCAGTTTCTTCAGCTGATTTATTACAAGACACACATCTTTTCTTAGTAAACTGCTCACATGACATCCCTTCCTAAACATTTTAGTGCTCAGTGCACCATTAAGTTCTTGTATAATAGAGACATCTAGAAAGCTAACTTCAGTATATGAACAGTTCATGGTGAATTTAAGAAAATGTGTTGAAGCATTAATATAGTCTACAAACATCATTAGCTGTTCTATAGACCCCCCCCCCATAGAAGGAAGAGGTCATCTACAAACCTGCGAAAAAATAGTATGTCATCTTTAAAGTCACCCACGACCAAAATATCTTGTTCCCATTTGGACGTTACAGCATTTGCATAACTGTTAGCACATGATGTTCCCATGGCTACCCCGTTGCATTGGCAGTAGACCTTGTCCCTGAACATGAACACATTATTCTCCAGTACCAGACCTAGTAGTAACCGTATTAGGTCCACCATATCTCTATCATACTCCCTGGTTTCAAGCATTAATGATGATAGAGATATGGTGGACAAGGTCTACTGGCAAAGCAATGGGGTAGCCATGGGAACATCATGTACTAACAGTTATGCGAATGCTCTCAGAAGTTATAATATCCAAAATAAGCATATAATTTATAACCAAGTTTGTCACTCAAAAAATTTGACAAACATAATTTTATCAAATCATGAACAGAATATCACTAGAAATACTAAAATCTATGCCCTTAGACTCTGCTGTCACACAGCCCAATGAGATATTCCTAAAAATTCTCAATAAAATTGTCCTAGTATGTACAAAAGGGTCATATCCAATCCTGAACCATGGCTAACAAAGGAAACTAAGAAAATGCCTAATAAAGCATAACAAGTAAACCTGTTGTTATATCTTCCAAAATAATCATCAAAACAACCCAAAACTCTTCTGGACATCCTTAAACAAACTTTTGCATCCAAGTCAAATTAATACCGCCACCCCTACATCCATCAGTTCTACTGATTCAGTTCACACACAGTTTAACAACTATTTTATACAGGCTCTGAAAAACTGAGGGGCTGCCAGCCCAGCCAGATAAAATTTTGTAAATAATTCTATGTCATTTGTAAATATTAATATGATCCACAGGCTTGTTTGGCAAATGTAAGAAAACTGTGTTATGTGCTAAGCTTCAAAAATGTAACCACAGTGTACACTGCTGGAAGAAAGTGGATAAGTAAAGAATTTTACAACTGTGTGTAACCTCAAGCTCAGAGACAGGATGTCTGCAGCTTGAAATTCTTTCTATTGTGCAAAGACAGAGATAATTACTAGGTTTCACATGTAAAGTGTCTTTTATTGCTGTGGCTTCCTGGCAGGTGCAGATTACAAAGAAATGTTAAAGTTTAAGTTCTGTGTGCCGGGGAAACCTAAGCAGAAGTGTCAAGAATTATGTAATTTGAAATGACTCAGCAGTAATGTGTATTATCAGTTTAAGGGCTATCTCAAAAACTAAGAATGCATTTTGTATTTTGTTCTGAAGCTGACAACAACTCATCAGCACTTGCTTTGATCTATGAAGGATCTTAGATCTTAGTATTTCTCTTAGAGATAAATAGAAATATAGCCAGATTAGTCTAGCAATTTTCAATATTTATGTCAGACTTTCATACAATGATGTTTTAAAGTATTTCCTGTGATTTCTGAATTAATGTCATTCTGTTGAGTTAATACGTTCTGTCTGGTGTTTTTATTATTTATTATTAAATATATTTAAACCTTTGAACTGTGGCTGTTTTGTATAGAGATAATTTAAGCTCTTAGCGTACTTGCATGTATTTGGTGATAATGTATAAGCCATTCCAATAGCCTTGCTGTTTGTCACACTTACTAGTTGAATAATAATAACATTGCACAGGAGAATTTGACACCATTTGGTAAGGGCCTTGTATAGTAGCTGATAAGAGTAGTTGGTGGCAGTGATTAATATATTATAGCCTGGGCAGAAGGGGACATAGTTAGTGAACCTGTGCCAGCCTTCCCCAGGAGTGTCTGTGTGCTTGTACATAAATCAAATCTCAAAGTGTGTGTGTGTCAGCTACTTGGGCAGGGACACGAAGCACTGGTTGAACATAGAGAGTACTGGAGAGTTTTGCTTGACTACTCGGCTGAGATTTGAACCTGATAGCTGTGTCAGTGAGGAGTCTTATTGGGGATCTGGAGAGAAAGGGAGAAATCAGCCCCAGACTGCCTCTGATCTCTGTGGGCTCTTAAGGAAAACTGAAATTTACTGTGTGTGTACTCGTTATCCTCCCAATGTGGACAACCCTCACAAGTATTAGTGGCGAGGACTGAGGCTCCCTGATTACTGGGCCAGTGCATGAGCATCATATATTAATTGTGTGGCAATGATGGGATATCCACATCAAATATTAATTGGTTGATAGAGGTGAGTTTGCCACATCATATATTAATTGGCTTGTAGTGGTGTGGATATTGAATTCCTGTAGCTTGTGTACAGTGATCATTGAAAGTGTTTTTGTACTCTAAATTAACCATGCAGTAAATAATCAGAGTTCAGATCACAATTGTTTTATTTCTTTTGTTAGCTTAGTTAGTCACAGAGAGCAGGCAAGCATGTCAGTAGAAGAGTATGGCAAGCTGCCAAGGAGCCAGTTAGATGAGATGTTCCAGGCTAAAGGACTGGTGCATGGAAACCTGACTAAAGCAGACATGATTGCAGCTTTAGTCACAGTTGTATCAGAGAAGAGGAACCAGGAAGATGATCATTCTGGTTGTGGAGATGTACAACACTCAGAGAATGGACAGCTCAACCTTTCTACAGAGGACAAAAATCCATCTGGAGCTAAGACTTGAGTTGGAGGCCAAGCATTTGGAGAGAGAAGCAGCAGAGAGAATGAGATGTCTAGAGACCGAGGAGAATGAGAAACTGCTATGCACGAAAGCTGAGGAGAAGAAGAGGCAGAGGCAACATGATAATGAGATGCTGACTCTTCACCAGAGTCATGGAGGTAATGAGGAAGGGAGTAACCGGATCCCAGAAGTACAAAAAGGTCAGTACATTTCTTCCACAGTTTACAGAGTAGGATAATTTTGATAGTTTCATTCATATGTTTGAGAGGGTATGTAAACAGTATGACATTGACCAAGGGCTCTGATTACAGTTCCTGACCACTTACTTCATGGTAAAGCTGTAAATATTCTATCCAAACTGCCTGATCATGACTTTTTAAATTATAATGTTGTTAAGAACTGTTTGCTAGAATGTTTTAAGCTAACACCTGAAGCTTATACAAAAAAGCTTGGTGAGCACAGACACAAGGCAGATGAAAGTGTGCGTGAATATGTTGATGAACTCAGCACTTATTTTCATAGATGGGTGAGTGGATGTCAGTTCACCACATTTGAAGGGCTGATAGACTGGTGAGGGGAACAAGCCCTAAGCACTTTGCCTGGGGACATACGGTTCTAGTAAGCTGACAGACAATGCTCTACTGTAGATGAGTTGGTGAAGAAGGGAGACCTATACCTAGTGGCATGACTGCACAGGCACAGGAAAGGGACATCCGGTACTGCTCATGGGTCTAAAGGAACCCATGTTGGGCAGCCCAGACTGCCCCAACAGAATCTGCCAGTAGCAGGGGAAGCCACTAGTCCAGCTACACATCTAGGACCTAGGGTTTAATGTTTTAAATGCAATCAGTTGGCCATTTAGCATACAGCTGTACATGGAAGCAAGATGGGGCACAAAAGATGGGAGAGCCAGTAAGTGGGAATGACAAAATGCCAATAGTAGGTTGCCTTGAGACATCAGGGGTACCAAACTACCATACTGCAGATGTCTTGATAGGGAAGGATTCTGATGAGGCAGTACTATGTGTTTATGCAGTTACATCAGTCATACTTGGAGACAAGCATGTAGGTCTGGTTACCTGGGGGAGACCCAGAAAGACTGCATACTTGCAGCCAGGACTGGTGAGGTGGTGACTTCTGTGAGGGAACTACCCTGTAGCAGTGAGACTGAAGGTGAGCCACAGCTACTTGTGGGTACTGATGTTCCCTTGTTCAGAGTCACTGCAAAGGTAGAGGTGAATAGTAGAACCCAGGCTGACAATGAGGCACCACTGTCAGAGGATGCCAGACTTCCTTTGGAAGGGGAACTGGGAAGGGTTACAAAGAGTCAGGCTCAGCTCTCAGACCCTACATTACAAGGCCTGAGACAGGTAGCTAGTGAGGTACCTGATTTTCAAAGGAAAGGTGATTCTCTATACTGGGACAAAGGGTTACTGTATAGAGAGTGTATCCCTGAGATAGGGCTAGAAGGAGAGAAGATACAGCAGTTGGTAGTACCTAGAGCCTAATGTCTGGCACTTCTAGCCATAGCCCATGATATTCCTTTTGCAAATCATATGTACATAAAACATACAAAGAGACAGAGTATGCAGAACTTCTATTGGCCTGGAATTTCCAGAGATGTAATAGGATACTACAGTACCTGTGAGCAGTGCCAAAAGGTAGATAAGGCAGGAGACAAGGTTAAAGCTCCTTTGATGCCTTTACCTGTGATTGATGCACCATTTCAGAGGGTATTTATGGATATTGTGGGACCTCTGAGTACCCGAAGTTCAACAGGGAAAAAGTATATTCTAGTGGTAGTACATTATGCTACAAGGTACCGTGAGGCAGTGGCTTTGTCCTCCAGTGAGGCAGAAAAGGTGGCAAATGCTTTGTTAAAGATTTTCAGCAGGGTAGGTTTCTGAAACGAAATACTGAGTAAGATAGGTGCCAGTTTCATGTCAAACCTGCTGGCTTGTTTGTGGAAGTACTGTGGAGTTAGGCACCTAAAGATCACCCCCTATCATCCCCAGACTAATGGTCTTGTTGAGAGGTTAAACTCTACACTCAAGTCCATGCTACGGGCATTTGCAGACCAGTTTAAGAGGGATTGGGACAAATATTTGCCCCATCTGTTGTTTGCTTACAGAGAGGTTCCCCAGGAATCCACAGGTTATTCAGCCTTTGAGTTGCTGTATGGGCATAGTGTGAGAGGGCCTCTAGACTTAATTTGAGATGAGTGGGAGGGAGTGTGAATCCCACAAAGAGTCTGTTGTGGCATATATCTTAGTCCTCAGGACCAGGCTCAGTGAATTAATTGGCTTGGCCCAGGAGAACCTGGCAGACACCCAGCAACAGAAATGTGTCTGGTATGGCAGGAGTGCTCAAGCTAGAGAGTATGCCGTAGGGTAGCAGGTAATGGTTCTCATTCCTGTTAGACACAACAAGCTGCAGGCAGCTTGGGAGGGACCCAACAAGGTGGTAAGGAAGGTCAGTGATGTTAACTACATGGTAGGACTGATAGGCAGGAGACAGGGCCACAAATTGTACCATGTTAAGATGATGAAGCCTTGCCATGAATGGGAGGCACTTGTGCTGAGCATTTGCAGTGGATTGCAGGAAGAGTCTGAGGGTGATCTGGTGACTGATCTCCTCAGTGAGGCTCAGAATGACACCTCACTGGAAGGGATAGCAATGTCCCAGTAGCTATCTCTTACTCAGGTTCGAGAAATCCAAACAGTGTTACAGGTATTTGGGGACATGTTCACTGGGAAACCAGGGTGCCCCCACCTGGTGCAGCACCAGGTGGATACAGGAACCCAAAGGCCTATTAGGCAGACCTGTTACAGGGTGCCTGAGAGAGTCAAAAAGACTCTGATGTAAGAGATACAGAAAATGTTGGAACTAGGGGTAATTCAGGAGACCAGAAGTCCCTGGGCCTCCCCAGTGGTGTTGGTGACAAAGAAGGATGGCAGCACCAGGTTCTGTGTGGACTACAGAAAATTTAATAGCCACACAGAGTCAGATGCTTACCACATGCCTAGGATAGATGAAGCCATAGAGCAGCTGGTGGGGCTATGTATCTTACCACCACTGATCTTACCAAGGCCTACTGGCAGGTACCCTTGACTCCCAGTACTAGAAAAAGGTCAGCCTTTGTGACTCCTTTTGTTTGTATGAGTTCACAAAGATGCCCTTTGGGATGAAAAATGCCCCATTGACTTTCCAAAGGTGGGTAGATCTTATCATTGCATGAGTAAGAGGGTTGCCCTTGTTTCCCTACATGATATTGCCATCTACAGCCATTCATGGCAAGAGCACCTTCAGCATGCCAGGTAGGTGCTGGGCTGACTACAGAGGGCAGGATTGACCATTAAGCCCAGCAAATGTCAGGTGGGTATGGCATATTTACCCTACATGGGACATAGAGTGGGGAGTGGTAAGATCAGGCCAGAACCTGCCAAAATGGAAGCCACTCAGGCATGGCCTGCACCTGTTACCAGAAAGTAGGTGAGGGCATTTTTAGTGATAGCAGGGTACTACAGGAAGCGTGTTCCCAGTTATAGTACAATAGCTGCTCCCCTCACAGACCTGACAAGGAAACACAGGCCAGATAAGGTAGTGTGGACTCTAACGTATGAGCAGGCATTCCAGAAGCTTAAAGAAGCTTTGGGAAGACCCCCCCCCCCCTGATTTAGCCAGTCCAGATTACAGCAAGTAATTTGTTGTGCAGGTGGATGCTTCAAACCAAGGGGTGGGGGGCTGTACTTAGCCAGATTTATTCAGAAGGAGAAGAGAACCCAGTGGTTTATCTCAGTCGTAAGCTCCAGCCCAGGAAGGAATGCTATGCAGCTGTAGAATGGGAATGTCTAGCCATAGTGTGGGCACTATAGAAACTTCACCCTTATCTGTATGGAAGGAAATGCACTGTAGTTACAGATCACAATCCCCTAACATGGTTACCTCAGACCAGCCAGCAAAATGCCAAGTTGCTTAGGTGGAGCCTAGGGTTGCAAGCATATGATATGTTAGTGCAGCACCGCAGTGGGATTAGCAATGCCAATGAAGATTGGTTCTCAAGACAGGGAATGGGGTAATGTATACATAGATAGACCCAACCCTCTCAAGCAAAGTTTCTCAAGGGATACTTGAAAAACTAGCTTGAGTTCTCAGGAGGGGAAGAAATGTGAAAAATTGAGGGGCTGCCAGCCCAACCAGATAGAATTTTGGAAATAAGTATATGTCATTTGTAAACATTGATATGATCCAAAGGCATGTTTGACAAATGTAAGAAAGCTGTGTTATGGGTAAGCTTCAAAAATGTAAACACAGTGCACCCTGCTGGAAGAAAGTGGATAAGTAAAGAATTTTGCAACTGTGTGTGATCTCAAGCTCAGAGACAGGATGACTGCAGCTAAAAATTATTTCTATTGTCCTAAGACAGAGATAATTACTAGGTTTCACGTGTAAAGTATCTTTTATTGCTGTGGCTTCCTGGCAGTTGCAGATTACAAAGAAATGTTAAATTTTAAGTTCTGTGTGCCCAGGAAACTTAAGCAGAAGTGTCAAGAATTATGTAATTTGAAATGACTCAGCAGTAATGTGTATTATCAATTTAAGGGCTATCTCAAACAATAAGAATGGCATTTTGTATTTTGTTCTGAAGCTGACAACAACTCACCAGCACTTGCTTTGCTCTATGTAGGATCTTAGATCTTGGTATTTCTCTTAGAGATAGATAGGAATATAGCCAGATTAGTCTAGCAGTTTTCTATATTTATGTCAGACTGTCATACAATGATGTTTTAAAGTATTTCCTGTGATTTCTGAACTAATGTCATTGTGTTGCCTTAATGAGTGTTGTCTTGTGTTTTTATTATTTATTATTAAATATATTTAAACATTTGAATTGTAGCTGTTTTGTGTAGAGATAATTTAAACTCTTAGAGAACTTGCATGTATTTGTTAATACTGTATAAGCCACTCCAATAGCCTTGCTGTTCATCACACGTACTAGTTGGATAATAATAACATTGCACAGCCGAATTGGACACCCTTTGGTAAGGGCCTTTTATAATAGCTGATAAGAGTAGTTGGTGGCAGTGATTAATACCTTATAGCCTGGGCAGAAGGGGACATAGCTAGTGAACCTGTGCCAGCCTTCCCCAGGAGTGTCTGTGTGTTTGTATATAAATCAAATCTCAAAGTTTGTGTGCATGTCAGCTACTTGGGCAGGGACACGAAGCACTGGTTGGACAGAGAGGGTACTGCAGAGTTTTGCTTGACTACTTGGCTGAGATTTTAACTCTATAGATGTGTCAGTGGGGAGTCTTTTTGGGGATCTGGAGTGAAAGGGAGAACCCAGTCCCAGACTCACTCTGATCTCTGTGTGCTCTTAAGGAAAATTGTATTTTACTGTGTGTGTACTTGTTATCCTCCCAATGTGGACAACCCTCACAAGTGTTAGTGGTGAAGACTGAGGCTCCTTGATTACTGAGCCAGTGCACGGGCATCACATATTAATTCTTTGGCAGTGATGGCATATCCACATCAAATATTAATTGGTTGATAGAGGTGAGTTTGCCACATCATATATTACTTGGCTTGTAGTAGTGTGGCTATTGAACTACTGTAGCTTGTGTACAGTGATCACTGAAGGTGTTTGTGTACTCTAAATTAGCCATGCAGCAAACAATCAGAGTTCAGATCACAATTGTTTTATTTCTTTTGTTAGCTTACACAGACAGCAGGCAACTATGTCAGCAGAGGAGTATGGCAAGTGCCAAAGGAGCCAGTTGGGTGAGATGTGCCAGGCTAAAGGACTGGTGCATGGAAACCTGAATAAAGCAGACATGATTGTAGCTTTAGTCACAGTTGTATCAAAGAATAGCAACCAGGAAGATGATCATTCTGGTCGTGGAGATATACAATACTCAAAGAAAGGACAGCTCAACCTTTCTACAGAGAAAAAAAATCCATCTGGAGCTAAGACTTGAATTGGAGGCCAAGCATTTGGAGATAGATGCAGCAGATAGGCTGAGACATCTAGAGACTGAGGAGAATGAGAAACTGATATGCCTGGTAGCTGAAGAGAGGCAGAGGCAACATGAAAAGGAGATGGTGACTCTTCACCACAGTCATGGAGGTAATGGGGAAGGGAGTAACCGACCTCCAGAAGTACAAAAAGATCAGTAAATTTCTTCCACAGTTTACAGAGGGAATAATTTTGATAATTTCATTCATATGTTTGGGAGGGTATGTAAACAATATGATGTTGACCAAGGGCTCTGGGTACAGTTCCTGACCCCTTACTCCATGGTAAAGCTGTAACTATTCTATCCAAACTGCTTGATTATGACTTTTTAAATTATAATGTTGTAAAGAACCGTTATCTAGAATTTTTTAAGCTAACACCTGAAGCTTATAGGAAAACGTTTTGTGAGTACAGACACAAGGCAGATGAAAGTGTGTGTGAATATGTTGATTAACTGAGCACTTATTTTCAAAGGTGAGTGAGTGGATGTCAGTTCACCACTTTTGGAGGGCTGGTAGACCTTTTGGTGAGGGGAACAAGCCCTTAGCACTTTGCCTGAGGACATACGGTTCTAGTTAGCTGACAGACAATGCCCTACTGTAGATGAGTTGGTGAAGAAAGGTGACCTACACCTAGCGGCATCACTGCACAGGAAAGGGACATCCGGTACTGCTCATGGGTCTAAAGTAGCCCATGGTGGGCAGCCCAGACTGCCCCAACAGAATCTGCCAGTAGCAGGGGAAGCCACTAGTCCAGGTACACATCCAGGACCTAGGGTTAAATATTTTAAATAAAACCAGTGGGGCCATTTAGCATACAGATGTACATGGAAGCAAAGTGGGAAGCAAAAGATGGGAGAGCCAGTAAGTGGGAATGACAAATTGCCAATAGTCGGATGTCTTGAGACAATAGGGGTACCAAACTACACCCCCATAAGACTTTCCAGATCCAAAGCACAACCCTCCCCATGGCTAGAGAAAACCACTACTTCAGAAATGATAAACAGGGATAAAGCCTGGGAGCACTGGCGCAAAACCAAAATCCCCTCAACTAGACAGAAATTCCTAGAACTACGCAGTAGAGTCAAAAAGCTAATAAAACATGACAAATTCCAATACTACCAGTCTGCCCTAGACTCCTCCCAACACAACTCCAAACAATTCTAGTCCTTCATAAACTCTATCCTCCACCCAGGTAAAGTCAGTAGCCCTCCTCCTAACATCCCTCACTCCTCCGAAAATATCGCTGCCTCATTCAACACACTTCACGCAAATGATACTATCACTAGCTAGACAACACAACCCCCCTCCAACCCACACCTTCAACTAGTAATCTCCACACTGTCTTCTCTTTTTCACCTATTCCTACGTCCAACATATAAAAAACTCTTAACTAAACTTAAGCCCACCAAATTAGCAGCAGACAACCTCCCAAGTGAATACCTACTAATCGTAGCTGATGCTCTAGCCTGCCCAGTATCCATTTTGATTAACCAATCTCTGTCAGAAAGTTACGTTCCCACACTATGGAAAGTGTCACATATAATTCCTCTCCACAAAGGCGGCCCCTCCACAGAACTAACCATTTACCGCCCCATAGCTATTCTCTCTCCACTCTCCAAAATACTAGAGAGATGCATTCATTCTCAGGTCTCAGACTACCTCCTTACTAACAACCTCCTTTCCAATACTCAACATGGTTTTCGACCAAACCATAGCACCACCACTGCCTTTCTCTCCTTTACTAACACTATATTTCAGCATAAAAACAATGGCTATCTCTCTACTTTCCTAGACCTATCTAAAGCATTTGACATGGTCCCACAAAAACAACTCATCTCTGTCCTCAATAACCTATCCTTTTCTCAATCTGTCATCAACTGGTTTCAGAGTTACCTGTCTGACCAACAACAATCCATTGTATGGCAGAATGACATATCTCCTCAACTAACTGTCTCTATAGGGGTGCCCCAAGGATCCATCCTTGGAGCCCCACTCTTCTCTATTTTCACCAATAATCTAGCCTCTGCCACCAAACATGGCACACTCATACAATACGCAAATGACTCAACCATCATCTGCTCAGCCCAGTCCCTTCCCAAACTGCAAAAAGTCACACAGGAAGCCTTTTTCTCTGTTGAACCTTGGTTATCCAATGCTCAGTTAATACTCAACCCAAACAAAACTAAACTACTCATCTTCCAACCCACCAAACATACTCAAAACAACTCTCACATTAACATCACAGCAAAAGACAACACCACTATACACCCAAAATAACACACATAATTGCTAGGAGTGGAAATAGACAATAAACTAAAATTTGACATTCACATGTCCATGACCATAAAAAAAGTCCACAAAAAACTAGGAACGTTATATAGAAATAAGCAACTTCTCACCAAAGCAGCAAAGATTTCAATAGCAAATTCCCACCTTATCTCCACCCTACTGTATGCCTCTCTAATATATACCAACCTAAGGCAATGTGATCTAAACAAGCTCGAGACCTGCTACAACAAAATCGCCAAATTCACCACAGGGGCATCCTACCATAGTCACCACTGTCTCTCACTTGCTGAACTGGGCTGGCTCAAACTCCCTAACCTCCTTCAGTGGTATCAACTCTCACTCACCCACAAACTAGTAAACCATCCACTAAAAGTCCCATCCCTCCAGAATCTACTCCAACCCTATCGCACCACCACACAACTAAGATCCAGCAACAAAAATCACTTACAGGTCACTAAAGCCTATAATTCTGCTGGCAAAGCACTATTCTCTTGCACCATATCAAAATTATGGAACTCTCTCCCACCCACAATTACCTTTGTGCCATCATGCACCCACTTCAAAACTTTACTAAAAGCGCACCTAAAAACATGCTGGCTATACCGTTGCAACTCCCCCTCTAATATCACCCACCCCATCCACCCACTACCTTTATTTCCACCCCACTAACTACCTTGATTATAGCAAGGTCGGATGCTCATAAGCCTAACTACTTAGTATACAGCAGGAACTCCTTATTGTAATAATTGCTGTTGATCAAATTGTTAATTGCTATGTAAATCCAATGTAACTACTGTCTGTATATTTTAACTGTGGAGCTTTTCTCCCCAGACCTCTGCTGAAAATGGACCTATGTCCAGTCGGACACTCCCGGTCAACAAATGTAAATAAATAAATAAACTACCATCCTGCATATGTCTTGATAGAGAAGGATTTTCATGAGGCAGTTCCATGTGTTTATTCAGTTACACGCCGTCAGGCTTAGAGACAAGCATGTAGGTCTGGTAACCTGGGGAGACCCAGACAGACCGCATACTTGCAGCCAGGACTGGAGAGGTGGTGACTTCAGGGAGGGAGTTACCTGTAGCAGTGAGACTGAAGGTGAGCCACAGCTGCTTGTGGGTACTGATGTTCCCTTGTTCAGAGTCACTGCAAAGGTAGAGGTGAATAGTAGAACCCAGGCTGACAATAAGGCACCACTGTCAGAGGATGCCAGACTTCCTGTGGAAGGGGAGCAGAGGAGGTTTACAAAGAGTCAGGCTCAGCTCTCAGACCCTACATTACAAGGCCTGAGGAAGGAAGCTAGTGGGGCACCTGATTTTCAAGGAAAAGGGATGAGAGCGGATCCCTGAGAGAGGGCTAGAACATGAGAGGATACAGCAGTCGGTAGTGCCTAGAGCCTACCATCTGGCACTTCTAGACATAGCCCATGATATTCCCTTTGCAGGTCATATGTACATAACATGTACAAAGAAACATATTATGCAGAGCTTCTATTGGCCTGGAATTTCCAGAGATGTAATAGGATACTACATGGCCTGTGAGCAGTGCCAAAAGGTAGGCAAGGCAGGAGATAAGGTGAAAGCTCTTTTGATGCCTTTACCTGTTATTGAGGCACCATTTCAGAGGGTAGCTATGGATATTGTGGGACCTCTGAGTACCCCAAGTTCAACAAGGAAAAAGTATATTCTAGTGGTAGTAGATTATGCTACAAGGTACCATGAGGCAATGTCTTTGTCCTCCATTGAGACAGAAAAGGTGACAAATGCTTTGTTAGAGATTTTCAGCAGGGTAGGTTTCCCAAAAGAAATACTGAGTGACAGAGGTGCCAGTTTCATGTCAGACCTGCTGTCTTGTCTGTGGAAGTACTGTGGAGTGAAGCACCTAAAGACCACCCCTAACATCCCCAGATAATGGTCTTGTTGAGAGGTTAAACTCTACACTCAAGTCCATGCTATGGGCATTTGCAGACCAGTCTAAGAGGGATTGGGACAAATATTTGCCCCATCTGTTGTTTGCTTACAGAGAGGTTCCCCAGGAATCCACAGGTTTTTCACCCTTTGAGTTGCTGTATGGGCATAGTGTGAGATGGCCTCTAGACTTAATTTGAGATGAGTAGGAGGGAGTGTGAATTCCACAAAGAGTCTGTTGTGGCATATGTCCTAATCTTCAGGACAAGGCTCAGGGAACTCATTGGATTAGCTTAGGAGAACCTGGCTGAAGCCCAGCAACAGAAATATGTCTGGTATGACAGGAATGCTCAAGCTAGAGAGTATGCTGTAGGGCAGCAGGTAATGGTTCTCATTCCTGTTAGACACAACAAGTTTCAGGCAGCTTGGGAGGGACCCTACAAGGTGGTAAGGAAGGTCAGTGATGTTAACTACATGGTAGGACTGATAGGCAGGAGGCAGGGGCACAGATTGTACCTTGTTAACATGATGATGCCTTACAATGTTAGGGAGGCCGTTGTGCTGAGTATTTGCAGTGGCTTGCAGGAAGAGTCTATGGGTGATCTGGTGACTGATCTCCTAAGTGAGGCTCAGACTGACACCTCACTGGAAGGGGTAGAAATGTCCCAGCAGCTATCTCCTACTCAGGTTCGAGAAATCCAAACAGAGTTACAGGAGTTTGGGGACATGTTCACTGGGAAACCAGGCTGCACCCACCTAGTGCAGCACCAGGTGGATGCAGGCTCTCAAAGGTCTATTAGGCAGGCTCACTACAGGGTGCTTGAGAGAGTCAAACAGACTCTGAGGGAAGAGATACAGGAAGTGTTGGAACTAGGGGTAATTCAGGAGTCCAGCAGTCCCTGGGCCTCTCCAGTGGTTTTTGAGCCAAAGAAGGATGGCAGCACCAGGTTCTGTGTGGACTACAGGAAATTAAATAGTCACACAGAGGCAGAGGCTTACCGCATGCCTAGGACAGATGAAGGTCTAATGCAGCTGGTGGGGCTAATTATCTTACCACCACTGATTTTACCAAGGGCTACTGGCAGGTGTCCTTGACTCCCAGTGCTAGAGAGAGGTCAGCCTTTGTGACTCTTTTTGGTTTGTATGAGTTCACAAAGATTCCCTTTGGTATGAAAAATGCCCCAGTGACTTTCCAGAGGCGGGTAGATCATATCTTAGCAGGAGTAGGATGGTTTTCCCTTTCTTCCATAGATGATATTGCCATCTACAGGCATTCCTGCCAAGAGCAGCTTCAGCATGTCAGGGAGGTCTTGGGCTGACTACAGAGGGCAGGGTTGTCCATTAAGCCCAGCAAATGTCAGCTGAGTATGGCAGATGTCTCTTACATGGGACATAGAGTGGGGAGTGTTAAGATCAGGCCAGAACCTGCCAAAGAGGAAGCCATTCAGGCATGGCCTGCACCTGTTACCAGAAAGCAGGTGAGGGAATTTTAGGAACAGCAGGGTACTACAGGAAGTTCCTCTCCAGTTATAGTACAATAGCTTCTCCCCTCACAGACCTGGCAAGGAAACGCAGGCCAGATAAGGTAGTGTGGACCCCAGCATATGAGCAGGCATTCCAGAAACTTAAAGAAGCTTTGGGAGGACCCCCTGTGTTAGCTAGTCCAGATTACAGCAAGTAATTTGTTGTGCAGGTTGATGTTTCGAACCATAAGGTAGGGGCTGTACTTTGCCAGATTTAATCAGAAGGAGAAGAGCACCCTGTGGTTTATCGCAGTCTTAGGCTCCAGCCCAGGGAGAATGCTATGCAGCTGTAGAAAAGGAATGTCTAGCCATAGTGTGGGCACTATGGAAACTTCACCTCTATCTGTATTGAAGGAAATTCACTGTAGTTACAGATCACAATCCCCTAACATGGTTATCTTGGGCCAGCCAGCAAAATGCCAAGTTGCTAAGGTGGAGCCTAGGGTTGCAAGCATATGATATGTTAGTGCAGCACCACAGTGGGATTAGCAATGCCAACGCAGATGGGTTCTCAAGACAGGGAATGGGGTAACGTATACCTAGTAGACCCAACCCTCTCCTGCAAAGTTTCTTAAGGGATACTTGAAAAACTAGCTTAATTTCTCAGGAGGGGAAGAAATGTGAAAAACTGAGGTGCTTCCTGCCCAGCCAGATAGAATGTTGTAAATAAGTCTATATGTCATTTGTGAATATTGATATGATCCACAGGCTTGTTTGACAAATGTAAAAGAACTGTGTTCTGTGCTAAGCTTCAAAAATGTAAGCACAGTGTACCTTGCTGGAAGAAAGTGGATATGTAAAGAATTTTACAACTGTGTGTGATCTCAAGCTCGGAGACAGGATGACTGCAGCTAGAAATGCTCTCTATTGTTCTAAGAGATAATTACTAGGTTTCACATGTAAAGTAACTTTTATTCCTGTGGCTTCCTGGCAAGTGCAGATTACAACGAAATGTTAAATGTTAACTTATGTGAGCCTGGGAAACTTAAGCAGACATGCCAATAAAACAAAAAGTTGTTCTTCTGGTATTTAAGCCCTAACTTTGATAGGGTTTCTGTCTATAGACACTGAGCAGAGTGGATAAGTTGTTGACCGCAGCTGTTAGCTGAGATGTATAAGTAAACTGTTTTTTTTTCGATTATTTATACAGATTGCTTTTAACAATTAATATATAGCACTTTTATTGTCTGCTTTTTAGTCTTCGGGTGTATTTTGTTGCTATTAACTAATCTGCACAAGTAACTGATTTATCTGCAGTTAAAAGCATTCTGTATCTTTACAAATCTTTGCTTTCTCTAGTGCTACTGTCTGTAGGCTATTGTTTCTAGCTGAAGCCTCTTTAACTTTGCTAGATTGTGTTAATAGTCTGCTGAGTGGGGGCTGGTTCTTTTGTGTTCTTGTAAAAAAAAAAGTTGTTCTTTTGGTATTTAAGCCCTAACTTTG
Source organism: Protopterus annectens (assembly GCF_019279795.1). Classification (NCBI taxonomy): domain Eukaryota; kingdom Metazoa; phylum Chordata; order Ceratodontiformes; family Protopteridae; genus Protopterus; species Protopterus annectens. The sequence goes on from NC_056731.1 coordinate 687,285,079, forward strand.
ATAGGGTTTCTGTCTATACACACTGAGCAGAGTGGATAAGTTGTTGACCGCAGCTGTTAGCTGAGATATATAAGTAAACTGTTTTTTTTTCGATTATTTATACAGATTGTTTTTAACAATTGATATATAGCACTTTTATTTTCTGCTTTTTAGTCTTCAAGTGTATTTTATTGCTATTAACTAATCTGCACAAGTAACTGATTTGTCTGCAGTTAAAAGCATTCTGTATCTTTACAAATCTTTGCTTTCTCTAGTGCTACTGTCTGTAGGCTATTGTCCCCGCCCTTCCTCCCTCCCAGTTGGTGTCTTGCTCTCCCAGTTGGTGTCTTGCTCTTATACTTGGTGGCTTTGCAGTTGCCCGCCCCTACTGTAAATCTGATCTGTGACACTCCTCCCAGTCTAGTGTCATTAGCTCATTGCCTTAATATTGCTACAACTCAAGTGCTCTAGGTTGCACTGCATCTGAAGTGTTTGTGTGTTTTAGCTGCTTTTCTGTATATATAGACTTCTCTGCTTCTTTAACTAAATAAGCTCTGCAAAGTTGTTTTATTGCATTCCTGCCTGTATTTCTGAGTTTTTTGCACTTTTAAAGTTTGTTTTTGCTTAGTTTAACTGGTAGGCTGCACACTCAAGTGCGCTAGCTGAATTAAAGCATTTACTGTGTTTCTGTACCTAATTTCTGCTACTATGTAAAAAAAAAAAAAAAAAAAAAAAAAATCCTTGTTTCCCGCCTTTACTGAACTAGAATAGTCCAGTCTTCAGGTATTGCTGATCTCTGGGCTGTATATCCTTATTTGGATAGGAGGAAGCTTCTTTGTTCACCAGTGAGAGTGGGGAGCTCTGAGCAGCCTATCTGTCCCTTGAGGAGTGGTTCCAGCCTAGTGACCTGTAGCTTATTGGCCATTTTGGGCCATTTCCTATCTCTTTCTATCCCCCTGCTTTAAAGCCAGCTTTAGCGTGCTTTTGTGCTTGTAATTTAAAGTTTGTCCTGTTTGTTGCATTTACCTGTTGAGGCTACACACTCAAGTGCGCTAGCCTGTGTTACATATTTATTGCATTTTTCTGCTGTTTGTTGCAAAATAGAAAAAAAAATTATCCTTGTTTCCCATCTTTCCTGACCTAGAGTAGTCCACATACAGGCTTTGCTGTATTCTGGACTTTTGGAAAGTTCCTGTGTTGCCCATTTCCTTTCTTGGATAAAGGGAGGCTTCTTTGTTCACCAGTGGCAGTGGGGAGCTTGGAGCAGCCTATCTTTCCCTGGAGGAGTGTTCCCAGCACAAGAATCTGGTAGTCTATTGGCCATTTTGGGCCAATTTCTAACTCTTTCAAGTCCCCCTGTATAAAACCCACTTTAGCTGCTTTATGATTTTGCGCATAGCGCAGCATTGGGCAGCGCCACTTAATTGGCTTTAAACCATTCTCGGCTCCACAAAGTCTGCTCTTCACTTTTTCCCTTAGAACTGATCTAGTTCTCATAATAAACACCCTATTCCCACTCTAAAACCTGGCACTTGCTCACTAAAGCAATTATATAAGTCAGCACTAAAAAATTAAAAGCACTGCACCCTCACAAACTCCCCTTGAGTACTTTGTTCCCCATTGGCCCTTTTTTTCAATTATAAAGAAATTCCCAATACTATTCTAGTATGGCCAAAGGTCAGTTGTCAATCTCCTCTCTGGTCCAGCTGGTGAATCTGGGAATCTTGAGGCAATGTTACAACTGCCTCATGTACACAGACAACCCTCTCCTCCTCCCAACAAATTCCAACACATGTGAGAGATGCAACCATATAGCCAAACTGGAGGCTAAGCTCTCTCAACTCAGTACTGGCATAACCAGTCAGGAGGAGAAGGAAACTACACTCACTACAATTCCAGTCTCACATAGACCTACCATGACAGCAAACCAAACACATAAACACACAAAAACATACTCGGAGGCACTAAATAAAAATCTGCCTAAGCAGCAGAGACCTCCAAAGCAGACACACAAGCAACTGCTACCCCAAAACAAAACACGTGCAACACATAGCTCACAAAGCCAGTGTGCCGAACAGTCACAGCCCTTAAGGCTAAACAACACACCTGATACACTTGTAATAGGTGACTCTATCGCTGACGTCCCGCTCACCAGGCTGAACAAGGAGAAGGTCATGGTGAGCTGCCTGTCGGGCGCTAGGACCCGCCACATAACACAAGCACTCAGGTCACTCCAAGGCAAGTACAAATATGACTCAGTCATTGTCCATGCTGGTGTGAATGATCTGAGACGTACCTCCCTGGACTACATGAAAAGAGACATAGAGGAGCTCTCTGAGCATGTAGCCCAGGCCGGTATGACCCTGACCTTGAGTAGCATCTTACCCTCACCAAGAATGATGCCACAATATGAAGACAATATGATCAATTTCAACAACTGGCTTAAGTATTGGTGTCATTCAAAGGGGATCCAATGCCTGTCTGCCTGGGATGACATGCTCGTCAAGCCATGATGCTTCACTAGGGACGGCTTGCACCTGTCACCCCTGGGCTTTCGGATATTGGCAAAGGCTCTTGCCACCCCCATAGTGCCTTTTTTAGGCAAGGCTCAAAAGACAAACCCATCTCCATAGGTATCACAAGGGATACGAAACTAAGAGTAATGCTACTCAACGCCAGAAGTCTAAACCTCAAGATGCTTGCACTCGAAACTCTCCTTAGCATGGAGAACATCAATATCTGTGCAGTAACAGAAACCTGGTTCAAGGCTCCTGAGACCACCCCAGCACTACCAGATTATACCTCATACCATGCTTTTTGTCCCCAAAACTTGGACCGAACCACAAAAGGAGGGGGAGTATCAATATTCGTCAAATATACCCACACCTCCAGGTTGGTGGCACAGCATGAAGCATCAGAGACTATCCATGTGCAACTAACAGTGGGTAAAACTGCCTTCCAGTTTATAGCCTGCTACAGAACACCCTTCCAAACCCAGGAACCCCACTTGGCCTTCCTGAGAACACTGGAAAATATGAAGGTCTCTCCAAACACCATTATATTGGGCGACTTCAACTACCCTAACATAGACTGGGAGCATTACTGTAGCTCCAACACCCTAGCCCAAAAGTTCCTATAATTTAGAAACTCAAATGCTATGGAACAACTTGTTGCCACTCCCACAAGAGGGGAAAACATACCGGACCTGATCATCACCAACATGGGGACTCTATGCTCCTGACTAGAAGTGTATCCCTCACTGGTAAGATCAGACCATAAACTAATCTCACTAGATATTCACATCCCGACCCCAGCCCCTGCCCAGAAAACTACAGTGAAAAACTTCTCTAAAGCAAATTTCACACTCCTCAAAACTGAGGTGGAATCATTCAAAGCCCCCGGGCCTGTGGAAAATATGGCCCAGACCGCAGAATCCTTTATAAACGCATTCTATGAACACCTTCAGGAATGCATGGATCATGCAATCCCAAATAAAACCAAGACCCAATCCTCCAAAGTTAGGCATCCTGTCTGGTGGACCCCAGCCATAAACAAACTATACAATAGAAGGAGGAAGCTACATGATAGAGCAAAATCCCAAAAAGGGAAGGCATCTCTGATCAGTATTAGCAAAAACTACGGGCACTCATAAAATCGTCTAAGGCCAGCTTCGAGAGAAAAATTGTACAGGACACTAAGGATAATCACAAGGCTTTCTCTAGTTATGTTAGGAGCCTGGGTGGGAATTCCCAGATATGCTCAGAATTAGTCCAAAATGACAAAAAATACACCAAACCCACAGACATTGCCAACATCCTAGCTGACAGGTTCAGCGCAAACTTCTACCCACCCCTTCCCCACCAAAGGGGCAAATATCTATCCCAGCAGAGTGCTGCCCCCAGACATCTCAGATGCTCAGGTAAGAGCCGCCCTCTCCAAAGCAAAAAATACAGCATCAATGGGACCAGACGGTGTCCCGGGCTGCGTCTACATGAACTCCAAGAAGAACTAAACCCAAACATAAAACTACTGTTCAATCTCAGCCTTACTACAGGATATGTACCCAAAGAGTGGCATACAGCAACAGTGGTCCCTCTCCACAAAGGTGGTGCCTCAACAGATCCTGGAAACTATCGCTCCATAAGCTTGACTAGCTTGGTCTGCAAAGCTATGGAAAGGATCATCATGGACCTCATAAATAAAGATATTGGGGACCTACAGACACTGGATCCTACCCAGTTCGGCTTTGTTAAGGGCAGATCCTGCCTCTTAAACCTGGTCGATTTCTTTGAAACAGTCACCAAGACCATTGACGAGGGGAAGGTGGTCCACACAGCCTATCTGGACCTTGCAAAAGCCTTCGATACAATACCCCACTCGGGCATTATAGATAAGCTCACCAGCTTAAATATAAACCCCAATGTCACTAGATGGGTTGCAAACTGGCTCAAGGACAGAACCCGTGAAAACAAAAACCAGAAGACAAAATTACCCTGTACTTGTGAACGCCAAGGGAATTCTTGTATATTCCAAACTTGTAAATTCTCCACACACAAATGGCTGCTGTAGACAGAATCCAGGATGAAATCAGTTATGTTAGATGCTAAATAAATGTCCACAAAGAGGTCCTATGTGACAAAATATCCATATGAATCAAGTAGTAAAAAAGATTTCTCCAAAAGCTTTATTGAACCAATACTGTGAAGCGCTTTTCGTCCCACTAATAGTGGGACTTCTTCAGACAAACAGATTCTAACAAAAACCAAGGTTTAAATACTGGTTTTGGTGCCAACAAGGTGTCGTTGCTAGGTTACAGTTCTGTGCTTCAATTAGTTAAAGGTATAGTGTCCTAACAACTAATGAGGTGAATCTATGAATGAATTTAAAACAAAATCAACAAAACTTCAGAACCATTAAAAAGATTAAAAGTATTGCTAAGATGACATTATTACAGTATCTAAATAAATACTAAAAATAAAAAACAAATATAAAAATATATAAAGTATATATGGTAATACAAATCACATCTATATGTTACTACATGTTTCAGACTAAGGAATGAGCAGTAACAAACAAAGACCAGTATGTACAAAAGTTACTCAACTTGAGCACTGAATACATATATAAATAAATCACATCAAAGAATCGAATAGTTACAAAAAAGAAAGGACGTTGTTGTGGGAAATTGCTATTGAAGGATGGTACAAAGTCACATTAGAACTACAATAGTCTGGTCAGAATCCCACCTAAAACACATACCTAACTACAAAGTCTAACAAGAGTCATGCATATATGTTCAGGATATACAGTGACACCTGAACAAAGAACTATTAGATAGTGCAATTAATGTAGCCAGGTCATGTAGAAAGCATGTGTATTGTAATTGTAAAAGAAATATGGTAAAAATATATATGCTAACATGTAAATGATAAATTTAAAATCAAACAGCAACTAGTAAACCTATATAAAGGTAAAATGCAAGGTTACTTTACTTAAACAAACAGTTTAATGTACGACCTAATATTTCCAAAGAGGACAGATTGTCTCTCACATTATTAAAAAATACTGCTATTCGGTTTATTCAACAAGACAAGGGTGGCGGTTTGGTTATAATGACACAATCACAATATATTGAGAAAATGGAATCTCTCCTTGACAATACTGCTTATCAATTATCTTCCAAGAACGAAATGTATCAAGCGTATAAAATCATAAAATCTACATTTAACGACTTCTTTATAGAGGGAAGGATTGACTTGACTACATTTAATTATTTGAACATGCTTGCACCCAAGATTCCTATTCTTTTTGGCATCCCCAAGATTCATAAGTCCCTAATTAACCCCCCATGCGACCACTAGTAGATGGACGTAATAGTATGACGCATCCATATGCCAAAATTATTGATTCAATTTTGAAAAAATATGTACTGAAAGAAAAAAACATATGTAAGGATACGTGGTCTTTTTTTGTATAATATCAACAACGTCGAGTATAATGATTCATTTAATTTCTTAACAGTCGACGTTAAAGATTTATATACATGTATACCACACACAGAAGGTATTGAATATGTTAGTTACATGTTGAGAAAGCACCAAGCACCTACACTTGAGGTAGAATTAGTTGAACAAATGCTTGATTTAGTGTTGTCCTATAATTTTTTTACCTTCAATAATAATATTTATTTACAAAAAATAGGGGTGGCCATGGGTTCACCTTATGCTAGTTTCGCCAATCTACTCATGGCCTATTGGGAACAGGATATAACAAGTAGAAATCATAACCTTACGAATAAGATCAGGTACTATACATGCTTTTTAGATGATATTTTTATTCTAATTGAAGGGAATGAAGATACAGTACATGAATTAGTATCATTTTTTAATTCTAGTTCTAACTTTCTAACTTTTACATCCAACTTCAATAGACACAGGATTAGTTATTTAGATGTAGATTTAAGGAAGGACCTTAAAAACAAAGTTTACTATGCTAACATACACAGGAAAGATACCTATTCTAATACTTTATTACACTATTCAAGCTGCCATCCCCTTTATCAGAAAAAGTCTGTTGTAAAAGGTCAATTCGTATGGGCGGCCTGAATGGTATCAAGGAACGATGACTTTCATAATGAATGTAGACTTTTGTGTTCTATGTTTACCATGAGAGGTTACCCTAAACACCTTATTGATGAAGTTATGTCTGAGGTTGGATCAAAAAGAGAAGCAGGTACCTATATGCCAATTCTTAATGCCTTGAATCAAGTACCCGTTCCTGTAAGTACTAGTGAACCCATGTATATCAATATTTCTTTTATTACTCCCTATAGCTTAGACAGTAACTTTATTTCTCTCATCATTAATAAAAATTGGAACATCATATCTAACTATGGTGTTCTGAGTAAAAAATTACCACCTAAGCCAAAGACTGTCTGGAAAAAAGGGAGAAACTTGAAACAGATATTACAAAACAATGTGTCACTAGGAACACAGAGAGTGGGTATGTACCAGTGCAATATGTGTAATTACTGTGCACATATGATTACAGGGCAGACATTCACAGTAAGGAACATTACATATGACCTCAAATATAAATTCAACTGCTTGTCAACCAAAGTAATTTACTTGGCACAGTGCCAGGCTTGTCCTTCATTTTAATTAGGAAAAACTGACAGGAAACTACGAGAACAGGTCTACGAACACCTATACGCAATCAAGAAAAAGAAAACAGAGAATGCACTTGCTAAACATATTATTGACAACACTATTCATAATTTCAATTTTAAAGCAATTGATACCATATCACCTGACAGCCGTGAAGGACCCTTTGAAGTCCTGTTGGAAGTACTAGAACTTTTTTGGCAGATTAGGTGCCATGCCAATGCCCCCCCAGGCCTCAATGAGACTATCACATTATATCCGTTACTGAAATTGAGAAGCCTATGACGTTGATATATACCATTGTCACGTTATATACTCTTGTGGGGGGGGTTTGCTTGCTTTGTTTTCGAAGTGAATTTCTGTACATTACCGCGCACTTATGGAGTAATTTGTCCTTAGTAACCTTGCATTTTACCTTTATATAGGTTTACTAGTTGCTGTTTGATTTTAAATTTATCGTTTACATGTTAGCATATATATTTTTACCATATTTCTTTTACAATTACAATACACATGCTTTCTACATGACCTGGCTACATTAATTGCACTATCTAATACTTCTTTGTTCAGGTGTCACTGTATATCCTGAACATATATGCATGACTCTTGTTAGACTTTGTAGTTAGGTATGTGTTTTAGGTGGGATTCTGACCAGACTATTGTAGTTCTAATGTGACTTTGTACCATCCTTCAACAGCAATTTCCCACAACAACGTCCTTTCTTTTTTGTAATTATTCGATTCTTTGATGTGATTTATTTATATATGTATTCAGTGCTCAAGTCGAGTAACTTTTGTACATACTGGTCTTTGTTTGTTACTGCTCATTCCTTAGTCTGAAACATGTAGTAACATATAGATGTGATTTGTATTACCATATATACTTTATATATTTTTATATTTGTTTTTTATTTTTAGTATTTATTTAGATACTGTAATAATGACATCTTAGTGATGCTTTTAATCTTTTTTATGATTCTGAAGTTTTGTTGATTTTGTTTTAAATTCAATCATAGATTCACCTCATTAGTTGTTAGGACACTACACCTTTAACTAATTGAAGCACATAACTGTAACCTAGCAACGGCACCTTTTTGGCACCAAAACCAGTATTTAAACCTTGTTTTTTGTTAGAATCTGTTTGTCTGAAGAAGTCCCACTATTAGTGGGACGAAAAGCGCTTCACAGTATTGGTTCAATAAAGCTTTTGGAGAAATCTTTTTTACTACTTGATTCATATGGATATTTTGTCGCATAGGACCTCTTTGTGGACATTTATTTAGCATCTAACATAACTGATTTTATCCTGGATTCTGTCTACAGCAGCCATTTGAGTGTGGAGAATTTACAAGTGTGGACTATACAAGAATTCCCTTGGCTTTCACAAGTACAGGGAAATTTTGTCTTCTGTTTTTTTTTCACTTGTTTGTTACGTTTTGCATTTCAAGGACAGAACCCACATGGTTAGAATTGCTGGAGCCATGTCAGACTCCAAACCAGTTACAAATGGCGTCCCACAAGACTCAGTCCTGAGACCTCTCTTGTTCGGTATATATTTCTCAGAGGTACAGGCTAACACGGAAGGACTGTGGCTGACCAAGTTCGCAGATGACTGCAAACTGGGCGCCATAATAGACTCTCCAGCCGACACAAGCATCCTACAAAAGGGCCTCATAGAAACAGACAACTAGTGCCAGAGCCATGGCCTCAAGATAAATGCCAAAAAGTGTATAGTCATCCCCTTTGGCAAAAACCAAGTGCCCACAAATTACCACATAGGTGGTAATCCATTAAGTATGGAAGAAGTAATTAGGGACCTGGGGACCCAAGTTGATAGCAATCTCTCATTTGACAACCACGTGGCCAAAGTGGTAAGAAAAACATTTTATATAGCCCACCTAATCATGAAGGGATTCACATCTAGATCAGGGGAGGTCATCGTGCCTCTTTACTCATCCCTCATCAGGCCCATAATTGAGCACAATGCCCCTTTTGGGATGTACCTTACCAGACACCTGCAGCAACTGGAAAGACCCCAAAAGTACCTCACCAAGAGGATCAAAGGGCTCAAACAGATGCCATATGCTGCCCGGTTAAAAAAACTCCAGCTCTACTCAGTGGCATACCGCCTGCTCAGAGGTGATCTGTGCCTGACGTATAAAGCCATGTCCAACCCGGAATTAATGGACATGCTGCACCTCAGAAAATCCAAATCCCATCAAGCTACATGCTCGAGAGACTTGAACCTCAGCACTGAAAAAAATAGGACATGCCGGAGGGACAGATTCATAACCCAGAGGCTCCCTTCACTCTGGAATAAAATCCCAGTCCAGGTTAGGCAGAGTCCCTCATTGACTCTCTTCAAGAGGAATCTTGATGAGTGGATGGGAGATAGAAGATTTACCCAGGGTTTCACTTCTGTGTCACTGTTAGACAGAGGCACAGTATACTAACCTTGAAAAAGGGCATAGCAAAATTCATTTAAAATGGGTGGCGAAAGCCAAACACACTCTGGCTAGGCTTATAAATGCCCTAGGGCAGATAGCCTAGTATGAACCTATGAACCTATGAACCTAAGAATGATGTAATCGGAAATTACTCAGCAGTAATGTGTATTATCCATTTAAGGGCTCTCTCAGAAAGTAACAATGCCATTTTGTATTTTGTCCTGAAGCTGACAACTCAGCAGCACTTGCTTTGCTCTTTAAGTAGGATCTTAGATCTCAGTATTTCTCTTAGAGATAGATAGGAATATAGCCAGATTAGTCTAGCTGTTTTCATTAGGTTGGCATAATGGTTAAAGTGGTTACCTTATAGACACAAGGTGCAGGGTTTGATTCTAACATGGGGTAATCGGCTAGGCTTATAATAGCCCACATGGGCAGTTAGCCTTGTACTAACCTATGTCAGCCTGTCCTACAATTTTGTTTTAAGGTTTTTCCTTTGATTTCTGAACTCTCTAATGTCATTGTGTTGAGTTAATAAGTATTATATTGTGTTTTTATTATTTATTATTAAATATATTTAAACCTTTGAACTGTCACTGTTTTGTGTAGAGATAATTTAAGCTCTTAGCTTCTTGCATGTATTTGGTGATACTGTATAAGCCACTCCAATAGCCTTGCTGTTCATCACACTTTCTCACCGGATAATAATAACATTGCACAGTAGAACCAGACACCCTTTGGTAAGGGCCTTTTATAGTAGCTTTTAAGAGTAGTTGGTGGCGGTGATTACTACCTTATAGCCTGGGCAGAAGGGGGCATAGTTAGTGAACCTGTGCCAACCTTCTCTAGGAGTGTCTGTGTGTTTGTGTATAAATCAAATCTCAAAGTATGTGTGTGTCAGCTACTTGGGCAGGAACACAAAGCACTGGTTGGACAGAGAGTGTACTAGAGGTTTTGGCTTGACTACAAGGCTGAGATCTGAACTTTATAGCTGTGCCAGTCGGGAGTCATATTGGGGATCTGGAGTGAAAAGGAGAAGTCAGCACCAGACTGACTGTGATCTCTTTGTGCTCGTAAGGGAAATTGTACTTTACTGTGTGTGTACTTGTTATCCTCCTAATGTGGATGCCCCTCACTGGAGTTAGTGGTGAGGACTGAGGCTCCTTGATTACTGAGCTTGTGCATAGGTGTCACATAGGCTATCACTGGGATTCATTAACAATTGTGTAGGAGACACACTACTCCTACATGATGTAAGTATGTTAGTACACTGAGCAGCAGCTCTAATCAGATACACATGCTGCCTGTCACACCTACATGGTTGAAAGCATCTTTTCTTGGCCAACAATAGTGATCACAGCCTTGGAAAGGTGCTTACAAGCATGATCACACAATGTAAACAGAATGGATCACATATAGGCAATGCTCAGATATGAGCATAAGGTGTTGCCCAGATGTATTAAGGGCAGGTACAGGGAAATAATACTGCATGAGGGGAAGTAAAATGGGGGAATTCTTACATAAAATGTGTTTAAATGATTTAGTAAGGCTGAAGAGGGGAAATGTTTAAAGTGTACTCATATCCTGCAGGCAAATGTGATGAAAGTGTACAAAAAGAATTTCTGACATAAAATCTGCAATATTGATGTAATAATAATTAATGTTAATGTCAATCTGTAGTTACGCACATAAATAATTATAGGCATAAAAATAAAGGCTGTGATAGACACAAAGCTGCAGTGTAATAAATGGGAGTGAAAATGTGATATACATGTTTATTAAATGATGACTTAAAATAACAGCAAGGGGAGAAGATGCTTTAAGGGATAAATGCATAGAATGCAGTTATTGCATATAAGGATGTATATACAAGGACTTTATGTGGGCTAGCTGAGAGCACTGCTATATTATCCATTTCACCATGTATACATAAGTACAAAAGGACCTTGCAGCTATAATGTAAGGTAACCCATAACTGTGCATGTTTATGCAAAGCAGTGACAATGACAACAATAGGAAATGGGTTTATCACCTACAAGCATATAATAGAAAAGCAAGTGTTGTATGGTAAATAATGTAATGTAAATGTCAGTCTAATAACAGACACATGCATATGTGACTAGTGACAAGACAGAGTGCATGATACATCAGGGGTCCAGTTTTGCCACTGATGATTTGTAAACATGTCTGACATATTAATACTGGGCATACTCACATGCAATTACAAGGAACAGTAACATAACAGCAATTCAATAACAGCAGCACAATAGAAAGTGTTGTTACAGTGGACCAATAACATTTTCTGATGGTCTCACAGCATGCTATACAGTAAGAAATGATTATTGAATTATACTTCTACCACCAAGCTGTACAGTGTGACAAAAACATTTGCAGTATTAAAAACGTCTGGAGGAAGATGTGTAATATTGAGCAAAATTATCCCGTAAGAAGGTAATGCATATGAGCAAGGAATGTTTGCATTATGTCATTTTCGAACACATGCCTGAACAGAAATCAGTGAGATTCATAACAATCATGAGTGCTATGTCATATAAGGAAGCACACCCTCGAAGGGAGTACAGCACCATACCATATAAGCTGTCTTGATGACCTACTTAGTATGAAAATGCATGAAAAAGCTGGCCCTTAGAATATGCATAAGTCAATGTTGTCAGACACACAGCTGTTAACAGATTCACACCCTGCCAATTATATAAGACTGTTTCCAGCACCCTAGTACTGACAGCATGTGCCACATCAGATAGCAATGGAGGCTGTCACAAATAACTGAACTGAATGTGTGTATTAACACATGATGTATGATTATAATATGAGCAATATGATTTATTAAAAATGCTGGAAAGGAGCTACACATGTTACTGTCCTCTTAACATTGAGCATTACAATATATCTTCTTCTTTGACAGTGAAGCTGTTTCCATCATATAGGACACACACTGTCCCAGAATCTAACACCAGTCTATCTGTGTAGGTCTGCTATAAATGCCAAGGCTCAATCCTCATGTCACAGGAGTACTCACAGCATGACATTCCCTGAATAAATATTTCACTGCCATACAGACACAACCTGTGATGATGTATCATTGCCAGCATAAAATGGATAGGAATAACTAGATACACTGGAGTTTATGTCACTTCAGTGCATTTATATAATCTTGCCCTTTTGAGGAATTGAAGAGCAAGTGAAGTGACTCTCCTGGCTAATGACATGTGGATGAACCACAAGCACCACAGTGGAAGCCTTAAAACTAGTATGACAATCCACCTATGCTAACTTATTACATCATACGGTATATATACATGGTAAACAACACCTGAGATATAAGGGATCACAAGGACTCTCACACTGCAAATGGACACATTATAATTGTGGTACATATCATTCTTGCATTTTAGTCAGAGGCCCAACAATGCTAACAGGCACTGAATACATATGTTGAACACATGAGCATTTGACAGCAGATAACACATGACACTTGACTGATGAATGCACCATGGTAGGAATGTCACTGCAATTGTGATATGTGGTTATGTTATTTCGGTTCATAGGAGGTTATTAGACTAATGGTCCTAGGGCCCTTACAAGCCTAGCTATGTAATACCCATGTTCCCTAAATGACCATTCTTAGATGGTTCCCTAAATAACCATTGTTAGATGGTTTGATAATTTGCAGAGCGCATCTGTGATCAGCACCATCTGCCCCTGTCCAAGGGGAGCATAGGTGCCAATCCTGAGGTGAATGTACGGTCTCCTATCCAGTTGTCCATGCTGTGCTTAAATAGGGTCATTGAGTTCGCTTAATGTATATTGGGAGTTTATTCCACAGTAGTGTGAGTCTCTGCGAGATATATCTGTCTCTCCAACATGTTTTGTTTAAGTCATAGGCCAGGTTGAGATCTCTGGAGTAAGTGACTCTTGTCTCAATTGATTTGCAGATGTGCAGCATTTTATTTAGGGCAGGGTCAGAAACTGCTCTGTAGGCCAGGCACAGGTCGCTTCTCAGCAGCCTGTAGGACACAGAGCACAGCAACAGGGCTTTTAGTCTTTCCATGTAGGTCATGTTTGGTAATCCCTGAATTCTCTTGGTCAGGAAGCTCTGTGGTCTGTCTAGCTGCTGCAGGTGTTTGTTGAGGTATATACAAAAGGAAGCATTGTGCTCTATTAGTGGTCTGATGACGGTGGAGTACAGGAGAGTTATAACATCCTTTGTCTTGGATGCAGTGCCCTTACTTATGAGATGTCCAGCATAAAAGGATTTCCTTATGACTGTGGACACATAGTGATCACAGTTTAGACCAGTATCGACTTGTGTTCCCAAGTCACACACCACTGGGATCAAGCTTAGGGGGGGGGGTGCTGTCTATTTTGTAATTTGCAAGGGCTACCTCTTTGCCAAAGGGTCAATGTTGCACTTCTTGCATTTAATTTTAGATTGTGGCTTTGGCACTTATCATTTGTCTGTGTTAATCCCTCCTGCAATATGCTGATATCTTTAGGGGACTCACTGATTGCTCCCACTTTGCAGTCATCTGTGAACTTGGTAAGCCACAGGCTGTCTACTTTCACCTCAACTTACGAGAAATAGATTTCAAATAGTAGAGGGCCCAGCACAGAACCTTGCAGTACCCCACTGATAACTGTTTCACTGTTGGAGGTAGAATCCCCAGCTTTGTCAATATGGGTTCTGTTGGTGAGACAGTTGGCTACCTATCTAGTGAAATATGGGTTAATCCCCAGGTGGGAGAGTTTCTCAAGGATACCTGAGTTGGGAATTGTGTTGAAAACCTTGGCTAAGTCAAGATAGGAGGTATATACTGTTTTGCCTTCATTCAGAGCTTCAGTTGAAGAAGTCCACCAGGTTTAGTAAGTACGATCTACCCTTAATGAAACCAAACTGCGTCAAGTTCTAGAGTTTGAAGGTTGCCTTTGTCCTTGTTGATGAGGTCCATGGTTATTCTTTCCATGGTCTTACAGATAAGGCTGGTTAGGCTTATGGGTCTAGAGTTCTCAGAATCGGTTGATAGACGCCCTTTATGCAAGGGGATTACTGTTGCTGTTCTCCACTCTGCTGGAACAAAGCCAGTGCTTAGGCTATGGTTAAAGAAAGCGCCAAGTGGATCTACTAGGTCATGTTTTAGGTTGGAGATACTGGGGAGAGGACAGGTGTCAGGTATGCTTTGGGGTATGGTTTTTGGAGACAGGAGTAAAGTTTTCACCAAATCTGTCAGCCAACAAGTTGTCAATCTGTCAGGGTAAGTGTGAGTGGTACTGTGCACTATGAGTTTGGCACATAGCTGTGTATTCCCTTTTAGATTTCAAATATAGCTAAAGAATGCCTTATGATTGTTTTTGGCTAGGGAAGCTAATTTAGTCTCATAATTAGCTTTAGAGAACTTTACCAGATATCTGATTTGCTTCTTTAAGCTGCGGAGGGTATTCTTTCTCACCTGACTAAGTTCCCTCTTGTTCTTAGATGTCAGTTTCTTCCTTTTCTTATGTAATCTGTTTATACTTGAGGTCTACCAGGGTGGCTTGTTTTTACAGGAAGACTTGGTTTTGATCCTGTCAGGTACAGTAGAGTAAATACAGTTGTTTAAGTGTCTATACAGGGCATTTATTTACTCATCTACATAGGAGTCCTTGTTGGCTGCGTTAGCAGTAGGACTGAAACATTTCAAACCATTGCTTAGTAGGCTACAGTTTACTTTGGAGGAGTTTCTCATTTTTATTGCTCCTGTGGGGGGGGGGGTGTCAGGTCTGATCTTTACTTTGAACAAGACATATTTATGGTCTGACCTTAGTAGGGAGGGCAGAACACATGGGGTAATGCAGTGGCCCTGCCCCATATTGGTGAGTACTAAGTCCAAAACATTTGAGCCTCTTGTGAGGGTGCAGGCTAACTGTTTCAGAGAATTTGTATTAACAAAGTCCAGGAACCTCAGGGCAATCATGCTTGTCCTTGTGTATGTTGTCCACTTGATAGAAAGATAGTTGAAATCTCCCATGACCAAGGTGTTTGGCTGTAAAGTGAGTGACTCAAGCAAGTCCAGGTAGGTAGTGTGCTTCTCATGGTTTAGGGTGGTTACCTGTAGCTACCTGTAGCTAGCAATCATGTGGTAGAGTGTTTTACCTATATTTATTTGGACCTGGAGTAGCTCAAGAGAGTTGAACTGTATAACCAGTCCCAATGTGTATTTGGATTTAATGAAGATGGATACACTTCCACCTTTGGTTCTTTCATGCTCATTTTGAGGTTTGAAAGTGTGGAAGGCATTGTAGCTTTGCATGGCCATGGTGTTCTCTGCGGCCTTGTCTCAGTGACTCAGTGTCTCAGTGACTGCAAAGACCTCAGCATCTTCCAAGGTGAGGAGAGCTTCTAAGAAGTGTAGTTTCCTCTTTAGACTCCTAGCATTAAGCACGATAACCTTGAGTTTGTCTGTAGTGTTTTTTTGTTTTTTTTATGTCTGTAGATTCATTGTTTTGGTATTGCCTAAAAAAGGCACTATGGAGGTGGCAAGCATCATTGACAGTATTCAAAAGCCTAGAGGAGACAGCTGAAGACCATCTCTGGCAAAACAGTGTGGTCTGTCGACCATGTCTTGCCAGGCTGACAGATACTGGAACCCTTGGACTGACACCAGAAGCTAAGCCAAATGTTGAAGTCAATAATTTTTTGTTTATATTGTGGCATCGTCCTGGGTGAAGGTAAAAATCTGCTTAGGACTAGGGACATACCTGCCTGGGACACATAATTTGAGAGTTTAATCATGTATCTCTTCATATAGTCCAGGGAGGCATATCTCAATTCATTCACCCCATGTACTATGACAGAATCATAACAGTAATTGTTGTTGAGTGACTTGACTGCATGCATGATTTGATGTATCCTGGCACCTCACAGGCAGCTGACACTGACCCTCTCCTTCTCCAGCCAGGTGAGGAAGACATCTATATTTCTCACTATGGAATCTCCTATGACCAGGGCATTTGGTTTTGAGGTGTTCTGTCCCAGGATCTTATTGGGTGAAACATTGGTATGTGTGTTGTTATGTATAGTAGATTTTGGTTGTGTTCTAGTATGTGTGAGCTGTTTGCACTTTGGAGGTCTCTGCTCTTTTGTTAGGCTCTTAGTGAGAACCTCCGCACATGTGGGTTTATGTGTTGTGACCTTTATCTCATGTGAGAAGAGAAGTATGTGCGATAGCAACCTGTTTGGTGTTTTGTTTAATGCTACGTTAGAGGATTGATTCCAGTTTCATAGTATAGTTACATCTCTCACACACTGTATTTGTTTGCTGTAGGAGCAAATGGTTGTGAATATACATGAGGCAATTACTACATTGCCTCAGAATGCCCATATCAATCAGGTTGTTGGAAAAATGCTGGGAAACTGACTGTTCATTGTAGCAGGTTAAAGCATAAGTACTGTTAGGAGGTGGGCAAGTTAGATAATTTTTTGATCTAGGGTTAACAAGGGGACTTATTCTACTGAAGTTTAGGGATGAAAAAAAGTTCAGTGCTCATTTGATTTGCCCAGAGTTCAGCAGTGCACAGCTTAGTTGCTCGCAGTGCAGCAGGGAAGTGTGGGAGAGTTCCAATGACTTTGACTAGTCAAAAGGTGGTATCTAGGCATTTGCATCTATATAGGGCATAGTTAAACCCGACTGCATGGTGCACAGCTTCGCGGAAATGTTGTTGTTTGTCTTTTGGCTTTTCCCGGTAAGGGGTCGCCACAGCAGAACTCCGGTCCGCTAATGATTGGCAGTAGATTTTTACGAAATGCCGAGGTGCCAGCTCAATGCCCAATGTTAAATGAAGGTACGCCCATTTACACATGCATATCTTTCGAACGCTACCTAACCGCAGGGAGGACATGCAGACTCCACACAGAAGGCACTCCCAAGCCCAGCCAAGAATCAAACGGGAGAACCTCTTGCTGTGAGGTAACAACACTACCGCCATACCACCGCGGCATCACAGCTTCACACAAATGTGATACTTAAATACAAGCAAATTTAATCAGTTTAAACACAAACTACAAATAGGAAAGCCCCAAACAGAACCTTATTCCAGCAATCCCGAACTCAGATTGGTCCTGATCTGCACACTTCTGCCACATGGGTGCATGGAGGCCCTCTTAATGTAAGATGGCTGGTTTTAGTGCTCAAGTGATATCAAACAGGGTTTACCTTCATATGTTTGATGCACACATCTGTGACAGCAGAGGTGCGAAAGGATGATTACAAAAAGTCCATGTTGACTCACCACGTATGCTTGAAATTACAGCTGAGTGAAAGCCAGTGTGCATTCGCTCAATGGAATTCATTTTTTTTGAGTGCAGATCACACTACAGTGGGGACTGGAACATGTACCCCTTCCCTCACTGTAGTGTGATCTCGGAGTTAGTATATTAAAGTAGCAGAGGGTTTGGGGGGGTACAGGGTGGCTTGTCCCCTTGCATATCGGTGTTTGGAGACATCTGGTGATGTCTTCTAAATGTCAGGAGGAGTGCACTGTTTTCATGGAGTTTAAAAATGGTCTAAACTGGGTTTCCAGCAAAACACTTTCGAGATTTGGGCTCACACAGGTTCCGTAATTTGCTATTTAGAGTCGTGCATATGTACGATCGCAAATTACATTATCAGACAAATGAAGGTAAACCATCAAACAGTCAAGACTCAGCAAGTCTGAATCTAGCCTATGCTATTTAAGGCAGAAGAAGCAATGATACAAAGTGCAGAATGAAACAGTCACAGCAGCAAAAACAGTAAAAGCAAAGCAGCAGTTCACTAAAATGCAGCTCATAAAGTGCAATACAGGCTTAAATTATACTTATTTTTAGAAGATTTCAGTGGCTGGCTTGTATTTCCATTTGGATGCACTCCAGACCTCTAGCTAAGATGCCAAACTCTGAGGAGCTCTGAAACACTGAGAGCAAACCTGCTCAAATGCATGGCTTAAATACAAGTGAATTTAAACAGTTTAAACACAAACTACCAATAGGAAAGCCCCACACAGAGCCTTATTCCAGCAATCCCAAACTCAGATGGGTCCTGAGCTACACTCTTCTGCAAAGGATATGTATGCCTGTAATTGCTACAGTGAGTCAACAACATATAGCATGTTGTCTTTCTCTCATGCTAGAGGATAACAATCCCTACATATGTTATGTAAGGAACATGAATGCAAGTGTCTTCATTACTCTGAATAAAAGCATTATTATGTGACAAATTGTCCTAGCTTTCAGTAAGAAGGATCAGTACTTATATGTGCACAAAGCAAATGTGCTTCGCAACAGTGTTAGTGACATAGTGCAGTCACAATAAAACTTACACAAAGTAGTCTGAGACGTAATGCATGGATTTCAAATACCTACCCAAGATCACAAACTAAACGTCATTGCCTAAAACACAAGTAACACATGACCATGTTGAGGTTCGGTTGAGACAGCTCAGTTAAATGGATGACATTGCCACTGTTTATTAGCTGGATATTTATGTTATAATGTGTCTGAAATGCACAATAACACAGTGCAGCTACACATCATATATGTCTTGCATAATAGTATACACAGTACAAGGGTGGAAGACACACTTACAACTGGACTTCAACATATGACATATGCAGTTACACAATGTACAAAGCACACTATCAATGTCAAATAACACAGGAGAATCCACATTCCAATTGTGACATACTGCAGTTATCTTAGCAGTTTGTAATTAATGTGTGGACAGAAAGTTACTTTCCCTGGTGATGCTAGAATTTGCTAGTATCACAGTGTGCCACTGTAATTCAAACTAATAATTAGAAGGATACATAAAGGTGGTTGTGAGGTGATTAATGGTATTTGACAGTAGTAACTGCCACACTATAAAAGCAGTTATGGAATCGAACCACCTGCCTATACACTTACATTATCTATACAACACATTATCAGCAGCCAGTGCCACAGGAAAATAATGACTACAAGTGATATATATGGCATCTATAAAGGGATGACATCAGCAGTGAATTGCTAAGAAGATGTATCTCATAACATTATTTATACAGCCAATCAGGGCTTGTAAAAGTTGCCACTATAAATATGTGTAAAACAATCCAGACTCAATTGGCAGTCATACATGCAGAATTTAAGTACTGTTATATTCAAACATCCTACCTATCTAGTTACACATTATAGAGAATAGTGTAAGACATGCAAGCACCACAAAATAGCTTCACTTCACTTCCAAAACAACAACCTCACCTGTGTTGAACCAGGGGTGTAGACAGATAATATAATGTTTAATCATATACTCCTACTAAACTCACACAAAAACATCTGCCATTTGAATAATGGAAACATTCCCCCCCACCTCACCAAAAATGTTTGCTTCACTTTCCATATAAAAACATTAAATAGGTATTTTTCAACCCATAATATTGTTATTTGAAGCATTAATTTACAAATATGTGGACATAGTAATGCCTAAAAAATGCAAAATGTTATTTACGAAATGCATTGAATATTGTAATCATTACAGTACAAACAATATGCATAGCTACACCCTTGTGTTGCAATGAAATTGTGGATGAGAAAGAAGGGCTTAGGGGATGATGTAGTTATCCATCATTTTAAAACATTTATCCAGAGTACAGGTCGATTGAGCACATGCTCTCCTAACTGTATACACCCTCACACACAAGTTTCTGTGGTGAGTATTGAACCTCCTACCTATCTAGTTACATAATCTCGAGAATACTATGCTAGCTGCAAGCACTGGAGAAGAAGTCTAACTTTTAAAGGGAGAGAGTGTACTTTTGTCAAAATTACCTTATCAGTGTGTGTCACACAGGATGTTTCTGTAAAAATTGGGATAAGAGAGCTATGAAAGCAGTTAAGCTGATTTGCGCTTCGGATGGAAAAGTGTTACCACATGCATAATCCTATCTTGAAACGTTGAACTTACAATGGTAATTAGCAGTACTCACCATTACTCTGTTTCAGCTTCTGCACAAAGATCTTTAAAAAACAGCCTTCCTAGTAGTTAGCAGGCAGATTAGTGTAGCAGCAGGGTAATGATGTGTAAAATAAAGGTTTAGCCAACATTTACAGCCACAGTAGTCAGACATAACACCATGAAGCATATTGCCATATATATATAAATATATATATATATATATATATATATATATATATATATATATATATATATATATATAAACATTTCCAGCATGCCAAGAAAATCATTTATACCTGACTACTATCTTAGGAGAACACAAAGAAAGTAATAATTGTAATAGGTACTATCTGACAGCAGATTTCAGCAAACTTAAATATATGTATTCATCTTTATTACCCTATTAGCCACTGTAATCCATGCATCCAATTCTTTATCTTGTTTAAAATTGCATTAAACTAAGTAAACATGGCTTAGCACAGCAGAACAAATTGAGACAGAGTAATGTGGACAAAGGTAATCAAATCAAAAGATACTGCCATAAACTGTGTACTTCCATTTAGCCTTAGTTGCATATCTTACCTGGCCTTAGACACTGTGGAAATACAGACATGGAAGATTAATGATACAGAAGGGAGAAGATGCAGTGGCAGGGTGACATAGAGGCAGGGACAAAGTAGATCATTACAGAAGAAGGGTAACAGCTTCTCACAACAATATGTAGTCAATAGGTACACATAAATTTGTGAACTAAAAACATTCAGTAACACTTAGCTAATGGCTGGATTAAAACTCTTGAAATTATTCAAAAATCTTTCTACACATTTGAGCATTAGCTTATCATGCCAAAAAGGAAACACTTATTCACAGCATCAGTATAACACTATTGAAGCACATGGGTAACTTATTGAAGAAGTGGGGGTAAACAGAGAGAGCTAGAGACAGATGCAGGGAAGAATGGAAACAATATGTTTCATAAGACATGTAGGAGCATTTGTATGATGTTTTAGTCTTATTTATTAAATCATCATTAACTTGTCATGCTCTGTACAATAAATTGATTGCTATAGGTACAAATAAGAGGTGGGAGAGTGACATAAACAGGAATACCTAACCAGGATAAGGTTGACTTACTAAGTCTCCCTGTTGGGGCTAAAAGGTTTTTGAAAATTACTTTTTTCCTGCACTAATCCAATGTTATATTAAGGAAATGTGTTACATGGAGAGGAATATAGATGTCTGTAATTAAATATGTGATAAAAATATGATAGCTCATGAAGTAATAAATCAACATACAATGGTAAATGAACCCATGACACCATGCCAAAATATCAGGCTACAAACAGGGTAATTTTCTAAACACACCACATACGAACTCCTAATTTAATACATCCAACAGTCTATGAATTGCTTAATTAACTGTATCATAGTACTGCCTTTAGTATGGCTTTACTCTGTATTCCCAAGTAGATTTCAGCACATTTGTAAAATAGTAAGAGGACCACTGCAGGTGAAACTGAAGTCTTCAGCTTTTGCAATAAGAAGCTGCACAGCATTCACTGTCACTCAACTTTGTTGTACTGTTCCAAATGTTGTGCAAATGCACAGGGCACAACGTGAAGGCTTTTCTATGGGCCAATGAAAAGAATACACAAATTTGCAAGAGGATTTTGGGACAGCAACATAGCTATCCACTTCTTCACAATTACAATGTACAGTTGTACCCACAATTTCATGACTCTACAGAATCCCCATACCAGTGATAGGTAAAACCAAGAGAATAATGTTTTATGGCCAATTGGACACTTTTTTGTAGACATGAGCCCAATTTCTTTGGGGGGGGGCAGAGGAGAAAGATGCTTTGCAATAAGACAATCAGGTAGATAGGGTAGGTTAGGAATCATCTGCAGACATACAGGGTATATAAGACAGATAGGGTTGATGATGAAGACAAAATGTTGGGAGGCACCATGGTTAAGGATAGGTAGGGGACATTGGAGGCACCCCCACATCCAGCTTTAGAACAGTGAGAATATATTCTTCACTGTCAGAAGTGCCATCACTGTTTACTGCAACAGCTCCCAGTGCCAGACAGCCCTGCTGATACATGTCCCAAGGCCCCTGGCCATTATATCTTCTGCCAGCCTTGTCAGCTCCTGCTTGGTGTGCTTGGTGCACTAGCCAAGAGGTAACAGATAGCACACATAGTCACCACCTTAAGGGCTAAAAAAGAATCCAGGGTCAACCCACTCCATTCAGGCTCACTTTGTTCCCCTACCCTACCTCCATTCCCACCCACCTCCATTTTCCTTAGATTTATTCACTCCCTGTACACACCTACACTCTGCCCTGACCAATCAAACTCCAGCAATTAACTTCCCACCAATAAGATATCTCTGTTAATCTAACTATCCTATATCTCTCTGCCTCTCCACCACACTTCTAGTCACACATATGTTTTCCAACTTCTCCTATAATGGAAATCACACATCCACCTAATTCACTATTTCTGCTTATCACACTACCTTCCTAACATCCATGTATATCTCTACACACTATCATTATTTACACATCCCTCTTATGCACCAACCAGTTCTGACAGCATCCACCACACCAGCTCTCCACACTACATAATTATATCTCCTCATCTATGTAACACAACAGTCTCACAGCTCATCTCATGTAAATTTCTCCACTCTAAATCTTTCACCACTCATAATTATAAATTCCTACGACTCATTTTCAAACTCATGTACCTTTACCCTTCCCTAAACAACTATTTAATTTTAGCTGGAGACATCCCAATCCTGGCCCTCTGCCTACGTTTAGCCAGCAATCACCTCCCTTCAACCTCAAATCTCTCTCTGCAGCTTGCTTTCCCTGTAATGGCATGCCTCTCTCTTCATTTCAACAAAATCCATCATACTACAGTTGCTCTATTATTACATTTTCACCTTAGAAGCCTTCTAAATAATATTACTGAATTTCATGCTACCATTGCCCACTATTCTCCACATATATTCATTATAACTGAAACATGGCCCAGTACACATATTCAGGATCAGGAAATTCTACTTTCAGGCTACAATATACTTAGGCAGGACAGAACTCTTAAACACGGTGGCAGTGTAGCAATTCTCTAAAAAGATAATCTAAAACATGAACGTCTTGACATTCACTCCCCCAGCAATATGGAAACACTAATATGTCACCTTGAAATGAACCCACACAAAAAAATTAACATTATAGCAGGGGGGAAGAACAAAGGAAAATAAGGGCAGGAATGTGCAGGAGGGAGATAGGAAAGAACCACAGCTATTCATTTCTTTAACAGTGTAAAGTGAACATATGTGAAATTTATTAACTGAATTTAGACTGTCACCTCCAGAGAGAGGGGTGACCACAACACAATCATGTTGTATAGCCAATTGGACCAAATCAAGTGTGTCAAAAAGACATGTATGTGAAATGGAAAGCTATGTATTTTTTGAAGAGAGAGAGACAACTGTTGGGGAAGGGCTGTAGGAATGTCTGGGTCAGGTAAGTTAGGTAGGTGATGAAGCAATTGCAGACAGACAAGACACACAAGTCAAGAGACAGGGACAGTGATGGACACAAAAATGTTGGGGACACATTGATTGGGGTGAGGGTGGGGACATCCTGAATCCATGGTCATCAAGTTGAGTGAAAGTGAGAATTGAGTGCTCACTCACTGGACTGTCATCTCTGTCACCTCACCCCCACCATTGGCTGGAGTGCTTGACATCTCCTTCTCCTCATCCCGGAGGGTAGCCTAATGGTTAAGGTGTTTGCCTTACAAACACAAGTGCAGGGTTTGAGCCTCACAAGGGGTAACTGGCTCAGCCTACAATGACTAGCAAGGGCAGTTTGACTAGTATGAACCTAAAGTCCATTTAAAGTCCTGGTACTATGTAAAATGAGGGAGAGCAGGCTGTCCAGATGGCATAGATGTGTGTTAACAGTGTGGAACAC
Source organism: Protopterus annectens (assembly GCF_019279795.1). Taxonomy (NCBI): domain Eukaryota; kingdom Metazoa; phylum Chordata; order Ceratodontiformes; family Protopteridae; genus Protopterus; species Protopterus annectens. The sequence continues at coordinate 687,309,624 of NC_056731.1, forward strand.
AACCCTAAGCACCATCCCTGGCAACTCAGCATGGGCAATAAAAAAAACACATTCACCACTGCTCCAGAGGGAACCACTGGAGCAGCATCCAGGGCAGGACTACCTAAGAGTGCAGGTAGTGCAGAAGCAGCAGAGGTGGTGCTGACAGGTTGGATCCCAGGATGTACTGGGCAACAGTGCTGGAGCTGGTGGAGGGGGCAAGCAGATCCTGTGGACGGGCATACCTCACTGTGATGTGAAGCATTTAGTGATGTGGTACACACAGATGACATGTACACATTTTGATGACGTAATAAAATAAAAAAAAAAAAACTAACTAAAATAAAATACAAATAAAATATAACAAAAGGTAAAGGTTGGGGTGAGAGAAAAAAAACATAGGATTAGTACCTTCATATGTGACATAAAATGCATTAATACAATTATTTGACTCTATTATCTTAACATTTTCTTTTAAGACTACCACCTCCTAACTGATAACGTTTACTTTTAAGATTACCAGCTCCTAACCGATGCACACTAAACAACAGATTGCAGCAAGTACTTCTTGACATGTGCATATATTACACATATGTGGTTTCCAATCATACAGATTGCAGTTTACAGCAGGACATTTGTGCTACTGGTATAGAGGTTCATAGGTTCATAGGTAGGTACTAGGTATTGGCCCTAGGGCCTATACAAGCCTAGCCAAAAAGGTTCCCTGGCTTTCTCCAGCCAAGAAAATAATCTTCCTGTGCCCCTGTCGAGCAGAGCCACAGAGGTGATCCCCGGGGAAAATTTCCTATTTCCCATCCAATCATCAAGAATTTTCTTGAAGAGTGCTATTGAGGAGCTTTGTTTGATATAGATAGGTAGTTTATTCCAGAGTATGGGAAGTCTCTGGGACAGGAATCTATCCGTCCAGCATGTTCTGTTTATTGTGGTGACAAGGTTTAGGTCCCTAGGGCGTGTAGCTTAGAGGGATTGGGATTTCTTTAAGTGGAGCATGTCCAACAGCTCTGGGTTTGACATAGCTTTGTATGTTAGGCAGAGATCACCTCTGAGTAGGCGATATGCGACAAGAGTAAAGCTGGAGTTTTTTTAGATGGTCTGCATAGGGCATCTGTTTGAGGCCAGTAATCCTCTTTGTGAGGTATTTCTGTGGCCTTTCCTGTTGTTGTAAATGTGTTGTGAGGTACACACCAAAAGGGGCATTGTACTCTTTAATGGGTCTAATGACAATGACCTCTTTTTTCCTGGATGAGAAGTCTTTTGTGATGAGGTGTGTCACATAGAAGGATTTCCTGACTATTGTGGCAATGTGATTATCAAAGGAGAGACTACTGTCCACCTGTGTCCAAAGGTCTCTTATCACACTTTCAGTGTTAAGTAGACTACCACCTATGTGGTAGCTCATGGGGACAGAGTTTTTACCAAAGGGGATGACAATGCACTTTTTGGCATTGAGATTGAGGCCATGGCTTTGACACCATGCATCTGTCTCAGTGAGGCCCTTTTGTAGGATTTCCACATCATTAGGAGTTTCAATTAAGGCTCCTAGTTTGCAGTTATCTGTGAACTTCGTTAGCCAAAGACCTTTGTGTTAGCCTGTACTTCAGAAAAGTAGATACCAAACAGGAGAGGACCCAGGACTAAACCCTGTGGTACTCCACTTGTCACTGGTCTGAAGTCGGATTTGGAGTATGCTACTTTTACAGTGTGGGTTCTGTCAGTGAGCCAGTTGGCAACCCATCTTGTGACATAGGGATTTATACAAAGTTTAACTTAATTTAAATATAAATGAAGAATTAACAGCATTGTATAGTTGGAAAGTGTGGTATTTGAGCCCACGGCCTCTTACTAAGTCTAATATTGTACTCTTGATTTGTACTGCAGACTAATGCATGCTCAATTTGATACAGCTCTATAAAATACCAAAAAAGCTATGTTTAACTTTTCATGCTACAATAACACTACTCTTCTGCTGCATACAAACCACATGCTTCCCTCATGCTCTCCAATCTAGCCCTATTGTTTGTACATTGACATCCATGTCCCTGGAAGTTGTGGAAAAACATAACAGAACAGAATACCATTATGAATACCAGTCATGCATATATTTAGATCTTAGGTCTTGTAAGTACTCTTTATTGTTTATACTTACATGGGTGTGAGATGTCTGCAGTCCTAAATTCCTCAATCCAAGTGTCAAGGGTCTCCCTCTCCCTCCCCATAGGTCATTGAAATAATGACTACATTGGTCACCAGTGCATGAGATACCTGTGGTACTGGATACAGTCTGGGCTAGACTATCCCAAGATTCTGACTTATACTGGGAGTCAAAATAGTCTCCCTGTAGAAGCCTGGCACTGTGGTTCTTAACTACTAGTCCAATAAAGATCTTATATTCCTGGACACCTCATCTCTGTACCCTGAGCCTGACACCTTCTCCACAAATGCCTACCATGCCTACAATGGATCAAAAGAAATTTAGAGTGATGGCTTCCCACCAGTTCCAGTTATCTCATTTACTGGGAATGCACACACTGTTTGAAACTTTTGCACTTTGCTTAACATTGCACAAACATGGTGCTCAGAATTCTGCACATCCAAGCACAGCATTTGCGTGATGGTGAGTAGAGCACAACAGTGCCAAGCAGTGAGACATTACATAATTGCAGTTGCAATTTCAAGGTTATTGGATGTACAGGCAGTTGTGGATATGTATTAGGCAAATGTGAAGGCCATGTCTGTTGAGATAGCAAAAATATACTTACAGGAATATACTACACAGTATATCCACAGTCATACATCTGATAATAAATGTGATAATACATAGATATACACAGAAATATCTGGGTCTATGTCACATAATCAAAAGCTGATAACTCGGAAGTTCAAAACTGCGAACTTCAAACCTCGAAAGCTGACAACATCGAATCCACCAAACCCCCCCCCCAATTACCCAAAACAAAAAAACAAAATGCTCTATGCAGGGGGGCAAGCCCCCCTGCACCCACACCCTCTGCTACTTAAATATGCCAACTCCGAGATTGCACTACAGTACAGTAAAGGGAAATCTTCCCTTCACGCACTCTATGGCGATCTCTGTTCTATGGTTCAAAGTTTTTGAACTTCGAGGTTTGAAGTTTGGAGTTTTGCACTTCCGAGTTATCAGCTTTCGAGCTTATGATATAAACCTGAAATAACTGACACAATAGTAGTGTGTCAGCCCCCTCATACATATAATTCATATCACCCCCATTATGTCAAGTGTTATAAGTGAGAGTGATTAAAATGAGAAGTGGAACGACAGTAAAAGTGTATGGAATATGCTGTATTCGAACCCAAGACCATGTTAATGGCAGTCCTACACTTGCACCTGTTGTGACAAGAAGGTTGAGAAAACAGTTGTCTATGTTGCAGCAAACTGCAATGTCACGACAGTTACACACACTATGCTAGAACCCCGGATCATCTGTACTCTAGCCCTACACTTACACCTGCTGCCACAGTGCTAGTTACATGACACTCCCTACTTTACTAATCATTCTTAAGGTCTTGCTGTTAACTGCAGTGCAACATCAATTAGCGGGTTTGTTTGATGCCCAGTTGTATTAATTGAATGCATCCAGTTTCTATTTTTGTCTGGCTGTGTCCTGTTTGCTTCCTGCGTAGGCCAGTTGTCCAGTTTGTGCACTGCCACATATCACACAAACCTGATAGGCATATCCAAACCTGACATTCATTTTTTTGCTGTCTCCTGTGTGTACTCTAAGCAGTGCATCATGCAAATACTGGCCAATAACAAGCAAAAAAAAAAAAGAAAAAAGAAAGAAAAAAGAAAAAGGAGAGGTAGTTAAAATGAGGAAAATCAATATATGACATACACACTAGAATATGTTAATACTCATGAGATATTGCTACATAAGTCGGGATTTGAACTCTCACTCCAATGTACCTTTAGAACACAGGATGGGTGCCTTATCCCTCTTTGCCACACCAACCACTTTGCATCAAAGAACTTAACTCAGTATGCACACAACCATCTGCAACACCTGATATCAAACAATACAAGTGTTATTTATACATATATTAGTTTTGGATGTAGTGCACCTAGTGATCACACAACCTGTCATGATTATTGTTTGTAAATATACAGCTCTGATTTACATTTCTCTGTTTCTTGGCCATTCTTCAGTTATATGAGCAGTAATTTGAGGCATGCAGTGTGTAAACCATCCCATATCATTGACCTTAACTGTGTGAAGATGCTAAGTGTAAACACTATCATATGCAGTTGCCAATAAATGAAGGGCAGGTTGGATGTTAAGGAATACAACTGTGACTTGTGTGCTGCTTACTTATATTTCCAACCTTACATCTGACACTTTATAGATCTAACCTGACACACCCAGTGTAAGTAAAGCAGCCTGCAGTGCTGTTGTGTTTTCCTTCTTCCAACCACTAACCATTCACAGTTGCACTCCATTAAAACCAAACATAAAAAGGCAACCATGTAGGTAGGCAAACTGATGGTGAGGAGACATGTTTATGTTGGGAAGACTGCACATAATGCTGTTTCTTCAGGAGGATAGGTCTGTACAGAGGAGTACTGAACTTCAGAAAGTATGCTTCCATTTGGGCAGCTACACACTGCACATGCTGGAATGTATTTGAAAAAAATCTGAATCAAAGACTTTTACACTTTTACCTATATGCATTAGTTAGAAGTGTACTGATGGCATGGAACGTCCGCCAAGCCATTTCAGAGATATTTATGATTACCAATAAATGAAAATGGAATGCTGTGTAGCAAATATGTACAAATGTTTCAGGACAGTTCCTTTCATAGCACTTATAGCATTTCAAAGATGATTTGATAGCAAAATGTGCCATTTTCCTGCTCTTTTGGGGGTCAGCAAAGGTGATATACTGTTCTTCTGTGGGGGGGTCAAAGGTGATTTACTGTTATGGCACTAACAAGGATATGTTGCTGTTGTTACTCTCCTTGTTCTGCATTCTGCCTTCACTGAGGCTGAGAACTAGGTCTTAGTGGATGCCTTTAGGCAACATGGTGCTTTCCTGCTGGAAAGGGAATGGGGGATATAGCATCTAGGATGCAAATTGCAACATATAGTTGCTGATCTGAATGCTATGGGTGGACATGGCAGGACATACAGGCAGGTGTGCTATAGGGCCACTAACAGAGAAGAGCAGCTGCAGTGGGCCATGACCAGATGGGTAACAGGGGAGGGCTTGCCAGGGAACCACTACTAACACCCAATGAAATGTTACTGACCAGTATCAGGGATCCAGACAGCTCACAGAAGAGTGCAGTACGGCCTATCCTGAGACAGCTAGCATATGCCATGAGGAACTTCCAGCTAGGCTTTGGTATCTCACCAGTTGAATACTGCTGTATAGTAAAACAATTGAAATCAATATTTTACTTCTGTGTCACATGTATTTTTTTTTTGGGAGGGATTATAGATTGCTACAGTTATTAGCTTAGGTTTGAGCTGACAGATACGTTCTTGTTGAAAGTATACTTAATGGACATATAAATGGGTAAAAGGATGACCACCTTGTTGCCCTTACCTCTTGCTTAACTTCTTCCTGGCCCATCTGGATTGCAGAGGAGACTCTTATCTGCAGATGATGTATGTGTAGACTCCTTTCCATGGTTTTATTCCAAAAGTTTTGGAATTTGCAGTTAAAACCAGCACTGAGTCTACACAGATACTTTATAGATTGTTGAATAGCTCCAGCATGTTGGGTTGGTTGATTAGCATGTAATTCAGCTGTTTATACTATAATTAGCATTCCATGGAGTTTACCTTGTTTGCACAGGTGTATGCACCTCTACATGGCTTTTACCGAATCTAAAACTGCCTGCAGCCATGTTCGCATCATGCCGCAATACAATCACAGTGGGAAATTACTGTATAGGCTTTATAGAATCCTTCCATTAGTTTTGTCTAGTTCATATAAGCAAAGTTCAGAGAAGAGTGCCAAAGCCTGCTGTTTCTTTGCTTTATATCAGTCAGTACTTACTTTGATACACAAATAATTAAGCCTCAGAAAAGTGTCTGGTATATATTTTCTTTTGATAACACATAAAGCTGACACTGTAGACAGCAAGTAAATTTAATAGATAATGAATAATGCTTACTGCTCTCAGTTCATTTGAGCATTTAGTTTTGATAGAGTATGATGTGATTAATCTCTTATCTTGATAAGACATATATTGCATTTCATTTGCTTCAAGAAATAATGAAAAATACTGTTGAAAATCTAAGTAACTATGCTGTTATAACCAGATATCTGTAGAAGCAGGTTTGAAATAAGCCCTACAAGTCAATTAACTAAGGACAGAAATTAGTTTAAGATAATTAATGACCATCTGATGTCTTTAGCCTCAGTTAGCTTCTGTGAATGAAGCTTTCTGATTATTTTCTACCTTTTATCTGATGACAGTTATCAACATAAACAATGTAGCACATGCTTTAAAGCACAGCTCATTACATTCAATCTGTTTCCAAATATAAAGCCATTACGTTTATGAGTAGGCATTTGAAGCAAAATAACTGCAGAGGCACTTTAATTACCATTTAGTCTAAGAGTAAACATACAGATATATTATGTTTCATTGCAAATGACCACTGAACAGATTGCATATAATTTGGGTCTTGTATGCTTCAATAAAATAAGCTCAGCAATCAGTGTCCTGACATTATAAAGCCTGACAGATGTTAAATTGCTAAAACGTATACTGAGATAATTATTTTATAGCAAAATGTTGTAATCAAGTATCTTTCTATTTAAAAACTTGTCATGGTATCTTATTTGGAATAAGCTGCACTAAAACACCTTTGCTTGTTGCAAATGCTGAATTCTCACCTCATTGGCTAATTGGATCTAATGCTAAAGATCATGAGCTGATTATCAAGACCACCTTTATAACATTCAGATTCTTGCCAGAACCAGATATCATTCCACCAAGTAATGGTGTAAAAGAAAGAAACATTCATCAATGAGGTACCGGTTCAATGCAGGGGCATGACACAGTCACACTCACACACACACACACAAATACATACTCATACACACACATACTCAGACTCGTGCTCAGTTACTCACACGTATACTTAGCAGTTTACAGAATTGCCAGTTTACCTATTAGAATGTATTTGAAAGGCTGTTGGAAACAGGAAATGATAGTAAAACCAATATGAAAACTGAGATGATACAGACACTGTAGATGAAGCAGTACAACCACAAAATAAACTTCAGCAAAACAGATAATGAGTTAGAAATGATAATGACTGCACCGATATAGCACTTTGATGCTAAAATTGGTACAAAAGTACTTTTATCATACCATCGTTGACAATGTTTAAAAACTGACAGGAAATTACAGTCAGCATAAACCCCTTTTCTAGTACTGCAAGCATATATATTATTGTCCATGGGGTAGATTCAGTAAACCTTACATGGTCTGCTAAGACTGCCTGCATGTCCTCGTGCAATACACACATGGTAGTGCACAATTCAGCAAGCAGCTCTACATGGCATGTAGAGCTGCTCAAACACAGCAAACACCACGGTATGCTAATTACAGCATAAGCAGATAAATTGTATGCTAATCAAACAGTCCAAAATATAGGAGCTATTCAACAAGCTATGAAGCAACCATATATACTCAGTGCTGGTTTTCCCTGTGAAGTCCAAAACCTATTGGAACACAGCCATGGAAGGGAGTCTATACAGAATGTTAGGGGCTACTGTTGCTTTAATTCATGCGTATGTGCAACAGGCTGAAATCTATGCTGCTGCTGCTACTAATAGACCACGGCCAAGTAGGAGAAGAGTTTTTAGACCCCTTATAACTTATCACAATCTGCATGCAGTGGAAATCAGAGCACTACAGGGTGTATAGAAACACATAGGAACTCTGCAACCTTTGTTATTCTCACCTCAGAACCAGGGCAAGCCAAGGGGAACCAATACCAGTGGAGATAAAGGTGCAGTATATGTAGCACTTTGAATTTTATTAACAGGAACCTTTCAGAGACCAATAGGGGGCATGCTGGGGGTGTCACAGGCATTAGCATCCAGGATCCTCCATCAGTTCCTGAATATTATGCTCCAACATGCCAGTGATTACAAATATTTTCCCTGTATACCTGAAGACAGTGTCAGAAATATGCAGGGATTCTACCCTGTAGCACACTACCCTGAAATACTGGGTGCCATCAACTGTACACATATAGAAATTGAAGTACCATCTATGGAACAGGGAAGGGTCTACATAAATAGAAAGGGCTTCCACTCCATTAACTGCTAAGTCACATGTAATGCTAAGGGAATCATCTTGAATGTCTGTGCTGGCAACCCAAGCATTTATCAGAACTCACATATCTGGCACAGCTCCCAACTGTATCAGATGTTTACTGGGGTGATATCCCACAGTCTCATTTACTGGGAATGTAGGTTATGCACTGGAACCATTGCTGATGATACCCATCAGAAATGCACACACACTAACAGAATGTTCTAATGAGGCACATGCTCAAACCACAAATATCATGGAGTATGTGTTTGAGCTGCTGAAGTCATGATTCCAGTGCCTAGATACATATGGGGGAACGCTGCAGTACAATCCACATACATGTACTGAAATCTTCACTGTATGTGGTGTGTTTTATATCATCATTTTGAGAAAACAGCTTCAGCAAGATCAACAAGGGAAGAAGCACACATTCCACCACCACTGACAAGGTCACCACAGCCACATGCAGTCAGAGGTGAAACCGGCAGCTGCTGTAAGTGTAAGCAGATGTAGATATGTGCAATATGCTCTTCGGCTGGCTAAGAAGCAATGCATAGCACACCCCCTGACCAACTAAGGGGGTAAAACCTTCATCGTATGCACATACATATAGTAACATTGATGTTAGGCAATGCTCACAACTTTACATATCCATGTAATAGTTGTGTACTTCTATAATCAGACAGACTCATCCCAGAACTAAAACTGCTAGATTTAGAAGGTAAGTGTTGAACCTGGAATATTAAAAACATGTGTAATAATACACATGAATGGCATATCCTTGCATAATGTTTCTTGGTAATTTACGTAAGTAAAAGGTGAGTGATTTGTGCAGCAATGACTTCATCATGTAATAGCAGTGATGTATGTGAATATATGTATCTTCTACAAGTAATAGGCCTCGGGCATCACAGATTCACACATTTGTACCTCTCAAAAGTACTGATGGTCACTGAATGTCCTCAGTTTGGCCTCATAGTTTTGCACTGGCAAATCATTAAAGAGAGAAGTTAGAAATTAATGACAAGCATTTCAGTTTCAGTCTTCATAACCCTCAAAAGAATCTTAACAATACTCATAGTGATGCAAAAATTGTTTGATTCTATCAACTGTCTAACTTTGTAGGTTCCAAATATTGAAAAAGTCTCCCTGTTGTTCAGCCTTTGTCACACTTTTATTTATGGCTTGATCCAGACTGGGGGAGGCATGTACACATTACAAAAACCTGTAAGAAAGCAGTACAATTAGCAAAACCACATCACAAAATCGGATATACTAAGCACTAAGTCAGCTATGCACACTGAGTGTGTGTGTGTGTGTGTGTGTGTGTGTGTGTGTGTGTGTGTGTGTGTGTGTGTGTGTGTGGATCAGAAAGCCTGGGCTGACACAAAAGGTCAATGAGTATGTGTGTGTGAGCAAGAAAGGGAAACAGGCAGACATTTGGATAAAGCAACAAATGGTCACCGAGACAGAATGAGCTTACAGCCATGTAACTGTTGTGTGTGTGTCTGTATGGGCATGTCAGGTGAAACTGGTGTGTGAGTGTCTGCAAGAATACAGCCAAGCTCTGTGCTAGCTCTACATCTTGGTATGTTGGACAGGTGTGAGCAGTACGTGGTAAAGGTGACAGTTCATCTTCCTCGCACCAGACCATAAGAACTGGCACTACCAGGAGTTGCATTGGCATGACCTCACCAATAGTCAGATGCACTGCTGCACCTGAACATGACTAATGTCTGCTGGATGAACTTTCCTCATGAGTTCACCCAGGACCATGATCCCATGGCTTGTTATGTTGGGGTGTGGACACCTCAACCACTGATGGAGCAGTGGAAGTAGTGCCACTATGACAGTGTGATCAGGCACGGCCACATCGGTTAACATCAGATGATGTGGTTGACCTACACCTTCATAAATGCCATTCCTTTACCAGCAGATGTTCCATCACAGACAACATACTTTCTAACATGTCATTTATCTGATCCATTGAATCGTCAACCAGGTGGAGGCAGTCATACATGTCAGTGTGTGCCACATCTACAAACCTAAGAATTTATTTGGAGGCCCTATTGGAACATGCCTGCACCTCCATGACAGCCCTAAACATACGTCAAGTCAAGAATGTACCTGAATCAGGTGGAGGATGAACAGCAGACCTCCTCTGAGTACCCCCTAACAACCATTCTACATGGCACCTCATCCACACATTGGCTATGGCCAGAGGCAACAGGCACTGAAGCCATAGTAACCACAGTGCCCTGATCGAATGTTTCACTCTCCACCTATCCAATATCTGAAGGCTTACTGGAATGGTTTGGCATAGGCCTACTGGCTGTGTCCAATGCATTTACAGGGGATGGCTGAATGTCAATCTCATTGTCAGATTCAACTTTTGCACCCCTAACTGTGCCATTGTTTGCCTGCCATCATCATCAGAGTCTGCCAATACTCTAACATCAGGTTTTATGAGTCCTTCACTTCCACTGTCAGGATCACCTGTGATAATAAGCAGCAAACACAGAAAAGAAATGAATAGCTATACTACTATAGTTCAATATATGCTAAAAAACAGTGGTGCCACTATTTAAAGACAGTACAGCAATGCACACAGTCTTGACATCTACATCACACATATGGATAAAATAAATATTTCTGTGAATTGCTCATCATTACTGAAATAAAAATGTCTGGCTTACCATTTGCAGATGACTCCACAGTTCCTATGGAGGATGGTCCTGGAAGAAGTTAAGCAAAAGGGAAGGACACCATCATCACACTTAACAGTAACACTGGGTGTTAAACATTTTAGCACTTTATATGTCCATTAACAATATATTTAACAAAACTTGGATGACATGTCCACCCCAAGCCCATGGTTGATGAACCAAAATGTGTTGTTAACTGTATCAATCAGTAGTCCCCCACTCCAAAAAAAATGTTAAACAAACTTAAGTATTGCTGTCAATATTTTACTATACAAGAAATATTTAACAATTGAGATAGGTAAGCCTACCTGGAAGTTCCTCCTGGGAAATACTTGTCCACCCTGAAACAGTAGCACTGACATCAATCACATACTGTTTTACACTTTCTGTGAGCTCTCTGGATCCCTGACAGTGGATAGGATCTCTTCATTTGGAGTCAGTGGTAGTTTGTAGCAGCCTTCCTCCTTAGCCATCTGCCCATAGGCTCCTGGAGCAGCTTTCCTCTGGCTGATAAAATCATGTCAGTGACCCTATGCTGCACCTTATCATACGTCCTGTTGTGGCCCCCAACAGTGTTGACATCGTCCACTATGTCCTGCCAAGTTTGCATTCTTCCAGACATATCCCCATGTCCAGAAAGGCACCATGTTGCCTAAATGCTTGGACAATGACATAATTCTCAAGGTCACTGAAGGGGGGAGTTGCAGGAATTGGGACACCAGTGTGCCATAACCTGGGTGACATTAAACACAAAAGAAGGATACTGCACATAAATATCACATAAATAAAAGTCCTGCTTAGATATAACACATTAGTAGTTTTTCAATATTACCCACTGGAGAAACAAAAAAACATTCAAAATATTCTAATATAAAAAAAGGATTTATGTGGTTGCAACATATTGCAGTGACACATAAAGCAAGGTCTGATCCAAAACAAGGAAAGCAACAATAGCAAAGTAAACCTACCTACAAACAATATTGTCTGTGCCAACACAGACATGGAACATGGCTCCCCACCCCAAAAATAACAGGAAAAATGACACATTTTGCTACCAAACAAAAGGAATAACACATCAGTGAACTGTTATAAGTGCTATGAAATAAACCCACTATGGGTATTTAAGAACAACAATGAGTAGATTATTTATTCTGAAGAAGATTCACATGGTGAAATGAAAAGTGCTTCAATCCAATAAAGTTTTATTCAATTTGTATTGTTGGGAGCTAGGTGTTTCCTGTTATCCTGGTATACTGCTGTGGGATAGACCTTCATTGGACTACTGCTGTTGCTGTCTGGCTGTATTTTGGTTACTACTACTACTACTACTATCAAATAAACTGTCCCAAAAACATGTGTACACATTTACCACAGAACAGTCATTTTATGCAAATGCCAGTAAACTCTACCTGTGCCAGCACTGCCCTTGATGTTTCTATGGGCCATCCCAGAAGGTTAACATCCCTGTGTCATTGACAATATAGGACATTTACATTTCACTGAAATAATAGAAGAAAGTGAAGAGAAGCATTTGTAAAATTAGCACTTGTGATGAAAGTTAATAAGGGTGTACATCTGAGAAAAGCAAAATGCCCAGACAAAAATGCGTATGCCATCAGTAAATTTCTAAAGTGCATTCAGATAAAAGAAGCATTTGCTATTGTATATATAAATATATTTTTCTAAGTTACAGCAGAGCATATCCAGTATATAATTGAAAAATGCAATCATACTTTATCAAGATCAGTAGTCTTCTGTACATATAAATTCAAAGTTATAGCTATCTTCTTCTGTGTTATCCACATAAACAAGTCTCCTCACCATCACATTCTCTAGCTACACAGTTTCCTCTTTATAGTGTAGATTCAGGCCTGTGAGCATGGTAAAGATGCAAATGCGGTGTGAACTTACTAGAATTGCTGAATCCAAAATTCTTGGCACCATGTAGAAGATTTAAACATAGTGCAGGCACTCCCTCAGTGTTTGTTGCTAATGGATTCCAGCTGTGAATGATTACTGCTAGGGAAAAGGAAAACAGAACAGCAATTCAGACTCCTGTACCACCAGTGGGTGTGTCAGCCAAGTTAGACTTACAAAGCGTAGAAGTAATTGTATCAAGATTTTAAATGTAAGTAAGAAGTATACATTTTACAGTTTCTGTTCAGTAACATCTAACCTCCTCTGTATTTTTTGAAAACTGTATATTATTGTCATTTAATATTCTCACACATTTTAAGGACAATGACATAAAAATATCTTATGATTGCACATCTCTGATTACTGGTCAAATAAGAGAAGAATGAGGAACATACACAGAGAGATAAGACAGAGCCTCATTTCTACAAGTAATAGTCATAAATGGTTGTGTGATCACTCATTACATTAGATCTAAAATTAATACATGTACAAACAACTCCAAAGTTCACAGCTCTCATATGTTTTGTTAATGTGTGGATGATGTTGCAGTTGCTTGTATGCACAGTAATTTTCATTCTCTGCTGCCAAAGCTGTTTTTGTAGCAAAGCAAGATCAGACACCCTTATTGTGTTTTGAAGGTCCATTGGCGTGAGAGTTCAAATCCTGACTTGTGTAAAAATCTTTCATGTGTACTAACATAAATTGTGTAGTGTCATTTATTCAATAGATTTCTTTTATTCCTGTCTTTTTTTTTTTCTTTTTTTTCTTTTTATATTGTTATTATTTCTACAGTGCATGGCTTAGCACAAACACGGGAAATGGAGAAATACAATAAATGTCATGTAAAGTACTTCTTTGACAACCAATACATCAACTATACCTGAGAATCTCTTGTATGCTTAGCACATCTGGTAAACACACTGATCCACACAGTATATAATATCAGTAGAACAGGGGTCAAGTCTCACCTTTGTCTTTGAAGGATAAAACCTAATAAACACTAATCACAAGGCTAAAACAAGTTTAGCTTTGCTTGTCTCATTTGCGCAATGCTCACCATCACACACACCTGGATCAATGACTCTTACACAAAGTAGACAGAACACCTGCAGACATTCTTAATTTCAAAAAGGATACATTGTTGAATGTTTTACTTTCCATTGCACAACACTGTTTGGGGACATTGCATGGCAGTTAGCAACGTTCTGCAACACCTGCAGGTCTAGAACACCTGCATGGAGGAAGCAGTCAACAATTTCAAAAAGATACATTCTATTAATTCTGCACAAACCTGGTAAGTGATGTTCTATGGCAGTTAACACACAAAAGTTAATAATGAATAGGGAAATATCCAACTGTTATTTAACTGTTCCTGTAACAGTGGGGGTAAGTGCAGGGCTGCAATACAGCTGGTCCTGTGTTCTCATACAGGAACTTCTAAATATTTTTACTGTTGTTTCATTTCACTTTATATTAACTGTTACAGAAAAAAAGTAAACATAATTAAAAATAACAATAAGTATACATAGCAGTGGTGCTCATATGAATTATATGTATGACTGAGGGTATACAGACTAATATGTTTCTGTAATTAGATTTGTGCCGTTTGGCCTTGTATGGCCTTCAGTCTTCAATATGTCTCATACCCACATGAATGTATAAACTAGGACATTGTGAGGTGGCACACATATATGGCTAACCCCTCGGTCTGTTATGTGTATTAATATATAATTCATGACTATGTTTGAGAAGCATTTCTTCTGTGACAAAGATGACAAATCACCACTGTGGAAGAAAATGATTTGTTTCTTAGGCATAGGTTTGAATCCCACATTGTAAAAATCAGTTTTATCATTGTATATAGCTAAACCAAAAATGTGTCAAGTCATGAAATATATGCCCCCAGTACATGTCTGCAAAGTAAAATCAACTAACAGTTCCAGCAGCAAACAGCCTTCAAACTATTGCCAACTATCATATTAACCTTCCCATAAAAAATGCTTTCCTATCTGTCTGGCACTGTTGCTCTTTGCTGAACATTGTGCAAACGTGGTTGGCATCATTGCTCAGGTTTGCGCACTACGAGTAAACGTGATAACAAGTATTGGCAGAAAATCATTATTAGCTATTGCTGTTCTCTCTGCTTAGACATGTCTGGTGGGAGAAGGGAAGGTGCTCAATTTAGGGTGCAGAGGTTTGGTGTTAAGGAGTCCAGACTCTTTATTGGACATCTTGTAAAGCACTGTAGCCAAAGTTTTTTTTGTAGGGGGACTATACCAACTCCCAGTACAAGTTTGAGGCTAGGAATAGTCTGGCCAAGGCTGTCTCCAGTGAGACTGGAATTATATGTACTGGAGAACAGTGCAGGCATCACTTTAATGACCTGAAAAGGCAAAAGAGAGACACACTCAACAAGTGACTGGATGAGTTCAGAACTAGTAACATCTCACAGTTGTCTAAGTATACTAATAAAGAAAATTTATAATAGACAGAAAGAAAGGTATAGGCAAGACTGGTATGCATAATGCTAATCTTTTCTCTTCTTTTCATTCCTAAGCTAATGCAGAAATAATTGTGAATAGAGAAGCCCCTGCTGAGTGTCTAGAGAGATTGAGGGAAGCAAGGGGTATGTATGCAGCACAAGATAAGTATTATTGTAGCTTTTAAATTAAAAAAATGTTTCTATACAATTGTAGCAAAGTAAGCTTGTATAACCTAACTGTAACAGAAAGTATGCATGCTTCAGTCTGTAGCACAAACCATCATTAGGAGTCAGATGTTGTGAGTTCAAACACCACAAGTAACAAGTATAAAATAGTGCAATCCTTTAAAAATATTGAGTTAGTCCTTCTGCCATTGCTCCTCTGTGAGACTGGAAAAGATAAGTGCTTATTTTCAACTGTTCTCTGCACTTCTGATTTACTAAAACATTTTCTGCATATCTGTTTAAACTATGCAGCTGTTTTTTAGACTTAGTGAATTCAATCCTTTCCAGTGTTCTGATCTTGTGTATGCCACCCATCCATCCAGCTGTTGTTGTGGTGTAGCGTAATACTGTTTTATGGTATATATCAAAGATAGGGTTTAGTCGACGCAATGAGAAGTATAGGAACAAAAGTATTAGGGCACTGAGCACATTAAATATTCAATTGTTTTATTGAAGCTTATTAGACGATGGTTAGGATTGGTTAGAAGTTTATATAAAATTCAGTATTTATCAAATGGCAATGTTTTGAAGAAGTCTACTTTGATGTAGATGAAAGCGCTTAACAAAACATTAATCCATTTGTTTTACTAAATAAAAGAAGTGTTTTGCAATGGATTGTGGAGAGCAAGTGAATCCTTTCACTTAGAGCAGTGATCGGAGTCTGGCAGTAAGAACACAACATGACTTCCAACACACACAGTATAAATGTCAATATTGGTCATGTTCACACACAACCACAAATGTAGTGGACTTCAGATCACAACATATGGAAAGGTCACACTGGGCATGCTCACACACTTGGATAAATGAGACATATGTCAGGCAACAAACCATGGAAAGCCTGAACGGGGCATTCTCACACACTCAGGCCATGTCTGAGTATAGCAGTCGGCCACACATATCTGGCAGTTGTATGTGTTAAGCCAGGAACCTCCCACGATCCAGCAATCCACCCTGTGCACACAGTTAAGTGACAACAGACACAAATATTAATATACTGGAACCCTGTCATGATGAAACATGTTCCGCAGATACACAAGCTGTTCATAGAAACTGGGAAAGCTATGGCAATAAAAACCTGCAAACAATATCAGCAACAAATATTGTGCATCCCGAACATAAACATAGGTGCAGAGGTCGATACTAGGCTGTCTGCCCTAGGGAATTCGTAAGCCTAGCCAGAGTGTATTTGGCGTCCGCCTCCCCAGTAGAGTAGCCTACTGTGCCTCTGTAAAGTAGGTCACAGAAGGCACCCTTTAAGGCTAGTTTGCTGTGCCTCTGTCAAGCAGGGACACAGTGGAGATTCCAGGGGTGAATTTGCAATTTCCCATCCATGCGGCTGGATTTTACTGGAAGAGGGTTGGCAAGGGGCTATGTCTAACTTTAATTGGGATTCAATTCCAGAGTGAGGGGAGCCTCTGGGTAATGAATCTGTCCCTGCAGCATGTCCTATTTAGTTTTGTGCTGAGGTTTAAGTCCCTGGAGTGTGTAACTCTAAGGTCCTTGGATGTTATGAGGTGGATCATGTCCATTACTTCTGGGTTTGACATAGCTGTGTAGGGCAGGCATAGTCTGCCTCTGAGTAGGCATTAAGCAACTGAGTAGGGCTGGAGTTTCTTTAGTTGAGCTGCATAGGACATCTGTGTGTAGCCCATGATCCTCTTGGGGAGGTACTGTTGTGGTCTCTGTAGTTGCTGCAGGTGTTGGGTAAGGTACACCCCAAAAGGGGCATTGTACTCAAACATGGGCCTGATGAGTGACTAGTAGAGGGCCACAATGACCTCCCATGATCTACATGCAAACCCCCATGTGATGAGGAGGGCTATATAAAGGTCTTTGCAATGACTCTGTCAATGTTATTAGCAAAGGAGAGGTTACAATCTATGTTGGTCCCCATATCTGTAAATATGTCTTCTGTACTTAATGGATTACCACTTATGTGGTAATTTGTGTGCACCTTGTTTTCCCCAAAGGGGATGACTATGCATGTCTTAGCATGTAGCACGAGGTCATGGCTCTGGCAACAAGCATCCATCTCTGTGAGACCCTTATGGAGGAAGCATGTGTCAGCTGCAGTGTTGCTTATGGCCCCCAGTTAGCAGTTATCTGTGAAGTTTGTTAGACACAATCCCCCTGTGTTAGTCTGAACCTCAGAGAAGTACATACTGAACAAGACAGGTCCCAGAACTGAGCCCAGTGGGACACCAGTTGTAACTGGTCTGGAATTGGACATGGCACCTGCAAGTCTGACCATGTGGGTTCCATCCCTGAGGCAGATAACAACACATCTAGTGATATAGGGGTTGATATTTAAGCTGGTAAGCATATGTATGATGCTTGAGTGGGGTTTTGTGTTGCAGGCTTCTGCAAGGTACAGGTAGACTATGTGAACTACCTTGCTCTCATCCATGGCTTCAGTAACCGTTTCAAAGATATGAACTATGTGTAAGAGGCAAGATCTGCCCTTAACAAAGCCGAATTGTGTATGATCCACTGTCTGGAGGCTCACAATGTTTGTGATTATGACTTCCATGATAATATGCTCCATAGCTTTTTCTACCACACTAGTCAGGCTTATGGGGTGATAGTTCCTGTGGTGCGTTGTGGCACCACCTTTGTGGAGTGGGACCACAGTATCTGTATGCCATTCTTAGGGCACATATTCTGTAGTAAGGCTAAGTTGGAACAGTGACTTAATGTGAGTGTTCAGTTCTACTCAGAGCTCGTGTAGGACACAGCCTGGGACACCGTCCGGTCCCATACATATGCTGTGTTATTTGCTGTAGAGAGGGCACCTTTCACCTGTGCATCTGTGATGTCAGGGAGGTTACATTCATTTGGGATGGGCATCTGTACCTTTGGGGGGGTAAGGGGGGGGACGTTTATGCAGACTCTGTCTGCCAGGGTGTTGGCTATGCCCGTAAGCTTGGCATATTTTGTGCTGTTATGCAACAATTCAGAGCATATCTGGGGGTTTCCACACATATTCCTGACATAACTAAAGAAGGCCTTGTGATTATCTGTAGTGTCTGGTCAAGTTCACTGTCAAAACTTGCAAGTGATGATTATATGAGGGATTGAAGTGTCTTGCCAATACTGTTCAGAGATGTCCTCCCTCTGTGGGATATTGCTCTGTTATGTAGTAGCTTCCTCCTGCTGTTGTACAGCTTATATATGGTCGGGGTCAACCAGACAGGTCTCCTGTTTTGGAGGAGTCTTGGTTTTATTTGGGATAGCATGAGCAATGCATACCTGCAGGTGCTCATAGAATGCATTTGTAAAGGATTCTGCAGATTGGGCTGTATTATCCTCCAGCACGGGGCCTTTGAAGTATTCCACCCCAGTCTTCACAAGTGCAAAGTCTGCTTTTGAGAAATACTTTACAGTGATTTCCTTAGCTGGGGGTGGGGACGGGATATGGATGTCCAGGGAAAGTTGTTTATGGTCTGATCTTAACAATGAGAGGTCTACCTCTGGTGTAGAACATAGAGTCCCCATGTTGGTGATGATCAGGTGGTTTCACAAATTGTAGTGGCTGTTGGGTGATGTTGTTGAGGCCTGAGTAGTATCCCCAGTCAATATTCGTGTACCTGAAGTCAACCACTAGAATGGTGTGTGTGAAGAACTTCATATCTTACACTGTTCCCAGGAAAGCCGAGTACGGTTCCTGGGTATGGGGGGGGGTGGTCTGAACTACACACCAAACCAAAAGGCAGTTTTGCACAATGGTAGTTGTATACACCCCCTAGTTGTGTTGTGTGTTATAAGTCCTGTGGTCATGAAGCATGGTATAAAATATAACCTGGCAGTGCCAGTGTGCATATGTGACCCTGAACTAGGCGTCTGTTAATGCACAGATATTGTTATCCCCCATACTGAGGGATAGTAAAAGATGTACATTCCTCTTTGGAAAGACTGATGATGTCAGCACCCTATAAATACAGCAGGAGAAGGGAACTCATCCAGTAATGCGAATAGCGCACTGCGCTAATGCATCTCTCTCAAGTATCATAACATAGTTAGACAGGGGATTGAATCCTGAAAACACTGTGTGTGGGGGGGGGGGGCAGGGGGGTATGTATGCAATTCTCTTTGAAAGAAATGGCCTTTTTGAAGACTGGGATAACACACTAAAAGATGTACATTCCTCTTTGGAAAGACTAACACCACAGCACAGATGCAAAAAACTAGTAAAACACCAAACGAGTCCATGAGTGTACCAACAGCCTCAATACAATATACAAATAAACGCAGTTTTATTTTTTACAAAAAAGCATTTTCGCCACAGACAAAGATGCAGCTTCTTCAGATAAAAATCAAACCAGACTCCTCAGTTTAAATACATTTTAAATACATCCAACAGGAAGTGGTAAATTTACGTCAACACAATGCTAATAACACTTGTCATCATGTTACTAGCACAACCCTCCACTAAAACAACAAGAACAAAAGAAAAAAGAACACTAAGAATACAATAAAATTCACAAAACATATAAGTACAAAAAGGTTTAAATAAACCAAATATACTAAAGGTTTAAAAATAAAAAAATATAATAAAAACAGTGGTCATTGGCTCCCCCTGTGGCGCCAGTGTAGCAAATCTCTTTGTCG
Source organism: Protopterus annectens (assembly GCF_019279795.1). Lineage (NCBI taxonomy): Eukaryota > Metazoa > Chordata > Ceratodontiformes > Protopteridae > Protopterus > Protopterus annectens. Next base: position 687,329,881 of record NC_056731.1, read on the forward strand.
CTTATTGGGAACAACACTTCCTCCTTTGTAACCCTGAGTTGTCGAAGTATATTGTTTTCTATACCAGATTCTTGGATGATATTTTTATCCTTTTTAAGGGTGACATCAGTAGTGCGGATACTTTTGTTCATGCCATCAATCAAACGACCACTTTTTTAAAGTTCACCTTCAACTTTTCTAAATCAGAGATTGATTATCTTGATGTTAAATTGGTCAAGGAGTGTAATTCATTAACATCTTCGATTTATAGAAAGCCAACTTATTGCAATTCATTTTTGCATTTTTCCAGCTCACACCCTTTCAAACAGAAGAGGGCTATAGTAAAGGGTCAGCTTGTTCGTGCTGTAAGAATGTGTAGCACTTTGCCGGTCTTTCTTAATGAATGTTCACTGTTGAAGGATATGTTTTCTAATCGGGGGTACCCTGCTCAATTGTTTGACGAATTATTCAATGAAGTTAACTTGAAAAGGTCTGAAGGCTACTTTAAGCCTCTCCTTGACCAGATCCAAGTTCCAAGGGGTGAAACTTCAGATGTGCTCCCCTCTGAGGACAATCTTCCTTTAACTGTAGTTCAAAATTCAAATTACATCCATGATGATAAACAGTTTAATCTTTGTTTCACTATTGCATTTAATGTGAATGCTATGGCCATTTTGTCTATTATTAAAAAGAACTGGCATTTTATTTCCAGTTCGGCTGATTTGTTGGAAAAATTGGGACCGTCCCCTTTGGTGGTATTTAAAAGGGGCAGTAACCTTAAGGAACTTTTACAAAGAAAAGAGCCCAATTACCCTTTTATTAGACAAAAAGGGACATTTAAGTGTGGCTCTTGTAATTATTGTAAGTTTATTAGATCTGGTAACTCTTTCCTTATTGGGAATAGAAAATTCCATATTCACCATAAAATTAACTGTCAAACCTGTTCAGTAGTTTACGCTGCATTCTGTGTTTGCTGTCCTGCTTTCTATATTGGAAAGACGGACCGCAAACTTAGAGAGCGCATTTACCAACATACGTATGCCATAAAGAAAAATAAAGGTGACAACGCTTTGGCTAAGCATGTGGATAAAAACCCAGGACATGCTTTTTGTTTTATGGGTATTGACCATATACAGGGAGGCATTAGGGGTGGGCCGCTGTCTTTGTTGTTAGAGACCCGTGAGCTTGAATGGCAACTTTCTTTGGATGCCTTCAAAGCTCCGGGTCTCAATGAAAATTGTAACATTAATGCAGTTTTAAAATTGCGTAGTTATTTGAGATAAGGTTTTTTTCCCTTTTTTATTTATTATATTTTTTTATTTTTAAACCTTTAGTATATTTGGTTTATTTAAACCTTTTTGTACTTATATGTTTTGTGAATTTTATTATATTCTTAGTGTTCTTTTTTCTTTTGTTCTTGTTGTTTTAGTGGAGGGTTGTGCTAGTAACATGATGACAAGTATTATTAGCATTGTGTTGACGTAAATTTACCACTTCCTGTTGGATGTATTTAAAATGTATTTAAACTGAGGAGTCTGGTTTGATTTTTATCTGAAAAAGCTACGTCTTTGTCTGTGGCGAAAACGCTTTTTCGTAAAAAATAAAACTGCGTTTATTTGTATATTGTATTGAGGCTGTTGGTACACTCATTTGGACTCCCCGTTTGGTGTTTTACTAGTTCTTTGGAAAGACTGATGATGTCAGCACCCTATAAATACAGCAGGAGAAAAGAAATCATCCAGTAGTGCGAATAGTGCGCTGTGCTAATGTGTTTCTCTGAAGTATCATACCATAGTTAAGTAGGGGTTTGAATCCTGCAAACGCTGTGTGTGTGTGTGCAATTCTCCTTGAAAGGAATGGCCTTTTTGAAGACTGGGATAACACACTAAAAGATGTACATTCCCTTTTGGAAAGACTGATGATGTCAGCACCCTATAAATACAGTAGGAGAAGGGAAATCATCCAGTAATGTGATAGCGTGCTGTGCTAATGCGTCTCTCTCAAGTATCGTAACATAGTTAGGTAGGGGTTGGAATCCTGCAAATGCTGTGTTTATGTGTGTGCAATTCTCCTTGAAAGGAACGGCCTTTTTGAAGACTGGGATAACACACTAAAAAATGTACATTCCTCTTTGGAAAGACTGATGATGTCAGCACCCTATAAATACAGCAGGAGAAGGGAAATCATCCAGTAATGTGAATAGCGTGCTGCGCTAATGCGTCTCTCTCAAGTATCATAACATAGTTAGGTAGGGGTTTGAATCCTGTAAATGCCATGTGTGTGTTTGTCACACAGCTTGTCAATGTGTTGTGTGTTTTGCTTTTATTATTGTATGACATATTATCATAACAGTAATTTCAATGCACACATCAGGTATGTGTGTGCCACATACAGTTATGTACCTGTGACCTCTAATAGTTCCTATGTGTGAAGCCTGCCTCATATGAATACAGTTGTTACCTTTGCCAGCATGTGCCGCAGCTTCCCAGACCTTAGGCCATACATGTATGTTGGTGACAATGCAGGCTACTGCAGTGATCTGTGTCCTAGGCCAACTATGTGGCACACACCCATGAAAGCTTTGACAGATTAATGTGGGTGAGGGTTCATGTCTGGAGTATATGTCAGACATGTTAAAACACAGCAAAGTCTGTGAGTGATGGACATCCAGTGTAGGTGTATGGCAACTGTTGCCGATATGCATACAGACACCTTCTTGCTTAGGTGATACACCGAGGGACTGCAGAATACCTTTGGAAATGTGAATATCACAGGATAGACAAGATAACACTTGTCCACATGTACACACCATTACCCGTTCTACATGATGGGTGCTACCACCTACATGGTACTGTTGGAATACTATGTTAAGTACATGCCGATGACAATGCTACAGTTGCATTACAGCAATACAGCATTGCTTGGACAACAGGTATCTGTCTGTATGATACCCTTGTGGTGGTTAGGTTTGTCATGTGTAGAATGCATTGTAGGCCACTGTATGCATTTGCAGTCATGGATGGACATTTCCGTAGTGTGTTGGCATGTACGTGAGACTGCTATATGCCAAAGAGTATTGTTCACAGGGATGTGTGGGGCTCAGTAAGAATGGCTACTGGTATAGTGTAGTACTGCAGGGATATCACTGACACCGGGTTTCCTACATCTGTGTATCAGTTGAGAAGACACCATGTAATGACCACTGAATTTCAGACTATGTAGGTTGTGTATACCACCAGAATGCAGACCATTGACATTTGGAAACCGTATCACTCACAGCATACTGTCAAACCATGTCATACATACATGTGACCCCAGGTGAAACATATGTGTAGTACAATGCAAAGTGCCCACCAATAAGAACTGCAATGTATGAATGCTGTGTCACATGGTGCATGTCACCCTTCCCATGTGTGCACTAAGCATCTACATGCAGAGACTGCAACTCCACCTTGTTCACAAATGTACACCTGCAACTCGGTGCTGCAAACAGCACACATGTACTGTCCACTCCCCAACACATGCAGGCGCAGGTACACACAACAGCCATGTGGCACATGTGCAGACAGTACATTTTGGGAATTAACACTGGTGCATACAAAACTACAATGACAATCATAGTGTCAATGCATCATGCATGCTCGGATATACCCACAACGATATCATTACACTGTACTGTTAACAACATGATAATATTACTACAGTGCTATGTAGTCACCCTGTGCATCAGCACCATGCTATCCTGTTCCTGCATCAATGCTACAGATGGCAGGAGGTGGCACAGTTTCATCATATGCACAGGGTTTGTACTTGGTTTGCCAGAGTCTGCCATTGACAAATCCAATCGACATGTATGTGTATGTGTGTTAGTGAGGGACAACAGTACAACATGGGGCAATGTTGATGCGATGTGTGTGTGTATGTGTTAGCCCTAGATGTTAGCATTATGTGTGTGTGTATGCATGCACACAGTTCCACCATGTGGCTGCCATATACGGGTGTTTGTGGACAGCCACAGACTGTACCTGCCAGGTCATACAGATCACTGTCTCTGGCCATGGACACAGTACCTGTGCCTGGCAGGGGTGCTACAGACAGTATCAGGTACTAAGCCAGACTGGGTACTGTCATCAGAGGCAGTGGGTTGTTGACTGGACACATGTCCCTGCTGGGACTGTCCAGAGCCACGTGCACATGGTCTTCTAAGATGGTCTAATGACAGCACAGACCCAGTATTGCTGGGGCTGGTACTGGCACTATGGGAGCGGCTGCGGGTTTGTTGTCATCCTGCACTGTCCTGGCTCATGGACATGTAGTTGTGGAAGAGATCTAATGTGTCGCCCCAACGTCTATCAATGATCTCGCTGATATTACAGATGGCAGCCGCAACATCACGCATAGTGTCATTCATAGCAGTGCGATGTGCTCTAAGCTCCCTCAGACCCTGTCTGGTGTACCGTTCTATACATGCCTGTGCCTGCATTACAGCCCAGAACATAGCTGAGTTTGAAAGACCTCTGTGGGCACGTCTGACAGGGGCAGTACGACCATGGATGCTCCCACGAGAACCCCTGGACATCTGCCTGTGTGGTACCAGGTTAGGAATCTGGCCATGGCTGCTGTGAGGGGATGCATGTGCCAATGATACCACACTACCCTGGTCAATGCCCACTGTATGCTGCCCCTCAGCTAAGGACATTGGTGACACTGGATGTATCAGCAGGATGACCGAGCGCATTGATGGGGTTGACTGCTGTGTAGTGTCGATTGGCTGACCAACAACAGACCCTGTCACACCTCCCTGTGCCATTACACATGTATCATCTTTATCACTATCCCCAGCAGTGGCTTCAGGTTCCCTGCTGCACTCCACCAGAGCAACATCAGAACCTGTGAGAGGAAGACAGGAAACACGGTTTACAAATGTGTACACGATGTTAGCACACATGCACACAGGCACACATGCACACATGCACACATGCACACTCCTCAGTCCAGCAGATACAAACACACACACACCTGCAATCCAACACATACACAATACTGTTTGAGGGTGGGTGACAGTATCTCAAGGAAAAACATCACTGCACATGTGTCAGCATGCAGATTATGTGTTGCACAGGAACATGCAGTGCAAGTGTAGACAGCCCTTGTTAATAACAGTATATGTGTACTTGATGCTTGTGTGTAGTTGTTCAGTGATTGTTTCCACCCTGGGACACAATGTGTACAAGGACAGAACAATGTTGTGCAAGTGTTACAAGCTGTGGGTGGATATATTTGCACACACACACACACACACACACACACACACACACACACACACACACACACACACACACACACACACACACACACACACACACACACACATGACGGTGCTACACAATAACTGCTATGTGTACTTTTGTGGTCAGTGGAACTGGATGTGGTGTAGTAACATGAGCCATGATCAACATGCATCTTGTGGTCAGTCAACAATAATAATGTGTGCCACACAGGCAGTTAGCATGCTGTACCTGAAGTGCAGTAACATGACTACATCCACAATTACACAGCCACTTGTTACATGGGTGTTTAAGGTGGCCAATAGTGAGCATTGCCTAACATGAATGTATTATTTGTTCAAGACTGTTGCACAAAGACATGATAGGCCTCTACCCCTCAGGTATATTATGTGTGCTGCATAGATGATAAGTGGGATACTGAAGGGTGGGCATACAGCAGGTGTCATAATTGGAAATGTGTAGCAGGCTAAGGTGCAGTGTCTATGCCAAACATGTGTGTGTTGTGTACATGTGTATCAGGTATGCCTATCCAATGTCTGGTATTGTGTTGCCACATGTGTGTGTGATGCTCTGTGTATTGCATGTGAGTGAGGCAGCTACTGAGAACAATGGGATATGCATAGTCTCACAGCAAACATGCACAGCATGCATTATGCGTACTTGTGTTACATGTGCACAGACTACACCTACATATGACATGCATGTCATTCGCAATTGTATTGTTATTACACACTCACCAGCATGGATTGGCTGCCTTGCTGTCACTCCAGAGGGACCTGCAAAAATATGACAGAGATTGCCAGTGGCCACAACTGTGCCATTCATACTGTGAGTATGATAAAGTACAGTAGTAAAACAGTTGGCTTTCACAGGTGTACAGATTATATGCAGAATATCAGTCTTGCACAAGAATAGGCAGGTTAACAGCTACACACACGGTACACATCTCACACATGCATAAACTACCAGTACAGAGAACAGTCAACTACAGATATGGCATGTTACCTGCACGCTCCATTTCAACATGCTGGGTGGCTCCAACCTCCATGATGACACATGTTTGTGGATGTTGTTGTTGGCCTGGAGCCACGACACTTAGGAGGAGCTCCTCCACACTGGTGAGGGGGGTGGATAGGTACCCCACCACCTGTGGCAAGCTGTTGTCTGTGGATATCAGACACACGCTGCCGGACATGTCTAATTAAATCACTGCAGTGATGGCGTACCTGCTCATATGTCCGGTTATGCATGCCTATGTCATTTACCCGACGGACAAGATCTTGCCACAGTACAGCCCTCTCATGCTGGTTCTGGCTGGTCCTGGAAAACAACACAGAGAAATTCTGCACCAGGCTCTGGTGGATCTCCTGTTCCTCTGCTGCTGTATAAGGTGGGTTACGCTGATGCACCATCGCCCTGGAAGGAAAAGAAAAATATGTGAGCAAGTCATGTGGCACACTTAATAGTCTAATGTACTGATATCACTTAACTGCCATATATAGCATCTGTCTGTCTAACAGGGGATACACATGTTCAATACCACATATCAGTGCTCAACCCACAACTGTCTGACAGTGTCTGCCACACTCCATACAACAAACTAGTATACACCAGCACTCGGCACACTGTTTGGGATACAATGCACAACCTCTCACTGGGGGTATGTATCAAGCTAATGGATGAAGAATATTGTCATCCCATGCAATGAATGCAATGCACATTTACAGTTTCATCGGTAATCCACCCTAGTCTTTGATGCCATACCCCTACCTGACATATGTGCACAGTTGTTAATATAGCCAGCATACTGCTGTCACAGAGTATACATGCTGCCAGGTACACACACATACCCTGTAACACACATGTGATTGCAGCCATGGTACAGGCATCATTACACACACATTACACATACATACAACACAAAAATGTAAGACGACACAGATGAGCATTAACTGTGTACCTTATAGTACTGTGTGCCCCTACTTACAGATACCTATGCATGAGGTATGTAATCTGTGCAGACTACAGGAAACACACCAGACAGTGTTACCAGGGAATGTGAACAGACACCATACTGTAGTGTTTAAGCCTACAACTTCAGGTAGTACAACGGTTCATATGTGAGCTGGATTCAACAGCAGTACCACCTACTGAGCATACATGTATTGCTTCTGCCTACAATGGGACACCGCAGTTGTACACAGGGAACTACGGCACAACATATGCCAATCTACCTATGTTTGCATCCCGATAACTGACACATCTTTCTCTGTCCTCACACCTAGGACACAAACTACCATGACAGACACAAACTCACACTAAGCTATCACACCTTTACAGACCTGGCACACAGTGAGTGTCACACTCATTCAAACTCACATGGCTGGTATTGCACTGAGTACATGTGTGTGTACATTGTGTCATAGGTAGGTACTATGCTATTTGCCCTGGGCCTAGGGCAGCCTAGCCATATGCTACCCTGCCCTTTGGGACACATGTAATGTGATTTTACTTGCTCCTGTCAAACGATTACACAGAGGTGACTCACAGGGCATATTACCTATCTCCATAACATTCATCAGGGGTATGTATGACATCTACTAATAAGGAGCCTTGTTTGTTAATGCTGGGTGGTTTAGTCCAGGGTATGGCATATTTGTGTATAGGAACCTGTACCTCCAGCATATGCTGTTTAGTGTGGTGACAAGGATTAGGGCCCTAGGTCATGTAGGCTGGATGGATTGTGAGGTGTTGCCATGGTGGTTGGCCGACAGGTATGGGTGTGACATAACTCTATATGTCCAGCAGTAGTAACCTCTGTGTAGGAAGTATGCAAGGCACTCTAGCTGTGGTTCTGTGAGTCAGTCTGCATAGGGAATGTGTTTGAGGGCATTATCAGTCTTTGTTAGGTATGTCTGTGGCCTTTCCACTTGCTGTAGTTCTCATGGGAGGTACATACTGCATAGGACATTGTCAGGTGTAGAGGGGTACACTGACTTACATTTCCCTAGCTGACACACCTTTTGTGATGACACGTTCCATGTACAGGGATTACAAGACTAGTGTGCCACTGTGGATATCAAAGGGGAGGCTATTGTACACCTGTGTCCCATGTTCCCTTCTGACACCTCCAGTGGTAGGCAGGCAACCACCTATGTGGTAGTTAGTGGGTAACGTGTTTTGGAATGGGGTATGGTACTGCAGTATCAACACTGGTGTTCAGTCTATGCCTTGGTCACCAGGCACCTGTTTCAATACATCTGCCCGCATGTCCCCCTCTCCCTCTCTCTCTCTCTCTCTATATATATATATATATATATGTACACATATACATATAAAAATATATATATATATATATATATATATATATATATATATATATATGTAAATATATATATCTATATATATATATATATATATATATATATATATATATATATATACACACACAGCTATATATAACCATATCTATATATCTAAATATATATATATATATATATATATATATATATATATATATATATATATCTATATATATATATGTATATACATATATATCTATATTCATATCTATCTGTATATATGTATGTATCTACATATATATCTATATATGTATCTATTATATCTATATGTATATACATATTCTATCTATACATCTATCTATCTATCTATATATATATATATATATATCTATATATATATATATATATATATATATATATATATATATATATAAATATATGTATATAGATATATGTATGTGTATATATATATATATATATATATATATGTATATAGATATATATATATATATATATATATATATATATATATATATATATATATATATATATATATACATACACACACATACCTCTAAACATCCATTGCTGTACATATACATGCACATCTAGGCAGATAGACTGCCCACCTTTCATGGTGGGAATATCACTTCTGAAACAGTTGTGAGACATACTATTCTGTAATGATATTGCACAGTTTTGTGCAGAATGCAATATGCTGTCCTCAGGCCGTATAGCTGTAGCAGGCCTCACTGGCTCAGTCCCACAGAAGTTCACCACCACATGACATATACCTGCACTGCATGCTGTTTTCAATGCCACACACTACAACCTACATTGATATGTGCACATAGCAACCTTCTACTACATATGTATGTCCAGCCTTCACTAACAGTTGCAGTATTTCCCTTGCCCTATGCACATCTGCATATACATATAGATACAGACTGTTAACACATATGGAGGGTTCACAGTATGTAGATTACCTTTCAGACACATCATTTAGATGCCCGCAAATACATATCTGTTACATACATAACCTTTGTATTTCTCACCTCTGTCAGTTGTACCTGTTGATGTGTTGTATTTCTGTATTTTGTGGATTGGTGTCTCTGACAGTTTTTTTCTTTTGACTGGCTGACTTGCTTGCTTTTTTTTTTTGTTTTGGTCTCTGTCTCTGTCTCTGTCTCTGTCTCTCTCTCTCTCCCTCCAGTTGCTGCAATGATATTATTGCATGTGTGGACTGGCAGTACAGGCTGCTTTTGTAGGTATCTGCACATGTGCATGTGATGGCCTCTGCACCAATTGGTGGCCAGCATTTAGTAATTGCATGCAGCCTGCTGTGTGGTAATTGCAGTTCTCACTGTGATTTCAGGACACTGCTATAAAATGATAGGTTAGGTAGGTGTAGGCCTTTCAGTTTTGCAAGGTGGGGACCATACCGGTTTGCTGTGGACACTGTTGTGTCAGTCAGAAGGTTGGTATATCTCTCATATCTGAGGCTGTGTTGTAGCCACTGAAATGCATGTTGTACTGAAACCTGACTGTTGCTTCTTCCAGTTCACTATTCTCATTGTGTATGTTAACTCACACCTGCTAATGCTAACATTGTTTACATGGGAGTATGTACTTTCCTGTGGGATTTGTGGATTAACTGGCATACAACAGTAGTTCTTGCAATGTGTTGCTATGGCTTTTCTGTTTTCCCTTTACATTCACTCCTTGAATGCCTGATATTTGTCTTTACTGGAATGTGTTGCTATTGCTTTCCTATTTTCCATTTACATTCACTCCTTGTAATGAATGATATATTTCTTTCAGCACTAAGTTCTTATATGTCTGCTGTGGTTTGGTGGTACTTCATGCAGTGTCTTGAGTCCAAGGTCTGGGGTTTGACACTTACAAAGGTATTTTATTTCGCTGCTGAGCAGTACTAGGGCCTTGTCATACAGAGTGAATAAGGCACTTTTAAACAGTTGTAAGCGGGAAGCAGGAAGTCAGTAGGGACACCAGCTAGGGATGTGCAGGCTGGGTGTAGGGAAGGTCCATAGCTGCACATTTCTTTAACTGCAATAGCTGTACATATGTTTGAAATTTGGTGTGACATTTGAAACCTTCCACCCCTGAGAGAGGGGTGAGGACAACTAAGTATATTGTACTATCAATTATGAATATCAGGCACATGCAGTGCTTGTGAACTGCTTTACTGTCATTAGTATGTTACTGACTTCTGAACAGTTTGTGTTTTGTTTGTGTTGACATTAGCACAGTCTGCTCACAACAAGTGGACATATGTCAGTACTGTGTATTATTATAGATAGTAATCTGTCTGTGTACCTCCCACCTGTGGACATATCCAGCTGGTAGATGGAGGTTAACCTAGTATTCCTTGACTGTGCACCACACCAGTCTTTTCAGCACATGACATTGTCACAGGTGGTTGCTAGCAGTACATGGCTACATCCTTTGATATTTCTGTGTTGTACTCCTACATAAGGGCATGCTTGTGGAAGTAATTCTACAGCTATTCGCAGAGTGTGTAACAGCAGACAGGCTGATATGCCTGTGTGTTTCTGACACTTCCAGGCCTCAGATACACTCAGGTATATATTTGACCAGCCTCAGGGAAAGGTACATATCAGTGGGATACACCCGTGATATATTTCAGATATTCTGCAGTTGAGACTGTGGGGTATTTTGAGCATATGTATTACTACACCATTTCTGACATGCAAGCAGTGTCTACTCTAACTTATTGACAGTTACCATTACGTGGGATTCCCCACCTTTCTGCCTACTGTTAGTGCATTTCACAGAGATTCAGTGGGGCACAGCTAACATTTGTTTGCAAATCAGGGACATCCCTGTAAATCAGTCACAGTTAGGAGGTCTGGCCTCCTACCTATGCAAATATGGTGGTGTTTATCCTGCTCTGATACTGTGTGGGGTTTGTAAGGTGCTACTGTAACATTATTACCTACTAGTATGGCTGTTTCTCTTATCACACTCATGTAATGCAATTCCAAAAGAATTGCCAGTAAAGATACACAGAACAAGCTTTGTGTAATGGCCTTCCTATTTTCCCTTTACATTCACTCATTGTATTTCATGTTATATTTCTTTCAGCACAAAGATCTTGTATATCTGCTTTGGCTCAGTGGTAATTCATGCAGTCTAGTGGTTCCAATGTCCGGGGTTCGAGACTGACAGGGGTATTTTATTTTTCTGATGAGCAGACTACAGGCCTTGTCATACAGAGTGACTAAGGCACTTTTAAGCAGTTGTAAGCGGATTTGCGTGAGTTTGTGCGACGCTTAGCTAAGCGCACGCAAGCGCACACCCGCTGAATAGTGCTTAAAAGTGCTTACTCCCGCTAACACCCATGCTAATTTTCTTTAAAGAAAAGAAAACGGGGAAATAGGAAAGTGGTGAAAAAGGGGGCACAAAGAGGGTAGGACAGTAGGAAAACAAGCTCAGGATGTGCAGGAAGGATGTAGGGAAGGTCCATAGCTGCCCAATTCTTTACCAGCAACAGCTGTGCATATGTTAGAAATTTAGAGTGAGATTTGACACCTTGCACCCCTGAGAGAGGGGTGAGGACAACAAAATATGTTGTACAGCCAATTGTAATTATCAGTTTACATGTCCAGCAGACATGTGTGCGAAATGGGCAGCTATGTATGGGACGTAATTTTTTTGTGGGAACAGGGTGCCCCTTTTTTTTTTTCGGGTGAGAGTGGAATGTGAGGTACAGGAAGTAGGTATATTTGGGGAGGTAGGTTGGGGAGGTTAACAGACAAGACAAACAAGATGCATACGGGGCAGAGTATGACACATGTGGGGGGTAAGCACAATTGACGGGGACGTATGTTTGGATATCGCAAGCCCATGAGCCCACAGATGGCAACAGTGGAACTGAGATCCCCACCCATGGGCAGTTACCACTGCACCTTCACAGCCCAGGCCGGGGCTTTGCTGGGGGCTGGATAGGATGGGCAGGCACACCCATGAGTTGCGCCACTCTCACCTCAAGCTGGCGTAGGGGATCAGTCATGGAACGCCTGATCTCACTATGCACCACAGACCGGACCCTTTGGAGGGTGAGTGGAGGCTCTCCTCCGGCCACGCTTGCAGAGAGGGGGTGAGCCCCATCCCCTACAGTGTTTCCACCTGAAGGTGGCACAGGGCCACTGGAGGAGGAGGTCCCAGCCTGGGCACTGGTGCAAGGTGCACTCGCCAGCTGAGGTGGGAGAGGTGGGTCCGCTGGAACCCGCCTTCCCTGTTGTCCTATGTTTAGCAGTATTTTATGGCATTTTGGGTTAGTAACAAACAACATCATTCAAAATTAGTTGTAACAGCATGCATTAGTATTCCCATTAACCAAACACACAGGAATTCCAAACATTGAGCAGCAAGCATAGCACATGCATATTTAGAACAAGAGTGGACATTCCAACAGCATGCAGGGTTTTTTGGTGGCAACAGGCCATCAGGTTTGGATATGTGAACAGGACACATGCATCAACGTACATGCAGATATGTATAAACCAACAGGACAAATGTCCATGGGAATTAATTGTGAATACACATACCCAGTTTGGTGTGGAATGGCATAATTTCTGAAAGTAGGGTAGGGTGGAGAAATATTACATTAACAACTTAAACTACCTATACATATACTGTACATTCCTAGTAGATGCAGATATATATCCCCTACATGTATTAGTACAGTTTCCTGTATGTAACCTTAGGAATGTTGGTGACGGGGATGCTACTGCTACATTAATATGCATTCCATTTGTATTCATATATGTTCATATCTGGCTGTGTTCAGGTAAAGCATCCTGCTACATTTGATTTATATGGGTCTAGACAACTGTGGATGTTCAGCATTTCATACAACCATACTATCTCCATAATGCAAGGGTACAGCAACATATCCAAATTGTGGGATGGACACAGTCCAGGTTCTGTACTTTATTAAAGACATTTCACTCTTTGGTTGTGGCTGTCTCATTCATTTCATTATGTAGTGAATGCAGTATACCTTTATTCCAGACTTATTACAGCTTTCTTGGTAGCTTCAAACTCTTTCTCACACTCTCTCACTTATTTTGTATTTACATTTCAGGATGGTACTTAATTCTAGGCTTTATTAAGATTTATTACTGGGTTACAACAATCCTTTCCAGCTGACTCACTTATTTCATATGGCAAAATTTACAAGGATGTATTTGACACTTGTCTGTCCTTTGTTGATTGATTACAACACTCATTTTCAGGCTGAAGCAGTTATCTGATATTACGATACAGGTGGAAACTCTATTTGAGACTTGTTTAATCTTTATTAATGGATTGCAATACTCTTTTTCAGGCTGCATCACTTAACTAATCATACCATACTAGCAGAATCTTTCTTCTAGGCTTATTTGACCTTTATTACTGGGTTACAACACTGAACTCTTTTACAGGCTGTCTCACTTATATTCTATAACAATACCAGCAGAATAATTACTAACCTGCCTGGTGGCGCAACCTTGCCAGCCAATCAGCATAGGCTTGCCGATTCGCGGAATGAACACCTGCACTGTAATATAAATGAAGGAATATTGGAACATACCTATCCATACTATAGGCTAGGATAGCATTTCTTATATACTTAATTACATGGATACTTACTCAGTAGTGGGGCATTGGGCATTTGATGAGCCTCCTGGATCCATCGGTTCAGTTGGTCCTCCTTTTGTCGCTTCAGGTCCGCATGGTGGTGACGGACCTATTTACCAGTCCTCGGAATGCCTGTGGCACTGGTGAGATCATGTGCCAACCAGTTCCACGCCTCTGCCTTGTACGCTCCCCATTGAACCTGGCCCTGCATAAGTTGGCCTTCATGATGATGGACTAGGAGCCAAACCATATATTTTGACTCCTCAATGCCCCATCTTTGTGCTCTAAAGCGATTTCTCTCTCCTGCACCTGCCATCCTGACTGCAAATGGGTACCACAATCAGTTATGGTGTGTATTCCCAACTATGGGGCTTATATATGCCATTTTTCCCGCACTTATTTGTGATTGGCCATTTTGGATATTTATCAGCTTACAGCAAACCTGCTTTGTCAGGGTTATATTTTCATTCATTCCTATATGTATGGTAATACTGTATTTCTAAGTACAACTGTCATGGCTTAGTGGTTCAGTACTTTGACTATTGTGCACAGTATCCCGGGTTCGACCCTTGTCATTGCTTTTTTATTTTACTACTGTCTAGACAGGCTAGGAGGTGTGTCTGTGTAAAGGCGACTTTGCTACATGTTGCTCAATGTTGCCCGACGGTAAGCTGGTTGGCATGCTGTGCAGCTCCGCGCAAACGGCTTACTCTGGGTAATGCGTTATTTAGCTATAAGCAGTCATATTAAGCTGGGTGAAGTGCTGCTGAGCTACGGGCACTCATATTAAGCTTCTTAAAGTGCTGCTCAGCTAGGGGCACTCATATTAAGCTTGTTAAAGCGCTGCTCAGCAACGGGCACTCATATTAAGCTTGTTAAAGCGCTGCTAAGCTATGGGCAATTATGTTCCTTTTTTTATATATTATGTCGGTTTTGTTCACATATACATGTGCCATTTCATTACATTTTACTTAAATTATAGTTATATATGTCAGGGAATTGTTTCATACTTATTTATATAAAAAATGTAGAATGATGTTGTGGGGGCTCGAACTATGACTTCCTCCTCTTTGGCCGATGTGTCTACCGCTACACTGTTGCTACTTGGCTTAATTTGCATCTGTAGATCTTATATGCTTTTCAATGTCTGCTAACTGTGGCTGAGCGAAGGGCATACCCGCGCAAACGAGTGCAAATGCGGGCAAACATATTGGAAATTATAAAAAAAAAAATTAAACTGTTATTTTTACATTTTATACATTTTCAGTAGGGTTTAGTCTGTGGGGATGTGTGGTGTTGTGTTCCTTGACATTTCAGTGGACTCGCTCATGGGTGTTTACTATCAGGACTCTGACTCTTCTGGGGGCGTGTCGCTTTGCAGTACTCGGCAATCAGACACGCCCCCTACTTTCCTACACGGACCGTGTTAGACTAGGGTATGATTCAGCATGCCCTCATGAATATGCATGGCATGCTGACATCATACCATTCAATTGCATCCTCCGAGTAAGACATATTAAGTCTTACACGGAGGTTTCGTGAATCCGGCCCATTGTGTACAAAAAGGTAGGAGAACATCCATTTTTTGTCTCCAAAACTGCAAAGAATTTAGAAAGTGAATTAGAAAGTAAAATATCAAAAGGGAAGGACATAGGAAAGGATGAGGGCACTCGAAAAAGTTGGCAGTGCAACCAGTGTAGTGAGATATTGCAGGTACCATCTCTTACATTGGAAGACACAAACAAAACTGAGGTTAGATTCAGGAAAGGTAATTGTCGTACCCAACATCTCATATATTTAGCTAAGTGCACAAAATGCCCATGTTATTATGTGGGTAAGACAGACAGGTGTTTAAGGAACAGAATATATGACCATGGGTACTGCATTAGAAAAAAGGATACGAAAAACGCTTTGTATAGGCACCTTAATGATAGTACAACTTGCGATACCTTCAAATTTGGAATATTAGAGTGTATTAAAATAAACCCTAGGGGAGGAGATTTTCAAAAGAGACTAGGGGAAAGGGAAACTAGATGGCAGATTTTGTTAAATGCATCAGTTTACCCTGGGTTAAATGAGAATTTATGACAGAATATATGACCATGGGTACTGCATTAGAAAAAAGGATACGAAAAACGCTTTGTATAGTCACCTTAATGATAGTACAACTTGCAATACCTTCAAATTTGGAATATTAGAGTGTGTTAAAATAAACCCTAGGGGAGGAGATTTTCTAAAGAGACTAGGGAAAAGGGAAACTAGATGGCAGATTTTGTTAAATGCATCAGTTTACCCTGGGTTAAATGAGAGTATTTCTATTAAGCCTATTTTAGAGAATGCATATTAAATAAATACATGATTAAATTTGAAACCCAATTTATAGTTGGAACATTGTTTTTTTAGATTCACATAGACACCCCAAGTAAGACTTGACTTAACACACTCTTAAATGGTTTCTTTTTAAAAGTGTTAATTTTAAAATGTTTTTAATGGTATTTAGGCATTAACTAAGATGAATTGCTATCTACTGCAATTCATTGTTGTTTAACTGCATTTTAGTGCATTTTGTTACTGTTTAGCTGTATATTTTCATACTGTGAATTCTGTTCTTTTGTCTGTAAGTGGTTACACTGTGCTTCTTTGTAAGTTTTTTACTGTGTTCTTAACCTTAAATTGAGTAGCATAGTCTAGCTACAGGTTTGCTGCATCCAGAACTGCAGCTGCATGGTTTTACCCCTTTTTGAGGTATTTCAGCTACAAATTTTGCCTTAGTAGCGCTTGAGTGTTCACCTAGTAGTACTACTCTTTGACCTTCCACCCTTTACCCTCTTAGCTCTCTCTGGTTTCTCTCCCTCAGTTTTCTGACAAATATGGATGGACAATTTCCTACATTTTCTCTTGCCAGTCTGGTTGATATAGGCATCCTGGGACAGTGTATCAACTGCCTCATGTACACAGGCAACCCTCTACTACTACCACCTAGGAACACTATTCATGAGAGATGCAAGTACATAAAGCACCTAGCTCTCTCTATCTCTCCCCCACAAGCTGGTATATCTGGCATTGAGGAGGTTGTCAACACAAACACCACACCTCAAACACCGCCCACACCTACACAACACATCCTCACATATGCGGAGGTCCTCAACAAAAAAATACCCAAACAAAAGAGACCTCAAAGGCAAAAACACACGCAAACTCCACTGGCCATCACACCACAGTCTTAGGAGGTTCCATTGTGAGACACACAGATGTAACTCTCACCAAGCTGAATAAGGAGAAAGTCACAGTTAGTTGTTTGTCAGGTGCCATGTTGGCGTGAATGACTTGAGATGTACCTCCCTGGACTATATGAATAGAGACATGATCGAGCTCACTAAATATGTCCCAGGCAGGTATGTTCCCACTCTTAAGCAGCATTCTACCATCACCCAGAATGATGCCGCAATACAAACAGAAAATGAGTGGTTTCTGGCTCTAAAACTGTAGTTTATTGGCCGTTTGGGCAGTTTTTTCTATCCCTTTCAACTTTCTCTTCTCTCTTGCACTTTAATTACTTTATTCACCAGCACTTCATCAAGCTTTTTGCGGCAATTATTGTAGCACACATCACCACTAGACGTCCTAGAAGGAAACAGCTCCAGTTCTTGGTAATGATGACCATCCCTCCTGGCATGTCTAAATTGCAGTTTCCTGTGCTTTCTGCTATTAACCTGGTGAACTTGGGCATTCCAAGTCAGTGTAGCAATGGCTTCATGTACACAGACAACCCTCTACTCTTACCTCCCAACATTCAGACTTGTGAGAGATGCACCTAGATCTCCAATTTGGAAGTCATGCACTCCCCAGCCAAGACCAGAATAGCTGGTCAATAGGAGAAGGTCAATGTCTGCACCACACCACATGGAAAACATAGCCCTACAGAACACCCACCATCACAGCCCTCACATAAAAACACAAACCACACACCCACCATCGTAGAGGCTCTCAATAGAAATCTACCCAAACAGCAGGGACCTCCAAGGCAGAAATGCACTCGGCCACCACAACACAACACAAACCAGAAGACACATAGCTCACCTACACAGTGTATCCCTCAACCTAAACCCCTAAGGCAAAACAGCTTGCCCAATACAATAATCATAGGTGACTCAATAGTGAGGCACACTGATGTCCTACTCACTAGGTTGAATAAGTAGAAGGTAACAGTCAGCTGTCTATCAGGATCCAGAATCCGACACATAACACACGCACTCAGGTCACTCCATAACAAGCACAAGTATGACTCTGTCATTGTCCATGTGGGTGTGAGTGACCTCAGATGCATCTACCTGGACTAGATGAAAAGAGACATGGTGGGACTCTCATATTATGTGGTCCAGGCAGGTATGACCCTAGCCCTTAGCAGCATCCTACCATCACCCAGAATTATACCACATTACAAACAGAAAATGATTGACTTCAACAATTGGCTAAGTTTCTGGTGTCATTCTAAGGGGATTAAGTATGTGTCTGCTTGGGATGACATGATTGATAGACCTCAATGCTTTGCCAGAGATGGCCTGCATCTGTCACCCCTGGGTTTCTGGGTACTGGCTAAAGCTCTTACCAACCCTATAGTGCCTTTTTTAGGTGGTGTTCCAAAGACCAAATTACCACCATAACAGCTATAAATAAATGCAATCTGAGGGTCATGCTACTCAATGCTAGAAGTCTAATTCTCAAGATGCACTCGCTGGAAGCACTCCTCAAAATGGAGAACATCAACATTTGTGCTGTAACGGATACCTGGTTTAAAGCAGCAGAAAGCACCGCTGTGCTACCAGGCTATAACTCATTCCACACCTTTCGGCCCCAGAACATGGAACAAAGCTCCAAAGGCAGTGGTGTCTCCACATTTGTAAAGGATATACACACCTCCAGACTAGTAGTCCAACATAATGCATCTGAGATACTCCAGGTACAACTAACATTGGGTAAGATGGCAATTCAGGTCGTAGCTTACTGTAGGTCCCCAACCATGTCCCAAGACTCTCACTCCACATTCCTAAGCACTCTGGAAACTATTAAGATCCAACCAAACACTGTCATACTAGGTGACTTCACCTACCCCATCATCAGCTGGGAAAACTACTCATGCACCAATGCACTGGCCCAATGCTTCCTGGAATTCATCATTTCCAATGCCCTGGACCAGCTCATTCTTACCCCCACTAGAGGAAGCAACATCCTTGACCTGGTTATTATTAACATGAGTAACTGTTGCTCTATACCAATAGTCAATTTCTCCCTGGTTAAATCCGACCACAGACTAATCAACATGGAAATCCATATCTCACCCATACCCCTGCAAAGGTATCCACCATGAAAAACTTCTCCAAACCTGACTTTAGACTCCAAAAAACAGTGGTGGCTAACTTCACAGCACCCATGCCAATGAAACATAGATGTATGACTGCCAAAACATACACCAATGCACTGTACGAACACGTACATAAATGCATGGAACTAGCCATACCCAACAGAACCAAGATGCTCTCCTCCAAAAAAAGCTAGCTAGTCTGGTGGTCCCCTGCCATTAATAAACTCTACAACAGAAGGAAGAAACTGTTGCAGAAAAAGGTGAAGTCCCAAGACTGGAATAATTCCCTTATTACCCTCAACAAAAAGTTGAGATCCCTCATCAAAACCTCCAAAGCCAGCTATGAAGGCAGAATTGCAGCAGATACTAAAAACAACCACAAAGCCTTCCTATAGTCATACCAAGAATCTCCATGGCAATACCTAGATTTGCTCTGAGTTACTGCACAATGGTACCTCCTATACTGAGCCAACAGATATTGCCAGCATGCTGGCAGACAGATTCAGTGTCAACTTTACCCCTCCCCCCCAAAGGACCAGTCTCAATACCGGAAGAATACCAGGCACCCAAAATTACTGCAGCACAGGTTAAAGCTGCATTGTTTAAGGCAAAGAATACAGCTTCCATGGGACACGACATTATCCCTGGTTGTGTTCTACATGAATTACAAAGTGAACTGGCACCATATTTGTGTGCTCTCTTCCCTCACAGCCTCACCTCTGGCTTTGTCCTACCGAATGGTGCACTGCTACAGTCATCCCTCTCCATAAAGGAGGAGCAACTACGGACCCTGGAAATTATCACCCCATTAGCCTGACGAGTCTGATATGTAAGGCTATGGAGTGCATCATTATGGACCTAATTAACAAGGATATAGGAAATCTCCAAACTCTAGATCTCACGCAATTTGGTTTTGTGAAAGGTAGATCATGCCTGCTCAACCTGCTTGACTTCTTTGAGTCAGTCACCAGAGGGGTGGATGAAGGTAAGGCAGGTCATACAGCCTATCTCGATCTGGCCAAGGCCTTTGATACCATTCCTCACTCAGGAATTATTGATAAACTCATAAAATTAGGCATCATCCCCTATATCATTAGGTGGGTTGCAAATTGGCTCACAGATAGAACCCACAGTGTGAAAGTAGCAGACTCCAAGTCAGACTGCCGACCAGTCACGAGTGGAGTCCCACAGGGATTGGTCGTGGGTCCTCTCCTGTTTGGCATCTACTTCTCAGTAGTCCAAGCCAACATGGAGGGACTCTGGATGACCAAATTCACAGACAACTGCAAGGTGGGAGACATTATTAACTCCCCAAGTGATGCAAACATCCTACAGAAAGGCCTCACTGAGACCAATGACTGGTGTCGAAGCCATGGCCTTAAGTTTAATGCCAAAAAATGTGTCGTCATCCCCTTTGGGAAAAACTCAGTTCCCACTAATTACCACATCGATGGGAGCCCACTGAACACTGAAGGCATTATAAGAGATCTGGGGACAGAGGTTGACAGCAACCTCTCCTTCAACCACCACATTGCCACTGTGGTCAGAAAGTCCTTCTATGTGGCACATCTCATTACCAAGGGTTTTGCATCCAGGAAGAAAAAGGTCATCATTTCTCTCTACTCTTCCCTCATTAGACAATCATAGACTATAATATCACATCTATATTATCTTATTGAAGCTTCAGAATATCAAATCTGATATGGTCGACACCATATCATCAAATTCTGAAACATTGAAAGATAAAAAAAAAATGCCTAAACACAAAAATAAATAAAAACTTACCTTTACAAGAAGGGGCGCAAGCCCCACTGCACCCCCATGTGAGCGGCTGCATCCCCCACACCCCCCCTACTTAAATATACCAACTCCGAGACCGCACTACATTGAACTAAATGGAAATCTCCCCTTACAGAGATTTCCATTTAAATGTTCAAAGTTTTTTGCTTTCTCTAATCTGGGGCCGACAATATCAGCTTCCATACTGTCGGCTTTCGACAATGTGAAGTAGACCTATAATGTCCCATTTGGCATGTACCTCACTAGACACCTGCAACATCTGGAGAGGCCACAAAAGTACCTCATGAAAAGGATCCTAGAACTTAAACTCATGTCCTACATGGACAGACTCAAAAAACTCCAGCTATTCTCTGTCTCATATCATCTACTAAGAGGTGATCTCTGACTTACAAAGCCATGACTGGCCCAACTCTGTCAGAAATGCTACATTTAAAGAAATCCCAATCCCTCCACACCACACACTCCAGAGACCTCAACCAGATTACGACAATCAACAGAACATGCTGGTGGGACAGGTTCATAACCCAGAGACTACTCATCCTCTGGAATAGACTTCCCATACATGTCAAGCAGAGCACCTCACTAGCCCTCTTCAAGTGAAACCTTGTTGAGTGGATGGAAAATAGAAATTTCACCCTGGGGATCACTCCAGTGGCTCTACTTGATAGAGGTACTGGGAACTAATGGCGGGCAGCACAATGCCAGGGCACTTCTAAGGGCTAGGCTTGTAAAGGCCCCATGGCCCTTAGCCTAGTATAAACCTATGAACCTATGAACAATTGGCTTAATTTCTGGTGTCATTCCAAGAGGATCCAGTACCTAACAGCCTGGGATGACACAATTGATAAACCATGATGCTTTGCCAGAGATGGGCTGCATCTGTCTCCCTTTGGCTTTAGGCTCCTGGCAAAGGCTTTTGCCTCCCTCATAGTGCCTTTTAGGTAATGCCATGAGGTCAAAAGTACCAACATGAAAATTTTATCAAAATGTAAATTAAAGGTCATGCTGCTAAACACTAGGAGTCTAAACATGAAACTGCACTCATTGCAAGCATTCTTAACCCTGGAAGATGCTGACATTTGTGCAGTCACAGAAACATAGTTCAAAGCTATGGAGAGCACTCCAGCCATACAAGGTTACTCATCATATCATATATTTGGATCCCAAACTGTGGGCAGCAAAACAAAAGGAGGTGGAATTACAATATATATATATATAAAAGACATAAACACCTCCAGGCTGGTCAGACAGTATGATGCACAGGAAACCCCCCAGTTACAGTTAACAACTGACAAGACATCTATTGAAATCCTAGCTGGCTATAGGCATCCAACTTTGACTCAAGATGACCACTCCACCTATTTCGACCTTTTTGAGTCTATCAAGATTCAACCCTTTACCCTGATCCTGGGTGACTTTAACTTTCCAGCCATAGATTGGAAGAAATACTCATCTCAAAACACAAATTCCCAGAGATTCCTTGATTTTGTCAATGCAAATGCATTGGGCCAGTTGGTCAACACCCCCACAAGAGGTGAAAATATCTTGGACTTGATATTAACCAACACGAGTAACCACTGCAGCATCCTTATAGTGTCATCATCCCTGGTAAGATCCGACCAAAAAGTGATCACATTCAAAGTCACTATCTCTCCCGACCCACCCTCCAGCTAGGGTCAAGCAAAAAAACTTCTCCAAAGCTGATTACAATCTCTTGAGGGATGGTATAAACAACTTCACAATCCCCTCTCCCTTCATAGGAGCTGGCACATTTTATCCAGACCTACACCAAAGTACTATACAAGCATTTATTTAGCTGCATGGAATCAGGAATACCTGATAGGATGAAATCTTCCTCCTCAAAGAACAGTAAACCTGTCTGGTAAACATCTGCAATAAAGAACCTCTATAATAAAAGGAAAAAATGACTGTCCAAGACTAAGAAGGAGCAGGTGCCTAATTGGAATCAAGCTCTCCTTAGCCTGAACAAGCAAATAAAAGCACTAGTGAAGTCTTCCAAAGCAAACTTTGAGTCCAAACTGGCCACTTCTACTAAAGACAATCATAAGGCCTTCTTCACATACATCTGCAATCCCAAAGGAAGCACCCAGATCAAGTCAGAACTGATGGTCAAGGACACCACATAAACAAACGCCGTAGATACAGTCAACCTGCTGGCAGACAGGTTCAGTACAAACTCCCCCCCCCTGTCCCCCCATTAGTAAATCAGGACATCCCCAGTACCTTCCCCCTCCCTCTATCTCTAGGAAGCAAGTCATCAGTGCCCTCTCAAAGGCAAAAAATACAGCCTCCATGGGACCCAATAACATCTCGGGCTGGATCCTACATGAACTCAGGCTGGAACTTGCAGCACCATTATGCACCCTATTCAACCAAAGCATGAGTACCAGCTTTGCCCCAGCTGAGTGAAGGACAGCTACTGTCATCTCTTTGCACAAAGGTGGAGTATCCACAGATCCAGGAAATTATGGACCCATCCGCCGAACTAGCCAGATCTGCAAGGTCATGGAATGGATTATCATGGACCTTATTAACAAGGATACTGGCAACCTCCAAACACTCGATCCCACACAGTTTGGTTTCATCTAGGGGAGGTTATGCCTGTTAAATTTGGTCTACTTCTTTGAGACAGTCACCAAAGTCATGGATGAGAGGAAGACGGTGCACACCATCTACCTTGACTTGACCAAAGTCTTTGATATTATTCCCCACTCAGGTATAATAGATAAACTCTCTCAACTAGGCATCAATCCATATGTTACCAGATGGGTAGCAAGCTGACTCACTGATAGAACCCACCTAGTCAAAATAGGGGAAGCCACCTCAAGCAGTAGATCTGTAATGAGTGGTATACCCCAGAAATCAGTCTTGGGGCCTCTGTTGTTTGGAATATACTTTTCTGAGGTACAGGCCAAAACAATTGGGCTATGGCTGACCAAGTTTACAGATGACTGCAAATTGAGTGCTGTCATCAATTCCCCTATTGATGTGGACATCCTCCAAGAGGATCTCACCCACACAAATGACTGATATCAGAAACATGGCTTCAAACTGAATGCTAAAAAATGCATCATCATCCCCTTTGGGGAGAGTGACATCCCCACAAATTATCACATTAATAATAAGGTCCTAAGCATGCAATCGGTCTTGAGGGACTTGGGCACCCAGGTTGATAGCAAACTGACTTTTGACCACCATATTGCCTCCATTGCACAGAAAGCTTTCTACATGGCCCACCTCTTTAGTAAGGGTATCTCATCCAGGGACAAGGTAGTCATAACATCCCTCTATTTTTCCCTTATAAGACCCATTATTGAGTACAATGCCCCTTTTGGCATGTACCTCACAAAGCACATGCAGCAGCTGGAGAAACCAAAGAGGTTCCTTACCAGGAGAATCCAGGCCCTCAAACATCTACCTTACACAGATAAGCTAAAGGCCCTTTCCCTCTATTAAGTCTCCTATAGACTCCTCAGAGGTGACCTCTGTATGGCATACAAAGCAATCACAGAGCCCACCCTGATGGGACTGCTGCATATCCTCCAGTCAAACTCCACTCCAGTAACCCACATGCATGATGTCACCCTGGCCTGTGACATCAATAGGACTTGTTGGTGGGACAGGTTTGTGTCCCAGAGACTCCTCTTTTGTGGAACAGACTCCCTGTTGACATCAAGCAGAGTACATCATTAACACTTTTTAAGCATAACCTGGATAAGTGGATGGGGAATAGAAAATACACCTCTGGGATTCCACCTGTGTACCTGCCGAACAGTGGCATAGGGTGCTGACTTGTTACAGGGGCTAAATTCTTTGCTAGGCTTGTAAGGGCCTCAGGGCCAATAGCCTAGTAACTTCATATGATCCTCCGATAAATGAAATTCTACACAAGTGGTATAAATGCCCTATGGTTAACTTTAATCCATATAATTGGACCAAGCATATTTGCAATATCTATACATTGCAAGAATTACTGTGAGCAATCCATAATTATAGTTTATAGTTGTAGGCCATATACTTAAATGTAAAATTTCAGGTAAAATAGTTGCATTATTGTGATAATACATTGTATGTCACATATGATGATACTAATTTTATCTTTTTTTCTCTCACCCCAATCCTTGTATCTTTTTTACCTCTACATGTTATCAAAACATTTCCATGTCATCAATCTTTAACAAATCACAAAATGCTTTACAGCACAGGGTTGTAGGCCATCTCCAGTGGTTCAAACTGCCCCCACTCAACCAGATCCAGCACTGACATCCAGCACATCTAGGACACAAGCTGTCTGTACTGCCTCTGTTGCCCCTGCACTACCTGAACCATCAGGTGGCAGTACTCTGGTAGTTGGGGCTGTAGTACCCTGTGAGGGTACTGGTGGAGGTGGGGATTCTTATCATCCACCAGTAGATGCCAGGGTTGGTGTGTAGGTTCATGCACAGCACCATTGGAGAACACCTACACCAGATGGAGAGGTTGCACTCCTTCATGGTCCATAGGAGGAGAAGAAGTCTAACACTCCAACAGCCAGTGGATTAAGAGGATGGTGATGACAGTACTGTTAGTACTATGAGTGCAGACTAACTTCTCACTGCCACCATGTTTGACTGGGAAGGACTTCTGTTGCCCCTCCATAACCCCAATCAGATGTCCCCCAAACTTTTGTGTACCTCAACATCCCTGTGTCTTGTCTTGTTTGTCCTATTTTTATCTGCTTCCTCACCTACCAAACTTACATGACTCAGAAATGCCAATGTCCCATACTCAACATTCCTCTCTTACTGAATTAAAAATATATATATATTGTCCTATATATAGCTCTTCACATTGTGCATGTGTCTTCTTGACACATTTGATTTGGTCCAGTTGGCATTGTCACCCCCTTTGTTAAAGTGACAGACCAAATTTAGCTAATATTCTGGACATATTTTAATTTTATACTGTTGAAGAAGTGGATAGCTACAGTTCTTTCCTACCTTGATCCTGCACTTTCCTATATTGCCTTCCCTTTGTTTTTCCACCTGCTTGTCCCCCATTTCACCATTTTCCTCTCTACCCCATTTTAATACCCTTAATCTGGTCATAAAATTAGAATCACACACAACATGCATAAGTAGCAAAAATGTAATGGAGCCCTTCACTTTTTGTCCTCTATGTCTGCGCAGAGTTTAGCATTATGCACCAAAGCCAAATGATGGTGAACAGCTCTTCAGTGGTGTGGTTATCACTGTTCAAAGCCACTTAAACACACTGTGCTAAGGCAACACACACTAACACACAATGAATGTAGTATAAAGAATTATTTCACTGCATTATCACTACTTATTTAAAACTATTACCTATACCTGGATTTGGGCTCCAAAAGAAATGTGTCATGGTATTTACACCTGCTGCCACAGAGTAAGCTAAGCAGCAGGTTTGTTGCATACACTCAGTAATCATAACTCTCATTATTTTATCAGGCCCATGTTTGCTCACTGCTTAACTGTGTCCAAACAGGGAGAGAGAGTAGAAATGTGTATATCACATGCACAAACACTTTGCCATCATCTGAGTAACCCACTACTTGGCAGTGTGGTAGGAAAAGTCAACACTGCACAAGTGGCCATAAATACCGATAATTACCAAGTGGGTAGACTACTGGATCACATATGTTACTTCAAAATATGCTGAAGTACATGAAGTGACCTATATCCTGAGTCCAGTGATCAGGTCTGTACATCAGAGCTCTGTGCTAGGCCTTTTCCTGTCCATTATTTCAGTCACAGACGTCAAGAATGACATAGAAATTCTGTGTCTGAACAGCTGCCTGGAGGACTGCAGATTATGGAGAATCATTAAATCCAACTGTGATATTAATATAATACAGGCAGTATTAACACACACCAAAGACTGCTGCTACAGCCATGAAGACACATGAGTTGAAACAAGAATATGGGGGAGATTTGTTACATTATGAAAACAAACTCACAACCCAATGATAATGTAGATGTCATACCCCTATGAGCAGACCAAGTGGTATTTGACCTGTGTACTGAGGTAGATGGTATATGGGACATCCAGCAGCATGTGCCCACATTAGTGACTACTCCTTTGTATGTAACACAACTCCTGAGTATCTGAAGGACATCCATATCAAAGACCATGATATTTCCATAGTTTACAGCCTTCTTCACATCAGCAACTTGAGTACAATGTACCATTCTTCACGTACCTGCCTACACATCTTCCAAGGATGCATAACTGAAGTGTACCATCTTTTTCACAGTGAGCTCCCAAACATCTTATTGGCTATACCTATGTATTCTTTTTTTGGATAAACATTACTGTCTGATGGTGTGGAACCCTCAACAAGGCATTATACCAGGTGCATGTGTGATACCTGTTCTGTTGATGGACACAGTACATGCAGAGCTGTTTGACAACATTGATGGCATTGGTAACATTTGTGACAGTGTGGATATGCTGTGTGCACCTGTCAACAAGCTTGCATTGTGTTAGAACACAGGGCACCTATAGATTGCTGACATCTCATAATGGTTGTACAAGTGTGCTTGTGCAGAACCATCTATGATCACTCAGAATCACATAGATTATGTCAGAGACATGGGATTACTGGTGGTATTATTCTGACATTGTCCATTATTGTGCAGGCTTCAGGTCAGTGTTGTCCATGAGCCTGAAACTATGTATCCCACTTGGCTGAGACCTCTGCTGACATTACAATCATATTCAAACAACTAGTTTTGCACAGCCACATAATACACAACTAACCCCTATTGTATATAACATCCCTGATAGATGTCCTCTCCAATGTACTTGTCAGGATGCTCATATCACAAAGACATCTTCTCCATTGCTGTCACCTTGTGTGACAGTCAGATAATATACATTTTTATTGTGCAGTCTGTACTGTATCATGTCGATATGTCATTAGTGTTCCTGCTATAATTGTCTTAGGTTCATAGGTTCAGAGGTTCATACTAGGCTATCTGCCCTAGGGCATTTATAAGCCTAGCCAGAGTGTGTTTGGCTTTCGCCATCCATTTTAAAATAATTTTGCTATGCCCTTTTTCGAGGTTAGTATACTGTGCCTCTGTCTAACAGTGACACAGAAGTGATACCTGGGGTAAACCTATGATCTCCCATCCACTCATCAAGATTCCTCTTGAAGAGAGTCAATGAGGGACTCTGCCTAACCTGGACTGGGATTTTATTCCAGAGTGAAGGGAGCTTCTGGGTTATGAATCTGTCCCTCCAGCATGTCCTATTTATTTCAGTGCTGAAGTTCAAGTCTCTCGAGCGTGTAGCTCGATGGGATTTGGATTTTCTGAGGTGCAGCATGTCCATTAATTCCGGGTTGGACATGGCTTTATACATCAGGCACAGATCGCCTCTGAGCAGGCGGTATGCCACTGAGTAGAGCTGGAGTTTCTTTAACCGGGCAGCATATGGCATCTGTTTGAGCCCTTTGATCCTCTTGGTGAGGTACTTTTGGGGTCTTTCCAGTTGCTGCAGGTGTCTGGTAAGGTACATCCCAAAAGGGGCATTGTACTCAATTATGGGCCTGATGAGGGATGAGTAAAGAGGCACGATGACCTCCCTGATCTAGATGTGAATCCCTTCATGATTAGGTGGGCTATATAAAATGTTTTCTAACCACTTTGGCCACGTGGGTGTCAAATGAGAGATTGCTATCAACTTGGGTCCCCAGGTCCCTAATGACTTCTTCTGTACTTAATGGATTACCACCTATGTGGTAATTTGTGGGCACTTTGTTTTTGCCAAAGGGATGACTATACACTTTTGGCGTTTAGCTTGAGGCCATGGCTCTGGCACCAGTTGTCTGTTTCTATGAGGCCCTTTTGGAGGATGCTTGTGTCGGCTGGAGAGTTGATTATGGCGCCCAGTTTGCAGTCATCTGCGAACTTGGTCAGCCACAGTCCTTCCGTGTTGGCCTGTACCGCCGAGAAATATATACCGAACAAGAGAGGTCCCAGGACTGAGCCTTGTGGGACGCCACTTGTAACTGGTTTGGAGTCTGACATGGCTCCAGCAATTCTAACCATGTAGGTTCTGTCCTTGAGCCAGTTTGCAACTCATCTAGTGACATAGGGGTTTATATTTAAGCTGGTGAGCTTATCTATAATGCCCGAGTGGAGTATTGTATCGAAGGCTTTTGCGAGGTCCAGGTAGGCTGTGTGGACCACCTTCCCCTCGTCAAGGCCTTGGTGACTGTTTCAAAGAAATCGACCAGGTTTAAGAGGCAGGATCTGCCCTTAACAAAGCCAAACTGGGTAGGATCCAGTGTCTGTAGGTCCCCAATATCTTTATTTATGAGGTCCATGATGATCCTTTCCATAGCTTTGCAGACCAAGCTAGTCAGGCTTATGGGTTGATAGTTTCCAGGATCCGTTGAGGCACCACCTTTGTGGAGAGGGACCACTGTTGCTATACGCCACTCTTTGGGTACATATCCTGTAGTAAGGCTAAGATTTAACAGTAGTTTTATGTTTGGGTTTAGCTCTTCTTGGAGTTCATGTAGGACGCAGCCTGGGACACCATCTGGTCCCATTGATGCTGTGTTTTTTGCTTTGGAGAGGGCGGCTCTTACCTGAGCATCTGAGATGTCAGGGGGGCAGCACTCTGTTGGGATAGATATTTGCCCTTTTGGTGGGGAGAGTGGGGAGAAATTTGCACTGAACCTGTCAGCTAGGATGTTGGCAATGTCTGTGGGCTCAGTGTATTTTTTGTCATTTTGGACTAATTCTGAGCATATCTGGGAATTCCCACCCAGGTTCCTAACATAACTAAAGAAAGCCTTGTGATTATCCTTAGTGTCCTGTACAATTTTTCTCTCGAAGCTGGCCTTAGACGATTTTATGAGTGCCCGTAGTTTTTTGCTAATACTGATCAGAGATGCCTTCCCTTTTTGGGATTTTGCTCTATCATCTAGTAGCTTCCTCCTTCTATTGTATAGTTTGTTTATGGCTGGGGTCCACCAGACAGGACGTCTGCCTTTGGAGGATTAGGTCTTGGTTTTATTTGGGATTGCATGATCCATGCATTCCTGAAGGTGTTCATAGAATGCATTTATAAAGGATTCTGCGGTCTGGGCCGTATTTTCCACAGGACCGGGGGCTTTGAAGGATTTTGCCTCGGTTTTGAGGCGTGTGAAATTTGCTTTAGAGAAGTTTTTCACTGTGGTTTTCTGGGCAGGGGGTGGGGTCAGGATGTGAATATCCAGTGAGATTAGTTTATGGTCTGATCTTACCAGTGAGGGATACACTTCTGGTCTGGAGCATAGTGTCCCCATGTTGGTGATGATCAGGTCCAGTATGTTTTCCCCTCTTGTGGGAGTGGTAAGAAGTTGTTCCACAGCATTTGAGTTTATAAATTCTAGGAACCTTTGGGCTAGGGTGTTGGAGCTAGAGTAATGCTCCCAGTCTATGTTTGGGTAGTTGAAGTCGCCCAATATAATGGTGTTTGGAGAGACCTTCATATTTTCCAGTATTCTCAGGAAGGCCGAGTGGGGTTCCTGTGTTTGGGAGGGTGGTCTGTAGCAGGCTATAAACTGGAAGGCAGTTTTACCCACAGTTAGTTGCACATGGATAGTCTCTGATGCTTCATGCTGTGCCACCAACCTGGAGGTGTGGGTATCTTTGACGAATATTGATACTCCCCCTCCTTTTGTGGTTCGGTCCAAGTTTTGGGGCCGAAAAGCATGGTATGAGGTATAACCTGGTAGTGCTGGGGTGCTCTCAGGAGCCTTGAACCAGGTTTCTGTTACTGCACATTTCCATCTTCATTTACATGTCCTCCTCTGCTGTACATTAAGATGTTTCACCTGTCCTCCTTCCCTGTGTTCATTCATACAATTCATCTGTGTGTCCCTATTCAATTACACACACTTCTCCTGACTGTTTATTTTAAATGGCAGTCCATGTACCGTTATGGATCATTTATACAACTTTTGTACAGAATGGGATTCCAAAATACTCTGCCCCATATACACTGTTCTGTACAGTGTTTTGACCATATACATTGCTATATTATTAACCCTGGTAATCATAGTGGCATTCCATTCAATCCCATCTACATGTCTGCTGCTATCTGTGTTACTGTACATGGTTTCCTGGCAGGCAACACAGTTGGTAGCTACGAAACCGCTCTTGTTTATGTTGAAACTCAGTGTGCGGGTTGAATATGTAATTAGTGCTGCTTCTTACTGAGCAAACATGTAAATTTCATGTAGGCTTTGTGTGAAGCTTACACAGAGTTTATTGAATCCCCAGGCATATTAACTTATTAAAATCAAGCCATAAAATTACATAGAATATACAACTGTAAATAAAGAAACAATCCACTTTATTGAACAAATGGTCTTGGAAAACATTAAATGAAGTTAAAAATATTTACTTTTTATGTGACCTCATAATGATTTTGTACACTGATTCAAAAATGAAGTCCATGTCTTACAAAATTGATTGTATCCACATGGCTTTTTGACAAGTATTCTTCTTTCTTCTCATATCCAAAAGTTGTGCTGTAGGTGAATTCTCATTTTTCCAAACTGCCTGTTAATGCATCTGTGTGTCATGTGTAAGATGTGTGTGCCTTGAGTTGGGCTAGCACCTTGTCTATAACTTATGTTAGGGTCTTGAATCCAGTGAATACCAATATAGGCTACAATTTTCTTCACAACCCTGAATTGGATTAAGCAGATAATCTGCAAAAGAAAAAAAAAATTGTGCTTTTTTGACTGAGTTTTGGGACACTCTTCTAGCTGTATGTCAAATGTAATTTGATGACTAACAGCTGCTACCATAGACCAAAAAAGATAAGTGCAGCTTCTTTAATCAATCCAGCATGCCTAAAAATACCTCAAAGCCAGGATTTTTATTTTAATTTATGGATTTTCTTTATTCCCATTCTTATGATATGCTAAGAAATGAGACTGTATTCATTATTTTATGTTGGCATCCTATGACTTGTGATGTATTTCTTAGGCTACTAGACACTGGCAGTCATTCTAGTTAACTGAAAGAGTTGGGAGACTTTTAAAGTAATATGAAGCATTACAACCATTAAAGGACAATGCTGCACAGCCATTCCCATATATTACAGTTTGGACACTGATGTATGCATTAGCAATCATGATTTGAGGGGGAAGCCAGGTCTATAGAGATTATTAAAAGCAAAAAAGGAAAGAAGAAAACCTTGCTTGATACTCCAAGAAATCGGGATAGCATCTGTAACAGCCTTGGCTGACAGGCAATAGTACACTATTCATATTTTGCAGTATAAAGTGTCTAAAACCTATAACCTTTGGCAAAACCAATGGATATCATATAAAGTGCATTTGCATAATCAATTAAAAATGCATTCCTTACTCACCTGATCTGTGTATTTTATAGAGGATACTGAAAAACAATCTTACATTGACTAATTTTTTTGTTTTAATAGTATAACCTACCTGGGGATGGTTACTAGACCCAGAATAGGCATAATTAACTGAGCAAAATGTTCATATCTGTTTCTAATAGTAGCTTTCCTATATATTTTTTCTACATGCTCCTTACCTCACAACATGTCAACCATCTGCTACGTTCTTATACTTTTGCATACACATGCCTGCTATTAAGCCTCCAAAAATGAAACCAACCACCTCTAGTTTGACACTGCAAATCTAATGTCTCTAGTCCTGGCTGTTTTTTGTATCATCCAGGACTCCCTTTGCATAATGCCAGTTAGTTGGTTTTAATCAACTCTATCTCCTCCTTGGATGGGTGTTGGGTGAGTTGCATCAGCTCTTTACTCATATATTCTGCGTTACTTGCTTCTTACACAGATCCAGACTTGGTAAGTGGGCAATAGTTAACACCTACAATGGTGGAGTCATCCTGTGATTTATATAGGAAGAATTGATGTATGTCTCTTTATAGAAACCCAGCCTACTGACAAAAACCCAAATTACTGAAATTCAGCTTATCGAATCTCATCATACTGAAACTCAACATAAAAAAAAATGTTTTTGTTCAGTTTAAAATTACTTTGATGACTGGTATGAGTTTTCTTAAAGCTGTAAAAGTAATATTGCAGTTTTCTTTATTACAGTGTGCTGGACTGCACCAGCTTATACTTCCAGTGTTTTCCCCCTTTCTTCCACTGT
The DNA here is from genome assembly GCF_019279795.1 of Protopterus annectens. NCBI lineage: Eukaryota > Metazoa > Chordata > Ceratodontiformes > Protopteridae > Protopterus > Protopterus annectens. The sequence continues at coordinate 687,363,475 of NC_056731.1, forward strand.
AGAGTAATCCTGGAGTTGCTATATATAAGTTAGGGGGGCTTACAGTGTTCTTTTTTTTTTTTTTTTTTTTTTTTTTTTTGTTGAGATTTGTTTTTCTAAACAAGTTGCATTTCAATAAGTTGAGTTTCTATAAAAAGGCATACATCCAGGAAGAACATATGGCATTCCAAATATACCACTCAGAATGTTCCCTTACCTAAGACCTCACTATAGAGTTTTAATGAAGACTATTGGTCTCTGGCAAGTTTATAAACACGTATAGTTAGGCCATCTAGTCCAGTCAAGGAGTGTTGCGTATCTGAAAGTATTTTATCACCTCCCTCACATTCTTCCTCGAGAGAGACAGTACTGCACTACAGGTAGAACTGTTTAACTCTTTCACATCTAGCCTGAGAGGAATTTCACTCCTTCTGACACCAGAAGAGCCCCTGTCTGGACAGTCTTCACTTGAGCTAAAATTCTGAGAATGCACTTTTCCAATCTAGCTGTAAATAACTGCATGTATTTCAAAAACGATAAAAGTTATAAAATAAAGTTAAAATATGAAACTTATTCGGCATACACTCCTCTTCACAATGGTGATATTAATATGTCAGACAGACATAATATTAATTTTATTTTGAACAATTAGATAATATATGCATTTACTTATTAAAATGATGCAAACAATTATTAATATCTCCACAGCCATGGTAAACAGGCCCCAAGTATCAGTGTGACTTGTGTTCCGGCAGATGTGATCTTCATTTCACTGTATACTATATTTGTAGATACTACTCAGTTTTTGAGATATTTGCATAATTATGAATAACATGCATATCTCCATATTTAATGGACAAATAAATGTAAACCTCTGCTGCACTGTGTTGGTTAGACACCAACTCTCAGTTTGTTTTTTGAAGCATCATGTAAACTTACATTTGATACCATGGCATGCCATGTCAGCACTGGTTTAAATTAATGTAATAATGAGCATATGTCATAGACTCATAATACTTCTGGAAAAAAGCTCATATTTTTTATGTTACCAGGTATTCCATTCACCTTAGCTATTTGTGACTTCTCTGGTGACTGGGCATGTGAAATACTGAATCACAATCCATCCATGTGCACAATGCCAGAGATATGTACAGAAATATGATAATTATGCTAATGCATCCATCCATCCACAACCCCTTTTTTCCCATTGTTGCACATGGGGTCAGTGTGTCACTTCAACAGTGGCAATCATCCAGAGCCAAGGTTTATACCACCACTAATACACATATTTTATTACTGAACAAGTTTGAATATCTACTGACTGGTAGTAAGTAGACAGCAGCTATCAAGGACACTTTTTCCACCATTATGTAAGCTTTCAATTCATACCATGAACTACCATCTAATCACATTATGGTTTGAGTTATTAATACAATTTTTAATATATGACATATGCACAATATTTATGAAAAATAACAGTTTTATGTTACATGTATAGACAAATTTACAAAATAATTGTTGGACAGAGGCTAAAACACATGGATTTGCATCACAATTACTCAAATAACATGGTAAAAGGAAATGGAACAACAGATTCAATTTCTGCATAACCATTTAGTTCTAACAATATGATTCACTATTGTTCGGCCTTACTGTCTTTAATCATAACTGACTAACCATTATACATATACTGCAAACTGTCACCTAGCATAGCTATCAGATCCTTTGTACATTATGTCTACATAAAGTCACAGAGACCAAAATATATGAATATTGCATCAAATTATATGAAACAGCTATGAAACAAACAGATTCTGAATAACCATACACTGCTAACACTGAATTACTAACAATATGAATCATAAATCTCTCCTGTCAGGCATTACAGTCTAAGATCCTAACTGACTAAACATTACACATGCACTGTATACTTTCATGTACTTACATAGGCCAAAACACATGGATAGTACATCAAATCCATTCAAAGTGCATAATGGAAAAAACAGATACTGCATAACAATGCACTGCCAATAGTATAAAGTATTAATCTCTGCTGTCCAACTTTTCTGTCTGGTATAATTTATTTTTAAAATGTAATAAACAGTTGGGGTGACACAAAAGACTTTTGATGTTTCATTTGATGCTATGTAATACCATACAAACACCTTATTGATCAGATTATTAAAATAAATGCAACATATGATATATATGCATAACATTTCTGGAAAATAACCAAACAGCTCATGCTCAAATTCAACATTTTAACTGTTACTAACCATCTTATAGTATACGTAGACCTATGTACTCCTTATAGCTAAGCACAACATTTTCTAAATACAACCATTTTGCTTTTTAGACATTAGCCAGAATTCTATGTCAGCGGTGTTAAACAGGTCAGCTGAGTTCAAAGAGCTACAGTGCTGCTTAGAGGCATCATCTCAACATTTTTTCAGATGAAAACTATTAGTTGTTAGAAAAATGTGTATTTGAATACATAAGAAATGCTAGTTTAAAAGCAAAGTAGTATATAATGCATTTTATTCTATTAATCATATAGCAGTAAAATTAATTCATGTCTAAATGTGAAGTAGTTTTGAAACTGCAGTGTGGCTTGAAGCAAAAGCTGATCTCTAACCCTGATGGAATGCTAGCTTAGCAAGTTTTAATGTTGATGCTTTTCATAAGTGATTATCTGCTGGGTCAGGAAATTGAATGTGTGAAATAATGAAATCTTCTGCTCTTTCCTGTTGGAATGATCTGGCCTTGTTTATGTGTTACTTAGATAGCACAAAGCTGTGTGAGGAAGTGTAATAGAGAACAAAGACATGCATTAAAAGACTGAAGCTGCTATTGTATTCGAACTAATATGAAACCTTGAACAAGTAACTTTACAGAAAGACATTATGACTGACCAGCTGGATAGCAAGGCCGTATTGTATCTAAAGGAAAAGTTTTTTTAAATATGCATCATCAACAGATTAAATGAATAGAAGCTTGTAAGCTAAAGTGATGTAGATGCCCTGTGACATATCACGTCAGTAAGGTGGGCATAGCTTGAATGTTAAACCTATATAAAATTGTGTGCTTCCTGTTTCATGTCAGACAAAATTCTGTACTTGTATGGTTTTTTGCCTCCTGGTGTACACTAGTAAACTTTTGAATCTGAACCTCCTGTCTATTGAATTCTTAAGTTTATTTAACAGTTTGGTCCTTCGGACCGGAATTCCCTTGGTAAGCAGCAGATCAGAGCATATCGGTGGTCGAATACTGTGCAGGAGAAGTTACCGAAATGGTTCTTCTTGAGTGAAAAGACCTCCGACTGAATTGTCGTGTGTAAAGAGGATGGCCACTTTCTGATCTGTGGCCAAAAAGCGGAACTTGAATGATTTTCAATTCCGGAGGCTCAGGTAGGAAGAATTTGCCTTTTTTCTGTTTTAGATCAGGGACTAGGTTACAGTATATTGTTGTCAAGATTTGTTTTGCAGATCAGGGACAAAAGGACGTACTGTATATTTGGTCATAGATCAGGGTAACAGAATAAGGTAGACAGTTATTCTAGATAAACTGTGAACAGGAACTAAGAACTTGATATCACGTGATAAAAAAGGGTTACGTAACATTTTCTTTGACATGGGTAATCAGTGCACTAAAACCTCGTGAGATCCGCCCCTAACCGAAGACGCAAAGTACATGCAATTACAGCGTTCTGATAACGTTAGGTATTATACAAAATAGGTTAGGAAATATGAATTTGATGGTAAACTAGATAAACCTTCACTAGTTAAACTCCTTAAACAGCTTAAATCTAATGCAGGAGATCAGGCAAAAAAGCAATGCCAACTAGGCATACCTCAAGCACACAAGTGGATTGAGGAAGCAAATCGTAGAGAACAGAAGCTTAAAAATTCAAAAACATTATTTTTAGACAAAGAGGATAATAACTTGGTAATAGCGACAGCTCCTCCTCCTCCTCCCTTACCCCCTCCCTTACCCTTTTCAGGATATGAAGCGAGTGGACAGGCTGGTCCGCCTCCGTGTTATCCTGAAGTTTCAGCAAAACCACAACTATTTGTTAGAGATCCTATTGAGACTAGGTCCCGAACACGTAAAACACATAGGGACACAAAATCATACCAAACAGAGAGAAATTTACAGGATGAGAGTGAGGAAGAAATATGCCCACTTATAGAAATTCCAAATCCTCAGGCAGGACAGAAAGGGCAAGATCCAACACTCTTAGTATATAGACCATGGACACCGGAGGACATCCGGAAGGCTACTGAGGGAATCCCCCATCCGAAAGTTAATTTTATGAAATTTTTAAAAGATTTACAAGGCATGAGGTTAAGTTACCACTTGAATGGGGAAGAAGTAAAAAAAGTAGTAAGACAAATTATAGGTCCGGACTGGCACATGATTTGTGGCACCTGGAATCCTCGTAATGCAGAGCTTAGACCACTCCCACATAGTGACGCAGAGTTAGACAACAGAGTAAAAGGTCTGACAGACCGAATCTCTGAGAAATGGAAACCCAGAGCAGACTGGACTTGCATTAATCAATGCATACAACAGGAAAATAAGACAATAGATGGATATTATGCAAGATTATTAGAATGTTTTAATAATCATAGCGGTATGTCGGTTCCTGAGAACCAAACGAATAATTCCCCGTATAAACAACAATTAAAAAATGCATTTTTGAAAGGTTGCATTGCACCTATTAGTAGCTTCATTACGAAGCATATGATAGATCATCGAACAGGGAGGCTACAAGCCTTACTCGAATACGCTAGACATGCTGAGAGACATTTTAATAGTAAAAAGAAAAAGAAGGCGCAAGTCTTCACTGCTGAAGACGGAGCTGAAGTATTTGTATTACAGTCAGGTAAAAAGGGCAAGAAAAATACCCAGGGAAACAAACAGTCTGACAAGCGATCAGAAGATTTTGAAGAAAGGAAAAAGGTGAATGCTTCAAGTGCGGGAAAAAAGGACATCTAGCAAGGGATTGTAGGCAAAACAAAAAGGTAATCACAGAAGATAAGGGAGATGAGGACTGACTATATGATAGTGAGGATACATCAAGTGAAAGTCAGAAATCATCAGGAAAAGTTAATAAACAGAAAACACATGTAAATGTGATAAAAGGAGTAGAGGAAGTGCAAGTAGATACGGAGGATGAAGAAAGTGAAATTTTGGACTTAGCATTATTGAGCTTAGAGCTCTACTTTGCAGATACGAAACCGGAAGTCACACTTCTGGTGGAGGGAAGGGAAGTCAAATTCCTGTGTGACTCAGGAGCGTCATGGACTTTGATACACCCCTCCAAGTTACCAGAACAATCCAAATTACCTGATTATATACTAGTAAAAGCCGCAAATGGACAGCTATACAGCGAACCACTTTCCCATGATATAGCAATAACTGACCCTGTTTCAGGTATGACCCAGAGAAGTAAAATAGTTGTTTCTGCAAAGTGTCCAGTAAACCTATTGGGCAGGGACCTTATGCAGATATTTGGCATAGCAGTAGTTCCGACTGTACAAAGTATGGAGGCACAGAGACAAATGAATACCTTTGTAGTGCGACCGGAGGGTGAAACTTTTTACTGGTACAGCCAGGACCTAGTCACGACTGGTCCAGGGGCAGTAACTGAGGAGCTGATAAACGTAGCCATCAGTAAAGCCCCCTCCCTTGACACTGAACGACAGCATTTGTTACACTGTACTCTATACTACTGTACTACACCAGGACTTGATAGAAAATATGAGCAAGAATTGTTTAGAAATCGTGCAACTAGATTGGTTTTGCGTACTTTGTACTGGGATGCTGAGGGGAACAGTGTAGTTAGCTGTTCATTACCTCAAGAATTCCTTGCATTGTATAGATCAAATCGGTTGCCACATGTCAGCTTGACAAAAAACAAAGGTGTTAAATGGGCAAATTTAGGAAAAAAAGTAACAATATGGGAGAAACAGACTGATTTAGAACTGTCAGAACAAGGGATAAAAAAACAAAAACTGAATTGGTTGACACAGGCACATCCAGCTGTACACTTGCAATCTAGCAAAGACAGCTGATTAGCATTTTTATTAAAAGAAGAAGAAAAGGCCTTGTGTGAAATTCCAACAACTCTTTGGTCAACAGGCAAGTCAGATGTAGGACTTATTCGAACAGCAGGACCAGTTACAATTACCCCAAAGTCAGCTTTTAGACCACAGAAAAGACAATACCCTTTGAGAAAGGATGCAGAAATAGGAATTAAGCCTATAATAGCAGCATTACTCAAAGAAGGAGTACTGGTAGAATCTCCTGATTCACCATGTAATACACCCCTATTTCCTGTTAAAAAAGCAAATGGGGAATGGCGGATGGTACAAGATTTACAAGCTGTAAACAATGCAGTAATACCTAGAGCACCTACGGTGCCAGACCCACATACCTTGTTAAACGATTTAGAACCACAACAAAAGTATTTCTCTGTGGTAGATATTAGCAATGCTTTCTTTTCAATACCTATACATCCTAATAGTCAATATTGGTTTGCATTTACATTTCAAGGGTAGAAGGTATACGTATATTCGACTACCACAGGGATATTGTGAGAGCCCAACAATATTTGCACAAGAAATGGCTAGCAACCTGGCAGGATTTACCCCACCGAGAGGTAGTCAAATTCTACTTTACGTAGATGACATCTTGCTAGCAGCACCCACCCAGCAACAGTGCAGGGAGGATACTGTAGCATTATTGAAATTTTTAGCAACACAAGGACACAAAGTAAACAAAAGTAAGTTACAACTTTGGAGAAAACAAGTTAGATACCTAGGATATGTAATATCCAATGAAGGTAAAATACTAGATGAGGAAAAAAAAAACAGCGATTTTGCAAGCACCCAAACCAACAACCAAGAAAGAAATGATGTCTTTCTTAGGTACAACTAATTTTTGTCGGAGCTGGATACCAAGTTATGCTTTGGAATCTGCTCCACTGACTGACTTAATATATAAGACACCAATGGCAGCACAAGACATTTTACAATGGACAACTGAAGCAGAAACGGCTTTCTGCAGGTTGAAGCAGTTAATAGCTTCTTCATTAGTTTTAGGACTTCCAAATTATCACAAACGGTTCATTCAGACCGTAGATTGTAAGCAAGGGTATATGACGTCAGTATTGATGCAACAACATGGGGACAAGCAACGCCCCATAGCCTACTATTCATCACAGTTAGACCCAGTGGCATGATCTTTGCCTCACTGTGTACAAGCAGTAGTTGCAGCCGCAATGGCAGTACAGGCTTCGGCCTCAGTGGTGTTATTCCACCCTCTCACATTGAGAGTGCCTCATGCAGTTGCAATAATTTTACTGCAAGAGAAAGTGGCATACCTTTCTCCTGCTAGACATCTTTCATGTATGACTATACTGCTGAGCCAACCTCATATGGCAATTAAACAATGTACGACACTGAATCCATCAACATTATTTCCAACTCCTGCGGAGGGCACACCACACAGCTGCCTGCAGGAAATTAAACAGTTAGCTTTACCTAGACAAGATCTTACAGATATGCCCTTAGATAATGCCAAGGTGACATATTACGTGGACAGCTCATGCAGAAGGGGTCCTACAGGGAAAAATCTGGTGGGGTATGCAGTAGTTACAGACACTGAAATTTTAAAAGATCAATCCTTACCACACAACTTATCTGCACAAGCAGCGGAATTGATAGCTTTGACAAGGGCATGTACTTTAACAAAAAATAAAAGTGTGAACATATATACTAATAGTCAGTATGCTTTTTATACAGTACATGTATTTGCACAACAATGGAAAAATAGAGGAATGATAACATCTAGTGAAAAACCTATTAATCATTCTCAATTTATTTTGGAGTTATTAGAATCTATTCAGTTACCAACCAAGGTAGCTATTTGTAAATGTGTAGCTCATACCTCATCATCAATGTGTAGCTCATCCATCCACCCTGATTAACCTGTATGGCCTCTCAGAAGCTATAAACTCTCCAACCAGAACAAATAAACTTAATAATAAAGAAACCATCCTGGATTGGATACTAACAAACTGTCCACCACAAAACTATACAACAGGAACCCTCCCAAATGACCTTAGTGACCACTCTCTAATATACATTATTAGACATAAAACAAGTTTAAGTATCCCCACTCCAGTCAGAACTGCCCGTAGCAAAAAACATTTTAACAACGAATTGTTTCTAACCGAACTTAAACAATGTAATTGGTCTCCCCTTAAGTCACTCCCTATTAATGAAGCAGTTAATTACTTCAATAACTCTTTCCTATCAGTCCTAGACCATCATGCCCCAATGCGTTCCATAAGAATGAAAAACAAACCAGCACCATGGCTCTCAAATTCAACTAAGAAACTAATCCATAATAGAAATAAATCTTGGGCCAAATGGCGTACCACGAAAGACACTATCGATCACCAAACTTTTAGACAACAAAGAAACTTAACAAAAAAAGCCATCCTACAAGATAAAAGGAACTTTTATATCCAACTTCAGCAATCTACCCTTCAACAGCCACAAAAATTCTGGTCTTCTATTAACACACTACTTTCCCCAGGGAAAGCTGTCACACCTTATCCACTAGACTCCAAACCTGATTGTCCAATACAAACAGCAAATGCCTTTAATACTTTCTTTACTACTACTATATTAAATCTAGCAAATCAACTAAACCCTCATACCTCCAATTTGCCAAGCCCAAGCTCCATTCCCCCCCTTTTCACCTTGAACCTATACCCACCTCCTATATCTCCTCCTTACTTCAAAAATTAAAAGCTACTACCACCTCAGCTGATAAATTACCAGCAGAATACCTCCAAATAGGAGCCAAAGCCATTGCCTTCCCAATCTCCATATTGATCAATAGAACTATAAAAGAAGGCACCATTCCATCTATTTGGAAAATCTCACACATCGTCCCACTTCACAAAGGTGGTGACCCTACTGAGTTCTCCAACTATCGCCCTATAGCTCTATTCTCTCCACTTGCTAAAATTATGGAGAAATGTATCCACAAACAATTAATAACTCACCTACTTCAGTATAATCTCCTTGCTAACTGCCAACATGGATTCTGGCCATTTCACAGTACTACCACTGCCTTGCTATCTTTTACTAACTCTATCAACAATAATCGTAATAACAATATTCTTTCCTCAGCATTCTTTGTAGACCTATCTAAAGTGTTCAACATGGTTAATCATCAACTTCTCCTCCACCAACTGAAGTCCCTCTCACTGGACAATCTTGCTATGAACTGGTTTACATCATACCTAGAAAACCGTAAACAAGCAGTTCTCTGGCAAAACCATCTTTCTGATCTCCTTCCCACCTCCCTAGGTGTTCCTCAAGGCTCTATTTTAGGTCCACTTCTGTTTTCCATTTTCATAAATGACCTTCATCTTTCTACCCCACTCTCCACCTGTATTCAGAATGCTGATGACTCTACTATCATCTGTTCTGCCTCATCCCAAACTAAACTTCATTCTATCACACAAAAAGCCTTTACCACTATAGAAGAATGGTTCTCCAACCACTGTCTTCTCCTCAACCCCAAAAGAACCAAACTTTTGCTCTTTAAACCCTCTCATTTGTCTCCCCCACTTCATTTTACACTTACATCAAACAACAATACTGCTATCTCTCCTGATCCCACCACCAAACTCCTAGGAATCACAATTGACAATCAATTAAAGTTTGACACTCACATAAACACTACAATAAAATTGACTAACAAAAAACGTGGATCCCTTTATAGAATAAAACCCTTCTTGACACCAGTTGCCAGAACCACAATAGCTAGAACCCACTTAATTTCTACCCTGTTATACGCTTCCCCAATATTCAACAATCTTTCTACAAATAATCTTAACAAACTAGCTAGAGCATGTAACAACATCGCCAGATTTGCTACTAATACACCTTACAGGACTCATCACTGTCTGAACCTAAAACAACTAGACTGGCTTGAATTACCTCACTTATTACATTTTAACCAACTTATAATCGCCCATAAAGCCCTATACCAACCCAATAATATCCCTATTCTCTCTTCCCTCATAAAACCTTATAACAACTTGAGAAATCTACGCTCTGCTAACAAAATGTTGATTCATACTTCCTTATCTAACAACTCAGCAGGTGACACCATATTCTCTAACTCAGTTGGTAAAATATGGAATCAATTACCACAAGACCTTACAACCCTAACCTCTCTCCCACTATTTAAAACTAACCTAAAACTTTTCTTCTCCAACCACTGGTTATGTTCTTGTACTAACCCTGCCTAGCTGTTATTCTCTAATCTATCTGCTACCCACATAACCTAATTTTTTTCTACCTTAAATCTTTAAGTACCCAATCTATACTCAAATCTTCACTCTTAATTCCTATCTCAGTCACTACTTAGTACTATTTAGTACTACTTACCATGCTCAATACCTACCAGATACTGTACTTACATTTCTTTTTGTATACTATGTTAAACTGAAAATGAATTACTCTATATTAATGCCATCTCCTAATCTTTAGCATCAGATGTTTATATATTTTTAAGTATATTTTTGTTTTTATATGTATTTTGTGTGTAACTTTTAGTATATATTTTTAGTATGTTTTTGTTTTGGAGCTTTTCTACCCAGGCCTCCACTGAAAATGGACACGTATCCAGTTGGACTAGCCTGGCCAACAAATGTAAAATAAAAATAAATAAAATAAAAAATAAAACAGCAGGATAAGATTTCAAAAGGCAATGCACAAGCTGATACAGCTGCAAAGCAAGCAGCCTCAGACTCAGAAACTTTACTTTTAAATAAGGAATTACAACCCTCTGAGATTTTAGATTTAGACATGTTAAAAACAATGCAGACGGTTACTACAAGAGCAGAAAAACAAAAATGGGTAAAACGAGGTGGAATTCTTGAAAATGAACTGTACATTTCCAAAGAAAGAAAACCGATATTGCCGTCTAATTTATTTAGATATGCAGCTTTGTTGAGCCATGGGCAGTGCCATGTCTCAACAGGGGGGATGGTACAGTCAGTAAATCGAATATTCCAAACATATGGATACACAAATTACACAAAAAAATTTTGTGCAGCTTGTCATACTTGTAACAAGCATCACGCACAAGGGGCATTTGGTACAATGGTACCCTAAAGAATAAACTTAGGAAGCTAGTAGAGGAGACCCAAAAGAATTGGATATACTGTCTGCCTTTAGCACTGCTGAGTATGAGAACGGTTCCAAATGTAAAGGGTTTGACTCCCTTTGAAATTGTTTTTGGGAGAGCATATTATGTGCCTCAGTGGAAAGCTCTCATGCCTGCAGAGCAAGAGGCTGACAGTTCATTAGCTAGTTATATGAGGAAACTGTTAACAAATAAATCTGTTTTGCAGTTTAACTCTTTTTCAGATAAGGAACAGACCAGACCGGTGGAAGCAGTCTTGGCTCCTGGAACATACGTCTGGCTGAAAGTGACAAAAAGGAAGAATTGGGCGAGTCCAAAGTGGGAAGGACCATACCAGGTTCTGTTGGCAACGCCTACTGCAGTTAGAGTGGCTGAGAGGACGTCCTGGGTTCATTTGACGCATTGTAAACCGGTAAAGAACTTTCAACTTAATAAAAACTTTGTGACTAATACACAACCAGACCGAGATGGCCAAAAACAAAGTGAATAGAAGTTTAGATCAACCCCAGAGATGTTGCATAATCATTTTGTTGAGTGTACATTTATTGACTGTAATTGTGACAATTTTCCTCTTGCTGTGGTTTATCCTACACACAACCACACAAGTAAAAGTGGGAAGGCGTGATAAAATGTCTATAGACTGGCATCCAAACTTTAACACATACCTAGCCATGAAACGTGTGTATGCAGAGACTATAAACATTTCAAATTGCTGGGTTTGTACAGCTATACCAACAGCATATGGAGGACTGATAATGTCCGCTGTCCCTTTGAGGATAAATGAGACTTGGGAGAATTTACTTTTCGACACAGGAACTGTGAGATCACAGGACAAAATAGCTTTATTTTTACCTGTCACACAAAAAGGAGTTGTATGTTTCTGCAAAAATGACACTCTCCAGGTGGGCTGGAGCAATTGTAATATAACCATATCTTACCGATGTTATATTAAGAATAGTAATGGCAATGCTTTTTGCAATACTAATTATGACTCGTATTTAAACTCATTGAAAACAACTATGAGTGACATTCAAAAAAATCCAGTTTTGTTTAAACAATTGTCAGTTATAGATCAGAAAATGTTTCATGCAGGGCTGATGCGTATTAGTACTAAAGTAGAAAACTGTTATTTTATTTGTGGAAAAAAGGCATATAAATGGTTACCTGAGAATTGATCCGGCAGTTGTTTTTTGGGTTACTTGGTTCCAGCAATAAGACATACTGCAGAATTACCTTTGGGTAAAATACGAAACGTAAGAGAAACAGCTTGAAAATCCGAAGGTCCAGTTAAGAAACCTGTGAATCCAGTTGGGAAGATTAAAGCTGGTTGGAAAAACCATAATTCAGTAAAAAATAAAAGTGAATTGACTCACATGGACTTGAGTGACAGTGTTATATCCTGGGCAGGAATATTCCCAGCCTATGGAGCAGTCAAATCGATCTGGGAGCTGAGGAAGTTGTCGAAACTTCTCGAAGTAATGAGTAATGCAACTTTTTCCGCCCTAGAATTGGTGACTAATGAACTGAATGCAATGAGAACTGTTGTGCTACAAAATCGGATGGCTCTTGACTTCACCCTAGCGGCGAGAGGTGGTACGTGCGCGCTTATCAAAGAAGAATGCTGTGCTTTTATTCCTGACAATCGTCATGAGATAAAAAACCACCTAGAGGTAATTCAGCAAGTATCAGCCATGACTAAACCAGGCCCAAACCCACTGACGGACTTTTTCCAGAATCTATTTGGGGGGGTGGGGTTCCATCCTAATGAATATTCTAATTGCCATTTGTGTGAGTATACTCCTAATAGGAGCATGTGTTTGCTGTGGAATTCCCTGCATGAAAAGATTAATCAAAGATTTTGTTGATGTATCTGTTACTGAAACTTTCTACCAAGATATTGAAATTGAAAGATTGATTTCAGATTACGCTTTTTCTGAAGTATAGATTAAATGACTCACCTAGCTAAAAATCCTGAGTGGAAAAGGCTAGGAGATGAAATGACACTATGCATACTTCAAAATAGAATAAAAAGTATTAATAGGGGGGGGAAATGTTAGAAAAATGTGTATTTGAATACATGAGAAATGCTAGTTTAAAAGAAAAGTAGTATATAATGCATTTTATTCTATTAATCATATAGTAGTAAAATTAATTCATGTCAAAATGTGAAGTAGTTTTGAAACTGCAGTGTGGCTTGAAGCAAAAGCTGATCTCTGACCCTGACAGAATGCTAGCTTAGCAAGTATTAATGTTTATGCTTTTCATAAGTGATTATCTGCTGGGTCAGGAAATTAAATGTGTGAAATAATGAAATCTTCTGCTCTTTCCTGTTGGAATGATCTGGCCTTGTATATGTGTTACTTAGATAGCACGCAACTGTGTGAGGAAGTGTAATAGAGAACAAAGACATGCATTAAAAGACTGAAGCTGCTATTGTATTCGAACTGATATGAAACCTTGAACAAGTAACTTTACAGAAAGACATTATGACTGACCAGCTGGATAGCAAGGCCGTATTGTATCTAAAGGAAATTTTTTTTTAAATATGCAGCATCAACAGATTAAATGAATAGAAGCTTTTAAGCTAAAGTGATGTAGATGCCCTGTGACATATCACGTCAGTAAGGTGGGCATAGCTTGAATGTTAAACCTATATAAAATTGTGTGCTTCCAGTTTCATGTCAGACAAAATTCTGTACTTGTATGGTTTTTTGCCTCCTGGTGTACACTAGTAAACTTTTGAATCTGAACCTCCTGTGTATTGAATTCTTAATTTTATTTAACATTAGTGTTCCACTTCAGCCTAACCATAATGAAACCAGAACCATAAGACTGGTCCACAGCAAAGCTACCCGCTAAATGAATGTTGCCATCTAATTGTTAGGGAATGGACTCAGGCAAGTATACTGCTTCATTATGCCTTACATACCATCTTATGCACAACTTTAAATGCATTGTTCTCTTCTTCATTCTGAAAATAAATGCAATTTGTCTTATGCAGTTTTTTTTTTTTCAAATGAGTGACCATAGCACACTTTCATAAGCACTGAGGAAATAAATCACATCAATGTCCTTGTTATTAGCTGTCTAAATTTTCTTGAGAATATATTACTGTTTGTGCAAGGAGGATCTCCACAGACTGAGACAGCACTGAAATCACCTGCCTAGTGTAAAGTCCTGAGACATATCATTGACAACATTTTGTTTGCTACTGTCAGTGAATTTATATTCAAGATAATAACTTTCAATAGTTTAACGCAATTGCTCATTTACTTCCATACTGTTTCTTACACAATGTAAAATCATCTTCATAATCTACAATATGTCAGCTTGCCAGATATGGACAATAAAAATACAAAATTATTAGCACTTTATGCAAATTAAGTGCCATTAATGTTTTGAATATTGAATTTCCTGAATACAGTGCTGGTCCTTTTGTAGCAAGCATTTCAGAGAAAACCCTGAAATATCAGAGTGCATCCACTGTAAATAAATAGTACTGCTGCAAACAAAAACAGAGGTACATTTGATATAAACAGGCTATGAATATAAACAGGTCCTCAGGTGAGTGTCATAAATCTGCAGTACTTTGCAGTGATGAATACTCACTGACCATAACCATCAACAATTTCACCAGAAGTCAGATCAGGCTCTCTTCTTTCAACTTCATGAAAGGACTTCAAGAATAAGGGCATACAGCAGCAGAATTCATTTCCACACTGTTAATCAGAAATACAGGTAAGAAAATTAATTCAGTGCTGCACTACTCAGTGGAAACAGTCAACAATGGTCTCTTAAAGCACCACCTCAGTAGTTATTTTTACATATTTTCTTTTAATATTACTCTAACTTTAACATCAGTACCTGAACGCAAGGGCGGCAACAGCAAAGAATATGAATATTACTCCTGGAAAGTCGTAACCAATAGAACGCAAAGGTACTCAGTCATTGTTTGATTTCTTGGGGCCATCTCAAAATTTTCTCATCTTTATGGTGAGTGGGTTGCTCCAACACTTCTCCAGATCACAACAACAAAAAAAGGAGAATAAAGAAAAAAGGAAAGAAGGAAGCCCAACTTTTATTGACAGAAGTATGGGAAAGAAACGACAAATGATAGAAAAAGACAGTTCTTGCTATGACACAAATCTGATAATGTGATTTCTTTCTTCACCATGACAACTTACCTGATATCAAGAAATTAGCTGGGTTGTCAGATTTGTGTCTGTACTAAAAATCGGGTGTTTCTTTCAAGAATACTTGCAGAATATTTAAAAATAAGCTTATATAAAAACATTTAAACAAAGATGCACTTTAAAAAATTGTATCCTGATGTTCTGAGGGCAGCAAGAAGGCTACACTGATTTTGTTTTAATGCACAAAGCAATACATTCCCCCAAAAAACACAAATTTCACCTACATTTCTTATGCTACCATTGTTTTTATTATTATTATTGTTATTATTATTATTATTATTATTATTTTGCAGATGAACAAATGTGAAATTCAGTGACTGCATTTATTCATGTGTAAAGCCTTTCCAGAGACTACAAGGTGTGTTTTAGTTATATGCGCACTATGGAGGTATAGGCATAGAATAGCAGTGTAGCTAGGGCAAGGCAAGAGGGGGCAACAGCCTCAGGTGTAAAAGTGTTTTTGAGCATGATCAGCCAATGCGAATCACTCTTTAATGTAATACTAGCTTTTAACAGCTGGTATTGCATTTGCAGTCAAACCTGAGCACTGTAGCACTCCATGTGGGGGGGAGGTCTAAAGTTTAACAACTGCTTGCTACATTGTAGCAAACAGTTTTCTACAGTTAAAAAGAAAAACAAAAACTAAAACCTGAGTGTATAGCTCTCCATGCACACAGGGTATAAACTGTAGCAACTCTTGGCTACATTGTACTAGGCGGTTTGCTACAGTTTAAAACTTTTCTTTTCTTTTTTTTAATGAAAACAAGAGAGCTGAAGCACTCCATGCAGTCAGGTATAAACTGTAGCAATGGATTGCTACAGTTTAAAACAAAAATGATTTTTTTAAATAAAATATATTAATGAAGGGATGGGGGAGGGCCACAGAAGTGGGACCTGATTGGCTGTGGTTGGAGGGAGGTATCATGCACATATCAACCTGGCTGGTGTGCCAGTGGAATAAACAATCATTGTTTTTATTTGTTTTGCTCTTTACTTGAAGATCTGAGGGTGTGGGGCAGTGGTTCATAGCTCCAGCACAGGAATGAACCGGCTATGCTTCTGTTGTGGAACCTGCAAAGTGTTTATTGACAGTGGCACTGCAGGTAAGAATGAGGATTTGCCCGCGTAGCACTATAGGTGCAAGTGACATAATATAGTGTCTTTCCATATCAAAGGAATGGAAGCATCCCTTATTGGTGACCTGCATCAACTGCTCTATATAGAGTATAATGCTTGTACAAAACATCAACAATGGCTTTAGTTTCAAAGAAAGCCATCTGATCAAACATTATAAGAACACATATCTATTTTAAGAATTCTTCTTTCTCATATCAGTGGAAAGTAACCTAGATTGCTGGTCTTTATGGATCCAGAACGTAAAATGTAGTTTTAATACAGTTGCTACTGTTCAATGATTATAAAGGATTGTAGGTGGGTTACCAACCATAACCAGCTTATTATGTGTTTGAGACATGGATGCTAAGAAATTTGTTGTACTGCATAGAGCTTTATCTACTCTGTGTGCAATTTGTTACAGAAGAAAAAAATTGCGAAGTACTTTGCCAGCTTTCAAAGCCATAAAGTACTTACGCACGCACTGTCAGAAAGACAGTGTAAGAGATTCTGTTATGTTAGAAAAAGTCAGGGATGCATTACTGGCAAAGACAGAAATAAATAAATATGATTTTATTCTGCCACTGTCATTTTGTGACCAGTATGGGTATGTTTAACTGCCTAGCAAAATATCCAATCTTAACAACTGAAGCAGGGGGTGCTTATAATTTGGTAAGATCCGGTCTCGCACTATAGAAGTGCTTAATTGATTTTTTTTTTTTTTTTTTCTTCCAGATATCGGAGCATAATCGCAGCTGTACATTCTCTGCAAGACAGGGTGGCTTAATGGCTAAAGTGTTTGCCTTACAAACACAAGGTGTAGGGTTTGAGTCTTACAAGGGATAATTGGCTAGGCTTAAAATGGCTCACAAGGGCAGTCAGCTTAGTGCTAAATTATGAACTATTTTCTCTTATTCCTTCTGTTATTGAGAATACTGTACACTTCTCTATATTCTGCAGTTTTGATTCAGAGGAGTCATATTTCATATTCTAACTTTAATCTCTCTCTTTGGTTTCTCATCAGTTTTGTCTGATTGTGTCCTTTTTACTCAGCCGTAAACTATAGCATTTATGATGCTAATATAAAGCAAAGTATGGGATGGGTCTTCACACCAACACACGCAGTTACTCATGCTTTAGTCATTTGCCAAAATGTTGGCAATATTTACAGTGTAGAATTCAGCTTCACTGTCATCATTCAGATTCCATAAGGACTGGAAGAATAAGTGAATGGTTAAAGAAATCACAGGTTCAGATCTCAAGTGAATGAGCCACAGGATGCATAAGTGTGCCACTTCAACCATCCAAGGACTGTGATCTTGTCCTAATAAAATGAAAAAAAAAAAGCTGGATGAAATGCCTACCATAGGGTATCTAAAAGACATTCCTGTAGTATACCATATACTCTCCTTCTAATTTGTGCAGTTTTCTAGAGCCCGTAGTCTTAGCCATTCCTGGATATAGTGCTACATTGGTTTTACTTTCATTTCCATAAGTATAAACTTGCTGCAGCTTCAACAAGATGAAATAAACTTGACAAAGTTGCCACTCATTACCATCCTCCAAGAAAAGCATTTTTGCAGGTTTCCAACCACCGTACCCTTCACATGTCATGCTTTGTCTCTCCAACTTCTTTTGGCTTTTCCTGGTTAGGGGTCACCACAGCAGATCACCTTGTCCGCTCATGATTGACAGTGGAGTTTTACAGTGTTGAGTTGCCAGCCTGGTGCCCAACCTTCCACAGAAAGCACACACACACACGCACTCATGCCTAGGGCCAATTTAGAGTGTCCAATCCACCTACAGTATGTCTTTGGGATGTGGGAAGAAACCGGAGCACCCGGAGGAAACCCACATGACCACAGGGAGGACATGCAGACTCCACACAGAAGGCACCGCAGCCGAGGATCGAACAGGAGAAGCTCTTGTTGTGAGGTGGCAACACTAACCGTTGCACCACCTTGGCTGCCACTCATATCACAGTTAATTAAATTGACCAATTCTATGACCATACAACTGGAACAAAAATAAGTAAATAAAGTCCAAACAAAATGCAGTTATGCTGATGTGTGAAGCAAACCTGCATTGGCAGTGATTTCCTATGTTCAACTGCTATAGGTGAGTTGGATTTTGGGAACTGAAACTGACAAGTTTATACCTCATCCAGTTTAAACATAAGGAAGTGCAGGGTAACAGTTAAAATGAAATTTCCTTCACATGTTATATGGTTAGTACTGGCCACAGTTATTACAATGATATTCCTGGGGATTAATAATAATTAGGCTGACTTATCTAATTGGAGGGTTTCATTTTCTATTTAACCCTATAGTTAAGTACATTTTTTTGGTTGTGATTTTTGAGGAATCTACACTTTTGTGTAGTAATTTCATAGATGTATGTACTTTTTGAAGCAGGGTGGTTTTTCCCCTTTATTAGCGCTTTGATAGTGTACATAAAATACTTGCTTGATGTCTGCATTTTTTGTATATACATACATATTTACACTTTTTGTATATACCACATTCTTTGTAAATACTTGATTTACATTCTTGTATATACATTTGTAAAGTGGTGGAGTCCTTACCCGCTTGTGACATATTATATTGTATTGTTTTTGATTTTATTTTATTGATGTCTGAACATGACATTTTAATATTTTTGAATGTTTGTATTTTTAAATACAGCTGCCGTTAGCAGGAAACAGGAAGATGTCACTTCCTGGTTTAACTGTTTTAAATGGAGTGTTTGTTTTTTAGAATTGTGAATCTCTGAAGAAGCCACGGTGTTCCGTGGCGAAAACGCTCTGTTGGTTTGTTCTAATAAAAGCGTTAAGGATTTTTTGAGACTAGGTGGCGTTTTTTCTGCAAACAAGGTTCCTCTTCTTGTTGCATATTCCTGGGGATTCAATAAACTCCATTTAGGCTTTGAATTTATGTGTTAGCGTTATCAACAGCAGTGCTTATCACACATTCATGCCGCTCATTGTGCTTACACTTATTCGTTGCCATGCAGAGCAGCACAAACACAGAGAGAAGATGCATTCAAGTTTGCTTACAAGCAAACTTGCTGAGCAAGATTGCATGGGCAGCCACACTGATTACCAGGTTTAAAAATACTGCAATACCAGTAATAATAATACCGTAAAGAAAAGTTTACTTAGTGCAATGTACACTAAAAAATTATTTGAAGAATGAAATACTGGGAGGGGAGCTTCTAAATGGGAAAGGTAAATACAAGGAAATATACACCGGGCAGGGAAAGTGTGTTGATGAAAACGGGCACAGACATGAATGATAGGAATGAATAAAGAGTAATAGGGCGTGGTAAATATGTCAATGTTCCCAAATTAGGATATGTAAATGTATGCAAACTTCCAGTACAAGTCAGTAGCATAAAATTAAGCACATATGTAGATAGCACAGACCATACTGTTGTTTACACCTCCTGAGCAAGTATATTATGATATAAATACACATTATACTACATATTTGATGGTCGCACAAGGTTACATGTCAATGGAGGTCAATGGTTGTGATATAAACATCAGTGACATGGTCATCAGAGAGGACATTTAGCAAGGATGGTATAAAAATGATGGGCATGTGCATACTCTGAAGATCTGCATAATGACCTGTTTGAATGTGACTGACATGTCACCATAACATTCAACCAATCAGGGACACATAGCAACAGACTCCTTGACAAATGTAGACAGAAGCAGACACAATCATGGACTCTTTTACAATATTGCCACCATTAATCTGTGGCAATGACAGAATATGAGAGTGCAACGTATTACACATGTGCTTTAGGAACAGATATGTACAACTGTAATGATTGTCAGTAAGTAAGTACTAAATGGCATTCTCTACCCCTTCTCCAAAACTGACCAATTTTTTTGATGGTTTAAGAGATGTTGTTAAAACTGAATTTGAAATCAGGGCCAGTTATGGCCAGGTGATACTTTTTAATGACATATAAGCCACAATCACCACCTGCAAGAATCAAATGCCATCAATGTCATCACTGAGCTGTCTATTTTTTGGGTGCAACACAGAAAGATGTATCCCACAAGCATCTAGTAGAACAACTTGAAGGCAAGTCTGCACTGTCAAATCCTAATGGGTATACATCCCAAAGAATAGTTCTGTATGGCCTACAAAATGTGTGGGAGCTCACTGGGCCAAATGTGATACACTTGACTAAAGCATCCTTGGCTGACATAGGGATCAGCCATACAGATAACACATACAGACACCACACTATTATGAGGGAATTCCATACACACAGCTGGGTATTGCATGCACCTGACACATGTAAAACCAATGGCTATTGTCTGATGCATCAGCAATTGACGTGTAAATTAAAAAGTGATCCATTATAATGAATGGTACTGCAGTATGTGAGAATGATGGCAATGCATCAACTATGCCCATATGCACTGAAAGTTCAGCAGTGCAAAGTCAAGTATCAATGACTGAAGAAGCTGTCACTGTGATATTGTACACACAAACCTCAGGACATGTGCCACATGATCACTGTCCCACTGACACTGTTAGCCAAAATGTTATACTGCCATGATATCTTGACATACGTCCACATGTGTTCATGCAAACCATCAAATGGTAACACTGATGTGATGTACTGGTACGTCCATGATGCAGTATAGTTACACTATAGCTGTACTGAAGCTACAAATACACTTCCTAGGTTTGTATGTTCTTAGGACAGTGCTAGGCTAAAGGCTCAAGAGCCTATACAAGCCTAGACAGATTTAAAAGGAGTTAAACAATTTTCAAAAGGTGGGTGAACCAAGTTCACAGAGGTATGAGCCTATGCTATAGTTTGTAATAACAACTGCCTCTGACCATAAGGGACATGGGCACCATACCAGAATTAAATTTGCGATTATACATCCATTGATCTAGGTTATGCTTGAAGAGGTTCAGAGAAGGACTTTGTTTTATTTGAATGGGAAGCTTGTTTCAATGAAGAAATAGTCTCTGAGAGAGGTATCTATCTCTCTAACATGATTTCTTTATGTCAGAGGTTAGGTTAAGATCCTTGGAATGAATGATCCTTGTGCAGTTTGTTTTACAAATGTGTTAACATTTTCAGCAGGGCCTGATTGCACACTGCCTTGTAGGCCAGACACAGAGAGTCCCTTAGTATTCTGTAGGAGACAGAATACAGTGATAGGGTTTTCAATCTTTCCTCATAGGACTTGTTTTTATAACCTGTATTTTCCTGGTGAGAAAACTCTGGGTTCTATCTAGCTGTTGCAGATGTCAGCAAAGGGATGCATTGTACTCAAGTAGTGATATGATGACGGATGAGTACAATGGAATTATGACATCCTTTGGTCAGGATGCCATGCCCTTACTTATGAGTTGTGCCACATAGTAGGACTTTCTCGTCAATGTGGATACTGGGTGGTCAAAACTCAGATTAATAACCTGCATAATCACATCACATACCAATGAATCTAATCTTAGAGGTTGCTGTCTATATTGTAATTAGGTGGGGTATTTGCTTTACAAAAGGAAATAATTATGACTTTTTTTTTAATTTGTTTTCTCTTCATGGTTCTGGCAAAAATAATTTATGTGTGTTAATCCTTTCTGCATTATATCAGTATTGTCCGTGGATTCCATGACTGACCCCAATTTCCAGTAAGCTGCAAATGTGGTAAGACATATGCTGCCTATGTTTGCACTGACGTCTGAGAAATAAATATTGAACAAGGAAGGGCCTAGTACAGAAACCTGTGTTATGCCCCTGGTGACTGGCCTCTTGCTAGAGGTGAATTCTCCCACTTTAGCATTATGTGTCCTGTCCATGATTCATATGGCTACCCACCTGGTGACAAAGGGGTTTATGCCCTATTGAGACAGTTTCTCTATGATACCTGAATAGGGAATTGTGTCAGATTTCTTGACCATGTCAAGTTAGATGGGATGCACAGATTTTTCCTCATCCATGGCCTTGGTGACTTTCTCAAAGAATTCAACCAAATTTAACAGACATGATATACACTTAATGAAGTTGAGAGATTACCTGTGTCCTTGTTGATAAGGTCCATAATGATTATTTCCATGGCCTTACTGATGAGGCTGTTCAGGCTTTTGTGTCTGCAATTCCCTGGTTATGTTAATGGGCCCTCCTTGTGCATAGGGATGACTGTTGCTGTCCACCGTTCTGCTGGAACATAGCCTGTCTGGAGGCTGCAGTTAAATAGGGATCCAAATGGGTCTGCAAGGTCATATTTGAAGTTATTTAAAAGGCAATCTAGATGTTGTCGGGACCCACTGGTGTCCTGTTTTTAGCCTTGGAGAGGTCAGAGATAAGCTGCTATTTTGAGATAATAGGCTGAGGAATGGTGGCAGTTATATTTTGAATGATGACTGGTATGGACAGGGGGTTGAATTTTTATTCGTATCTGTCAGATAGTAGGTTGTCTATTTACTGTGGTTGAGTATGGGTGTTGCCATCCACAATCAGCTCTGTGCATAGATGAGTATTCCTCTTAAGATTTCAGATGTAGTTACAAAATGCTTTGTGACATCACCTCCAAATATAGCATTGTGCATGAATCACATGCAACACAGTGGAATTGTTAACATAGTCATATGGCTCACATTATTTCATATAATTTCATCATATGTACATCACATGCCTATATGTTTATCAGTGGAAATGTGCAGTGATGGCCCTGACACCATATATGGGCAATTGTTGAGGATGCAGTTCATGCAGAATAATTAATTACACAAATGCTCATAGCCACACAATGCTGCCTGGCAGCACCTGAATAATCCTTGTGAATAGCAAAACAATTGTACATACATTGAATTCCTCAAGGATGAAAGTGAATCTGAACATGTCATATGTTGTATATATAACAGCATTACAATACATGGATGATCCCAGATGTATATGCCCATGTCATCAGTATGATGCAATGTTGCTATATATCAGATAACATTTCCAGATGCTAGGTATACACATGCACACCTGTGCCATACTGCAGCTGTCACAGTGTTGTTTGTATGACAACTGTGTAGAATGCTGATATACTCCACTACAAGAACACATGCCTTAGTAATGCAGCAATTTACATAGCATCATCCCATGCCAACAGTCCTTAGGAGGCATAGCAATACAACTGCTATACAAGGAACATGTAACCAAATGGCAGCAGTGGGCATCTAGACAGTCACTCAAATCACAGCCTGGAATATGTTTTTATAGGGCTACAGTACATCCACACCTCAACATGGCACATGTGGATGACAACAACATTAATATGTGCAATCTTCACAGGGTCATAAGGCATTACTAAGCTAATGGGCAAGAGCACATTCAATCCTAGCCATTCTTATACCATTTAAAACAAAATGTCTTTATCTATGTAAGACAATATAGAAGTTCTATGTGCATATGTGTGCATGTGCTTGATTTTATTACAGACTGCCTCTACCCATATGTGACATTTACACCACCAGTGACAAAACTAGCAGTCACACATCCAGTAGTCTGCAGATGGCTTGCACAGGGTAATCTAGGGACTTTCCTTCACGATGCGTGTATGCATTTTTGAGATGATGACATCCTCAATGTTCTGCAGAAAGGATGTTAAATGTACAGAGGGAGCAGTGGACTGCTCTGTAGAACCAAATATATTTAATACAATCATGTTAATTTGTGCTGCATACATAACCATTGCCTCTCTGAATCTCTCTAATCTCTCAGCACATGCCCCCCCTGTTCACTGAGATTTCCTGTAAAATAAAAGAGAGAAAAAGACATGAAAACATTATATGTACAAGTCTTGCCTGTAAACACCATTTTATATCACTTTTAGTTGCTTTATCTGTATACTTACCCAACTGTGGGATGTCAGCAATTCTAAACTCATCCAACCACTGGTTGAGTTGTGCCTGCTTGCACCATTTCACGTCACTGTAATGGTGCCTGTACTGCTCCCCAATGCATGGCATTCCAGTCATATTGGAGACAACCTTGGCTAGGCTGTTCCAAGCCTCAGCCATTTACTAAGACCTGGTATAGTCTCCTTGCAGTGGTGCTGTATGAGGATTGCAACAAATATTTTTGTCTCCTCCACTCCCCCCCTCTGTGTCCTGAATTTGGCATTATCCCTCCCATCTCCTGTCATGATTGCAAAGGTCCTGCAACAACAGTACAAGTGTTTTCCTGCCAAATTGTAATATTGCATTTTACAACCAGTGTGCAATCACACACAACCATGCCAACCATGTTTGAGCGATAGTAAGCAATAAGAAACATTGCCAAACTTAGAGGGTGTTTATGAAACTGCAAGGATAATGTGACATTTGGTATTAATTTATGGCATGTGTGCTGCTACACCTGCTCACACTTTGTCCATTGGTCAACATTGAAATGTTAAATGTCTTTTAAGCCATGACTTTGAATGGATTAGTGGGATGACTTGACACATATTTTGTGGGGACTTGCACACTGTTAAAAATAGTTTGTAAAAATCTGAGATTCAAGCCTATATAAAAAAAGAGAATGCATACATTTCCACATAGACAATTTTTTCCTCATTGCCACAGAAATGTTGGAAAAAATCATGGTAATCATAGATATACAGTTTGAACAGTGACTAGTGCTATGCTTCCATTAAGACTGTATGTGTGCGAGGACCTGGCTTATGCATTCTCATATGTGATGCAGGACTACTGCCTGACAATGTACTGGAAATTGATAGACTTGTATTACTTTAGTAATAAGATTTATGATTTGTAGTACAAACCTCACATAACATTTTGTTCCGCAGTTATACCTGTATTATGGGATGGTTTTAGATCACTGTCATTAAATTACTGTGTCCATCACAGTTAGGCAACTGCATTTTTTTACATAATCATTATTGTCATGATAAACCAGTTGCACACATAATACATATGATACCTATAAAAGTAATGTATGTGAATGGTCAATCAATCTGCTATATATAGATATTGGTATGCAGTATTACCTTGATAATCACTGTTTTTTTTACAAAATTACAGTGGGACACCCTAATTAAAAAGTGGATTATGCTGGATTAGAACCCTGTCTTATCTGTGTTCTGTCCATGAATTCATTGTACTTACACCTGGCACCAGAAAGAAAACTAAACTATGTCTGGAGTGTTGATGGTTGCTCATCCCCACTTAGTCTGTTTGTGCAAAAGAAGGTGAACCAAATTAAATTTTTCACTTTTTCCTTAAGTAGTGAACCCTGTTTGCCCAAAGGTAGGCAATGTACAAATGTAAAAGGCATTTGAGGACATATATTACTTGTGTAAATACTCATTATGACCATTCCTCATTAAAAATGACTACTGGTGGACTCCAAAGCCGCTTTACCTATCACCGCTCTTGTTTAGCGCAACATATTTACACCATGTGCTACACAGACAGTCAGGTAATAGGTATAATTTCTACAGTCATTAACATATATGTTGCTGACCACCACACAATGTCTCTAAGTGTGTTTTCACTTAATAAGACAACTGACATTAAATTTTCAATTTTTGTAGGCAGTTAGCCATGTTTACTCTAAGCCACATGCTGCACAAATGGTAAAGAACACCCCCCCCCAAAAAAGCAGAAAAAAATTAAAAAAAGAAAATAAATGTTAAACAATTAGACAGCTGTGAATTTGAACCATCAGGCTAATACATTTACAAAACACACTTGGACACTTGGAGTGGGTTATCTCTCTGCCACAAACACAGCTTTCCAACACCAATCAAATCATGTGCATACAAGCAATTCACATTTCATATCCAGGATTAACAGTTCATACTGAATATGTATCCCAGGCAGGTATGTCCCTAGCCTTAAGCAGCATCCTACCATTACCCAGAATTATACCTCAATATAAACAGAAAATGATTGACTTTAGCAACTGGCTTAGTTTCTGGTGTCATTCCAAGGGAGTTCAGTACCTGACAGCCTGGGAGGACATGATTGACAGACGACGATGCTTTGCCAGAGATGGTCTTCATCTGTCTCCCCTGGGCTTTAGTCTTCTGGAAAAGGCTCTTGCCTTCCCCATAGTGGCTTTTTTAGGCAAAGTTATGAGTACAAAATTTCCAAATGAAAGATTCTTATAAATGAAATTTAAAGGTCACTCTAGTAAACACAAGGAGTCTTAGCATGAAACTGCACTCATTGCAAGCATTCCTTGCCCTGGAGGATGCTGACATTTGTGCAGTCACTGAAACATGGTTCGAAGCTGTGTAGAGCACCCTGACCTTACCAGGTTACTCATTCTACCATACTTTCAGACCCCAAATGGAAGGCTACAAAGCTAAAGGAGGTGGAGTTTCAATATTTATCAAAGACATACACACCTCCAGGCTGGTCAAACAGTAGGACGCACAGGAAACACTCCAAGTGCAGTTAACTGTTGACAAAACACCTATTCAAATCATAGTTAGCAATAGACCAACAACCATGACTCAGGATGCCCACTCCATCTATCTGGATTTACTTGAATCCATCAAGATTCAACCCTCTACCCTGATCCTGGGTGACTTTTACTACCCAACCATAGAGTGGAATACCTATTGTATCCCAAATATGAATTCCCAAAGATTCCTCAACTTCGTCAATGCCAATACATTGAACAGCTGGTGGACACCCCTACGAGAGGTGAAAATATCCTGGACCTGGTCCTAACCAACATGAGTAGCCACTGTAGCACTCCTACAGTGTCATCCTCCTTGGTAAGATCTGACCATAAAGCAATCACTTTTGAAGTCACCATCTCCCCTGACCCCCCCCCCCCCGGTCAGGGTCAAATGAAAAAACTTTTTCCAAAGCTGTCTATAATCTCCTCAGAGCATGTATAAGCAGCTTCACAGCCACCATCCCTTCAGTTGGAACTAGCACTAATGCCCAAGCCTACACCAACAAACTATATGAGCTGCTACATAGCTGTATGGACTCAGCAGTACCTGACAGGACCAAATCATCTTCCTCAAGGAAGAGTAAACCTGTCTGGTGGACAGCAGCAATAAACAAACTATAATAGAAGGAAACAATTGCTGTCCAGGGCCAAGAAAGAGCAGGCACCAGGTTGGAAGCAATCACTCCTTTGAACAAGCAAATAAGGTCACTGGTGAAATTCTCTAAGGCTAACTTCAAGTCCAAATTGGCCACATCTACCAAGGACAATCACAAGGCCTTCTTCACATATGTCTGCAATCTCAAAGGCAACACCCAAATCTGCTCTGAACTGGTGGTCAGTAACACCACATACACAAATGCCATAGATTCAGCCAACCTGCTGGCAGACAGGTTCATTGAAAACTTCACCCTGTGTCCCCCCATCAGTAAACCAGGACATTCCCAGCACCTGCCCCCCTCCCCTCATCACCAGGGAGCAGGTCCTTAATACCCCTCAAAGGCAAAAATTACCTTCTCCATGGGACCCAATAACATCCCTGGCTGTATCCTACATGAACTCAGGCATGAGCAGTCAGCTCCATTAGACATCCTATTCAATCAAAGCCTGAGCACGGGCTTCATCCCAGCTGAAAGGAGGACAACCAATGATCACTAACCCAGGCAATTAAAGGCCCATCAGCCTAACTAGCCTGATCTGCAAGGCCATGGAATGCATTATCATGGACCTTATAAACAAGGACATTGGCAACCTCCAAATGCTTGTCCCCACACAGTTTGGTTTTGTCAAAGGCAGATCATGCCTGTTAAACTTGGTCAACTTCTTCGAAACAGTCACCAAAGCCATGTACGAGGTGAAGGCGATACACACCACCTCCCTTGACCTAGCCAAAGCCTTTGACACTATTCCCCACTCAGGCATAATAGATAAACTCTCCCAGCTAGACATCAATCCATATGTTACCAAATGGGTATCTAACTGGCTCACTGATAGAACCCACTCAGTCAAAGTAGGGGAAGGCACCTCTAGTAGTAGACCCATAACAAGTGGTGTAGCCCAAGGAGTGGTCTTGGGGTCTCTACTGTCTGGAATATGCTTTTCTGAGGTGCAAGCCAAAACCAGTGGTCTGTGGCTGACCAGGTTTGCAGATGACTGTAAGTTGTGCAGTGCCTTAAATTCCCCTAGTGATGTGAACATCCTCCAAAAGGGCCTTGGCCAAAATAATGACTGGTGCCATAAGCATGGCCTCAAACTGAATGCCACGAAATGCATCATTATCCTCTTTGGGGAAAATGTCATCCCCACTAATTATCACATTAATAACAATGTACTAAGCATGCAATCCGTTGTGAGGGAATTTGGGCACCCAGGTTGATAGCAACCTGACTTTGGACCATCACGTTGCCTCCATTGTATGGAAGACTTTCTACATGGCTCACCTCATAAATAAGGGTATTTCATCCAGGTACAAGGAGTTCATAACATCCCTGTACTCCTCCCTTATCAGACCCATTATCGAGTACAATGCGCCCTTTGGCATGTACCTTGTCAAGCACATTCAGCAGTTGGAGAGACCACAGAAGTTCCTGACCAGGAAAATCCAGGGTCTCAAACACCTATCCTATAGAGACAGACTAAAATCCCTGTCCCTCTACTTAGTCTCATACAGACTGTTCAGAGGTGACCTGTGTCTGGCATACAAGGCCATTTCAGACCCAGCCTTGATGGAGTTGCTGCATATCCGTAAGACAAATTCAACTCATGCAACCTGCATGCAAGGCCTTAACCTGGTCTGTGACAATAATGGAACTTGTTGTTGGGATAGATTTGTGTCCCAAGGACTCCCCCTTCTGTGGAATATACTCCTTCTCCATGTCAAGCAGAGTCCCCCTCTAGCCCTCTTTAAGAGGAACCTGGATGACTGGATGGGAAACAGAAAATATACCCCTGGGATACCACCTGCATCCCTGCTGGACAGGGGAAACAGGTGCTGACTTTGCTGGAACATGGGCAAACATCTTGGCTAGGCTTATAAGGGCCTCCGGGCCAATAGCCTAGTATCATCCTATGAACCTATGAACATATACAGTTGGACATTCTCAGTTGGTTGAATGTGTGGATAACATATTTAGTGCAATGAGTATCACATAAGCATTTATGAATATGTTTGCAAAATTGCAGATCTCTCTTCTGTTTGTGTTCTGGTCATTCTTCCTTATCTCTGCTTCAGTATCAGACATGCAATCTATACTGCATTTTCTATAATTTTGCTTTTCAAGGTGTGATAAACATACATAACAATGAACAACAGTTTTCATCAAAGGCAGACGACATGTGCTATTATGGACAAAAATTATACATGCGTGGTGTTGTGCTCTATTTTAAAGCTCACTGAAGTTAGTTGCACACTTTGTAAGTATATTCCTCACTGACACACACTGCAGGAAAGAGTATCTGAATTGCTATTGTGCTTTCTTCCACTCATATTAATCATGTGCAGTTGCAAGCCATTAGCATCTAACAATGTTGTAGAGGCTACACTATGTTTACATGTGCTACATGAAGTCAAAAGTTTGGTATTCAGCAATTCTAGTGAGTTCAAACCTCATTTGCATCTTCACAGTGCTCAGAGAGCTGAATCTATACTATAAAAAGGGTAGCCATGTAGTTAGGGAACTTTAATGTGATGACACTTGTGTATTCAGACAAAACAGAAAATTAGTATTTCTTTGAAGGTGATTTATCTGCAGAGAAGCCCATATTGTGCTAAAGTATGCTTCTATTATTCAAGGACATTTTAGATTTTGTAAACTTTTATGCACTTCTTATACTTCACTGTTGGCATAGGCAGTTTTGGCAGGCATTTACATTTATGACATAGCTTATACTTTCAACACAACTATGTTCTTAACATTTAATTTTGTAGTTTTATATCGTATTGAAAAGAAATGTAGTGTACATGTTACTGACACTGGTGTTATGCTTCTTAGATGGCCCAGGGCAACCTCCACAGGAGTGATGGGCACATAGAAAATTGACTGACATTCATAAATTCACTTTACTATTTAGCAATAACAATTGTTATCCAGTAATCAATGGTATATCTTTTTAGTCTTCACTAGATGAATGTATGAATGTTGAAAGAATGGATGCTTCTACAGACCCATACATTTTTGGGAGTGTGTGGGGGTACAACCTACTATTCTGTTGTCCTAAATGAGAAGAATGTTCTCAAGTGCTTTTCTGTTGATAATGTGTATACAGCCTGATAATTTTGAGGAAAACATACATACTTTGCTTATGTGTTATTGCTTGATCTGTACAAACCTTCTTTTGGGTCTGCATGTGAGAGAGGCACCTATCATTCTGTTGTCCAAAATGAGAAGTGTTTTTCAGGTGCTCCTCTTCTGAAAATGTGTAGAAAACCTGATAATTTTATTGGAAACATATACATTACTTATATGATATTCCTTGGTTTGTAAAACACTTCATTTGTATGAGAGGGGGAGGTAGGAGAACCACCTAACATTCTGTTGTAATAAGTGAGAAATGTGTTTCAAGTGCTTTATGTTGACAAAGGGAACACAGACTGATTATTTTTGTGAACAAATACATTGTTTATGTGTTATTAATGCATGTTATCCTTCTCTGTTTTATTATGGCACCCAACTCTACATATTCATGTAACCCCCTTTTATTGAGACTGAGAATGAGGCCATAATCCAGGCTCTTAGGTGGCATGGAGCCTTCCTGCTTGAGAAAGGATATAGGGCTGCCAGAACGGAGATTTGGAACCAATTAGTTGTCAATGTAAATGCAGTTGGTGATTGCAGCTGCAATTATGATCACGTGCAGCATCAGGCCACTGATATGATTTCATCAGCATGGAGAGGGGTGGCTGCAGTTGCCTGAAAACAGCTGCCTATGGGGTGTGGGGTGCTCCTGCTACTGAGCTACCTCTGACATGAAATGAGGAGTTCCTGTCCAGTGTCAGAGATCCCAACAGCTTAGAGGAGATTGTGTACCATGTGTTTGATGTCTGTGTTGATGTGGCTGGGAGACCAAGTGTGTCCCAGGAGCAGATTCTAGTTACCTTTACATATGGCAGCATTATATTGGCTTGTAGACTAAAATATAATTTGGCTGCTACTGCTTGTGATTCATGTTTTTCTATCTGTACCTACTGACAAGTCATACCGTTATACAAAAAAAGCTGTTCACTAACACATAGGTGCGGGTGAATGTCTCAGACAAGTTTCAGTTAGAGCTATTTCTTACAGGGCAAATAGGTGGTTGTGTATTCACTGTCCCTATGTTACTCCCATTGTGATGATTAATTATTTTCCTTTCATTGCTTCACTTCTTCCAGGCTCATCCTCCCTGCAAAGTGTTGACACTTCTGCACATGGTAAGCAAATTTATTGTTTTGCTCTTACTAAGCATTATTTAGATATATATTATCTGTATGTGTGAAAAGTGTGTAATGAGTGTCTGCACTGTTGCAGCATCTGCAGTTGTGTGAACAATGTTACGTTTTGCTCAGTTATCTTGGGTTAATATTTAGGGGAGTAGTAATTTTCTTTCTGTGTTTTCTACTTATTATCACAGGTGATCCTGACAGTGGAAGTATAA
Organism: Protopterus annectens; assembly: GCF_019279795.1. Lineage (NCBI taxonomy): Eukaryota > Metazoa > Chordata > Ceratodontiformes > Protopteridae > Protopterus > Protopterus annectens. The sequence continues at coordinate 687,395,574 of NC_056731.1, forward strand.
GACTCTTACCACCTCATGTCAGAGTATCAGCAGACTCTGATGATGATGGTATTCAAACGCAGAAACAGTTGGGGGTGCAGAGGTTGAATCTGACACTGAGGTTGTGACTCACACATTCCCTGGATTTCCTTCAGACAGTCAGTATGCGCATGCATACCCATTCCATTGAGGCTTCAGACAGTGTACACATTGAGGGAGACAAAGTTGATCAGGGTAGTGTGTTTACTGTAGTTTCAGTGCAATTGACTCTGGCCATAGCCAAAGTGTGGGTGAGGTGTCATGCAGGAGGGTTGGTGAGGGTGATTAGTGAAGGCCTGTTGTCTGGCTTCCACCTGATGCTGATGTTCCATTATGTGCTATTCAACGTACGTTTATGGCCATCATGGAGGCACAGACACATTTCACTAAGGAGTCTGAGGACCATGCTTAGGAGTTTGAATGTGGCACAAACTGACATGCATGGCTACCTCCACTGTGTGACCAGTTTAACGAATTGGATGAGTGTGACAATGGAATGGAATTGTCTGCAATGGAACATATGCTGTGAGTGGGACATCATCCACTTTGCCATTGGGCCACAACATCATCTGTTGTAAGTCAATGTGCCATGCCAGATTCCACCCCCCATAGTGGCAATACTTCCACTTCTCCATCAGTGGTTGAGGTGTGCACACCTAGATGTGATAGGCCATGGGATTGTGTACCTGGGTGTAATCATGACGAGAGCTCATCCAGTAGACATTACTCATGTTCTGGTAGTACCACCACATCTGACCCTGGGCATGGACATACTAGTGAAACTCCTGGCAGAGCCAGTTCACAGGGTCAGGGATGATGACGATGAACTGATACCTCTCCCATGCACAGCTCACACCTGTCTGACATGGTAGGATATAGTGCTAGCATGGAGCTTGGATGTGTTTATGCACAAATTCACATACACATTTGACACTGAGAGCCCAAACAGACTCCCACACATACCAGCACCATGAGGCAGTAATGAGGGTTGCAGACCATTCTGTCTTAGTGACCATTTCATATTATCTACATTTTTGCCTGCCATTGTTTATTACTCACACACACTCACTTCTTTGCTGTCAGCCTTGGCCTCCTGCCCCCAACCCCCACCCTGTGCAAATAATAATAACTGTATCATCACCTTGTTTCTATCTTTTTGATTCGGGGTTGTATAGGGATATGTCTGATGCATATGGTGGATAGCTAATTGAGTGTTTAGGATATGTATTGGTAATGTTATTTGGAATTTTTTTCAGATTTCTTACAGCATTTTGGTGTTATGATTCCTATCTTGAAATTATTGATATGGCAGTCTTGCTTATTGCTTCACTTGTGAAAATGGAGGAATAAGTAGAGTTTGGACTAATTTTTCTATACTAGGTATGTTAGATGCATAACTCATGTTAGCTGATAAACTGCTTAAATACATAAGTCATTCCTGTCGCATGTTTATGTAATTGATGGACAACTCACACAAATTCTACTGAGGTACATATTCAAGTAACAGTATACAGGTAACACAGCCATTACATTGGTAAGCAAAGGTTGTGAGCATTGCCTGGCATCAGTGTTACTGTATGTATGTGCACAACATGAAAGTTGTACCCCTTAGGTGGTCAGAAAAAGTGCTATTGGTTGCTGTTTGGCCAGGATGAAGGCATACTGTGCATGCCTATGTCTATCTAGACCCATAGAGGCTGGGGGTTCCCCCTCTGACTCCTCACCTCTGTGTGGTGACCTTTCTCGTGGTTGTGGAATGTTTCTTCCTAGCCCTTGGTGTTCCTGTTGCTGCTGTTTTTGTAGGCTGATATTACGTAGGATAGCACAGGCTGTGATAATTATAGCACAAGTACTGGGATCGTACTGCAGAGCACTCTGAGATGTATCTAGGTACCAAAACCATGACTTCAGCAGCCCAAACACATGCTCTGTGATATTTCTTGGTTGAGGATGTGCCTCATTATAGCATTTCTCTGTGTTTGTGTATGTGTGTGTGTGTGTGTGTGTGTGTGCATTTCTGATGTGTGTCATCAGCCATGTTTTAACTGCATCTTGCATCCCGCAGTAATTGGCATTGTGGGATATCAACCCTGGAAAGCCATTGGTAGAGCTGTGAGTTATACCAGTTATGGGAGTCATGGTAACTGCTGGAGTTGCCAGTGCACATATTCAAGACAGTATTACACACAACCTGACAGTTAATGGAGTAGAACCCCTTTCTGTTGATGTAGACCCTTTCCTGCTTCCTGGGTGATGCTCTGATCTCAATGTGTGTGCAGTCTATAACATTCAGGGAAGTGTGCTACTGGGGTAGAAATCCTGCAAAGTTCTACTACTGTCCTCAGGGGTACTGAGGAAATAAATATAGTCACTGGCATAGCGTAGAATTCAGGAAATGGTGTAGGATTCTGGATAATGATGCCTGTGTCACCCCCATCATATCCACTGTACGTCCCTGAAAGGTTCCTGTAGCTAATATTCGAAGTGCTACACATATCTTGGTCTCTATGGGTATTGCTTCCCCTCAGTTTGCCCTTCCTCTCAGTTGAGGATGACAGAGGTTGCAGAGTTCCTGGAGTGTGTCTTTATCCACCCTGTATAGATCTACTATTTCCACCTAATGAAGATTATGAAAAGTTAAATAGGGTCTAACTACCCTTCTCCTCCTTGCCTGAGGTCTATCAGCAGTAGCAACATAGAGTTGAGCCTGTTGCACAGATACATGCAGAATAGCAGCAAACAGCAGCAGTAATCACTAACATTGTTTCCCTCAAGTGCAGTTTCTGAGGCTGTATTCCAATAGATTGCAGAATAACAAGGGAAAAGACTACACTAAGTGTGCACAATTGCTTTATCTCATTCCCTCCAGTACAGCTCTTCTGAGTGTGTACTTTATCTCCCAGTGGGTGTGGCTTGAGTCTTTAAAAAAATGACACTCAAAACATCATGCCTGATAGTTATTGCCTTACAGTTCAAACAAATATTCATATCTCTGGAACTATAAGTCTACCAATGTCTTTCAGTTCTTCCCAGTTAGGGGTCACCACAGCAGATCACCAGTCCACAGATTGATTGGCAGTGAAGTCTTTATAGTGTTGAGTTGCCAGGCCAGCACCCAACTTTCACCAAAGGTGCACACACACACATATGTACCTGCATGTCTTTAAAGCTCACTTGACTGCAGAGAGGACATGCAGACTCCACACAGAAGATACTCCAGCTGAGAATTGAACCAGAGAACCTGTTGCTGTGAGGCAACAACACTAACCACTGCACCACCACAGTCACTATCACTGGACCTGTGAATGTGACTAGAAAACTGTAAATGACAAGCTATTCAGGATAAACTAATTTTTATATTGGTGGCATTCATTCAGTTTGATACCTTGCACTGGAACTTGTAAGCCAAAATAAAGGCAGTGACTATTAGTTTTGTAATGTTGCATAAACAGCTTATGATATTTCAGTAATTATTCAAGCGAGATACATGCTGCTAACAGGGTTTTCTTCATACAGCTGTGAGCTTTCATATGAGGTTATGCAGTTCTCTCTGTGTTATCTGAATGCTGAGATATTTTAGAGAAATATGAAAATTATTACAATACAAGTAAGTGGTATACACATAAACTTCAATATCTCTTTAGCTGCATTAGACATAAGTCAAATATCAATATAATTGTGTTTGCCATCATGTATGCTTTAAGATGAAAACTTTTGATACCTTGTATGTAGCATGGCTTTGAAAATATTAATGTAAATATGAACAAGCAATATTTTGACACCTAGAGGCGTCCAAAGGAGTTAACTGCAGAAATGCCTGGAATCGCACTTGGCTGTAAAGAGTTATAACTTGTGGAAAAGCTCCCCCCATCTTTGATTGGTTGAATAGCATACAATTCAGTGGCTTATACAGTAATTAGCATGCCAAAATGTTTACCACGTTTGTGAGACTCTACACCTTATTGAATACAAATCTGTACACTATCATGTGCACATCAGGGCACTGATTTTAATAAGGAGTGTAAGGTTTATTGAATCTTGGCAAAGAACCAAGAAAACCAAGTAACATAAAAAGTTTTAATGAGACAAAGCTTTCAAATCAAAAACCCTTCATCAGTGTTAATATCAAAACCTACTACAAAATATTTAAATTAATTCAAATATGTCACAGCCAATCACAAACAATTATCTTAAATGCACATTTTAAATAATCACAATATATACATATATATATATATATATATATATATATATGTTTTTTTTTTTTTAAAAACTCCATATAAGGCATGCAAATATGTATATATATATATATATATATATATATATATATATATATATATATATATATATATAATATATGAAAAAGTATTCTATAAAAATAAAGACCAAAGAGTTGATTTTCATCATTGTAAACAATTCTGTCTGTATTTTAATATAGGTTTATAGATATCATATTATTTAAATCAGGCATCTGATCTGCACAGAGTGTTAATATCCACTTATATGAAAATTCTTCTATTTCTAATTTATTATTTATATCACCTCTCCTAATTCCTTTACTAATATAGTCTATGACCCTAAAATTAAAGCAACATGATGAATCCCTTTCACTCACATGTTTCGCTAGAGCATTCAACGTAGCATTTCTTCTAATGTCCAAGTTATGCTCTATAATCCTGTCTTTTAGTCTTTTAGTTGATTTACCAACATAGAAGGCAGTACGTTGTTTGCACATTGCCAAATAAAGAATATTAGTAGAATTATAAGTAGCAGTGCACTTGAAATCAAACTGTCTGCCAGTCTTAAGATGTAAAAAACTAACATCTTTGTTGATATAGGCACAGCAGCAGCAGTTATAACAGGGTTGAGTTCCATTTTCCCTTTCTGTATTATGTTTGATCTAATGTCTTTATAGCACAACTGTTGTTTCAGATTTATACAATTTCTGTAAGCAAACATTGGGGTGTCATTAATTAAATGACAAAGCTCTGTAAGTGCTCGTAATATAGCCCAATTGTCAGATATAAGTTTCTTAATCTGTGGCGTGCTAAGTCATGACCTATCTTATGGGAGTCTGAGTTGTATCAGGGGCATCCACAGTCCTATCATTATTCTCTGTTCCTGTGCTGAAACATGGACTGGCTTCATTATCTCTCAATGCTGTAACTTCATCACAACAGTGGGAAAGTATATTTAGGTCATAGCCCCTCTCAAAGAATAATCTTGTCACTTCCATAGTTTGTTGTTGGTAAATATGTATATCAGTATTTAATCTACTCAAACGTAATAGTTGTGACTTTATTATTCCTTTAAATATGTGTGGGGCATGCATACTCTTCTTATGCAGATACTTGTTACCATAGATTGGTTTTCTGTATACTGATGTGGGCATGTAGGTACCATCATAATGTAGGGTAACATCCAAAAAGTTAACTTTTTCAGATGAAGAAATCATTGTGAATCTTAAGAATTCAGTACTAGTATTTAAATATTCAACATACTGATTCAATTCATCTTGGGTGCCATTCCAAATAAAGAACACAAAATCCACAAAACACTTGAAGCATACCTTATTTGACAATTGTACATTAGAATTAAAAATGGTATCACATTCCCAATTATTCAATATCAAGTTGGCATAGGTATTCACTATAGGTGTGGCAATAGAAACCCCAGATGTCTGATGGTAGTATCTATTGTCAAATATAAAAATGTTATTCTCCAGTACTACTTCTGAAAGTTCACAAATCGTTTCAATTTGATGTCCTGTTAGGTCACCCTTTTCTGGCAATAATGTTCTAATAGCTGATACTCTGTATGCATTAGGTATGACAGTAAATAAAGACTGGATATCCATTACTACCATAATAAAGGCATCATCATTTTTATTACTAAACCATGAATGTAACTACTTCAAGGAATCGCTGTATCTCTTATGTAACTTTTCACATTTGTTAAATAGGGAGAAAGAACCATTTGTAAATAGAGAGATATTGGCTCCGTAAGCCAGCATCTTCCAGAAACTATTGGCCTCATTGGTGGATTGTCTAAGGATTTGTGGATTGTATGCAGGCCATATAGTATAGGTATAACAAGGGAAGGGACTATAAAGTAATTAAAAATATCAAGATCAATATCATTCATAGCTTGCAGGTCATATATAACCATATTGATGTGATTAATTACCTTATTAACGTCAGAACATGACATTTCTCTAAAAGTGTTACTTTCAGACAGTAGTGCATGCACAGATGAAAAGTAATCATTTCTGTTCATAATTACAATAGACCTGCCCTTGTCTGCTTCTTTGATGATAATATCATCATTATTTTTTCAATTCCAACAAGGCTTTATATTCTTCAGTTGATAAATTATAAAACTTGCTAAATTTACCTCCATCATATAAGCGCTGTATCTGCATCTCACATAAATTTTTGAAACCACATACTACAGGATGACTCTTGGGGATTAAAATGCTTCTATGTTTACAAGTCCTAGCAGAAGCGTCTAGGGTATTCCTAAAAATTAACTTCAAATCTAGCTCACTTATAAAGAGTTTTAGATCAGTCAACACATCAGTCATACTCTCTATATTCGCTGGAATATAGCTCAAACCATTTTCAAGTAGTGAAATAGCAGCAGTTGATAGTTCAATATTCAACAAATTCACAACAGGGCACAGTTCAGGACTTATTTCCATACTTTGTTGCTCGAACAAGGTCCACTCTGGCTCCTCTCCCTCTTCCTCTGAACCGAACAGCCTCTCAATGCATTCTGTTGTATTACATGCACTTGCTCCGGTAACTTCAGTCAAACCATCTGTTGTAAAGGCTGAAAAGCCATAGGCAGTTCCTTTGAGGATTGTTTAACCAATGAATTGGTATTGAGGACAGTGCTGGGCAAATTCAAGTCTCTGATAGATTCTATAGACTGTATTGGCTGTTCTCTATTCATAGAGCTAATCAATGAGTCAAATGCTTTTGATTGTATTTCTGATATGCTAGTTACATCTGAACTATGTATTGAGCTTACTACAGATGTAGAGCTCATGTGTGGGCTATTGAATTGATCATTACGTTTCCCATCTTTAACGTGGCCAAGAAAAAATGTGACCAGTATTAAAATCGTTAATGTCTCTTTGCAGCTTATGCCGCTTTATTCCCTCCAACTGACTGATTGACTAGCATACAATTCAGTGGCTTATACAGTAATTAGCATGCCAAAATGTTTACCATGTTTGAGACTCTACCCCTTATTGAATACAAATCTGTACACTATCGTGTGCACATCAGGGCACTGTTTTAACAAGGAGTATAGGGTTTATTGAATCTTACCCATACATTTTACTTAAATTTCTTATGTTACCATTGTTTTTTTGTTTGTTTTTTCATTATTATTTTGCACATGAACAAATGTGAAATTCAGTGACTGGTTTTATTAATCTAAAAAGCCTTTCCTGTGAGTACAAAGTGCACTTACATTTATGAACTCACTAAAGAAGTGTAGACAAGGAACAGTAGCATAGCTAGGGTGAGGCAAGAGGGGCTAACTACACCAGGAGCAAAGTGTTGGGGGAACGATCAGCCAATACTGATCGCTCTTTAATGTAATACAGGAGTTTAAAACCTGGCATTGCATTTGTGTTCAAACCTGAGAGCTGTAGTGCTCCATGTGTGGTCTAAACTATAGCAACTGATCTCTACATTGTAGCAAACAGTTTAAAAGTAAAATGAAAAACACTTTTTTAACTAAAACCTGAGTGTGTAGTGCACCATGCAGGCTGGGTATAAACTGTAGTAACTGTTTGCTACAGTTTAAAAGAGAAATGCTTTTTTTTTTAAATAAAATATGTTAAAGAGGGGTTAGGGTCAGGGCACAGAAATGGGACATGAATAGGTGGGGGTGGAGGGAGGCTACATGTGTGTAATGCATATGGCCATCCGACTGGTGTGCCAGTAGAAGAAATTACTATATATATATATATATATATATATATATATATATATATATATATATATATGTGTGTGCGTGTGTGTGTGTGTGTGCGTGTGTGTGTGTGTGTGTGTGTGTGTATTTTTTCTCTTCACTTAAAGATCTGAGGGTGTGTTGCAGTGTTTCATAGCTCTGGCCCAGGATTGAACCAGCTATGCTTCTGTCGTGCAACCCGCAAAGTATTTATTCACAGTGGCACTGCAAGCTCTAAATGAGGATTTACACAATTAGTGCTATAGTCACAAGTGAGTTAATATAGCGTCTTACCATATCAAAAGAATGGAAGCATCCCTTTCTGGAGACCTGCACCAAGTGCCCTACAGTATATAGATTATAATACTCGTACAAAACATCAACAACAGTTTTAGTTAAGAAAGGCATTTGATCAAACCTTATAAGAACAAATATCTATTTCTGGAATTCCTCTTTGCTATATCAATGGAAAGTAACCTGGATTGTTGGTCTTCATGGATCCAGAATGTAAAATTTACCATCGTATTCACAAATCCTCCGTGTAAGACTAAATAAGTCTTACTCGGAAACTGCAGTTGAACGGTATAACGTCAGCATGCCATGCATATTCATGAGGGCACACTGACTCCACTCCAAGTCTAACACAGACCATCCAGGAAGGCAGGGGACGTGTCTGACTGCCGAGCAGTCCAAAGGTCCACGCCCTTACAAGTGTCTGAATTGTGAAATGTCAACACACATGAGCGAGTCTGCTCAAATGTCTACATACCCAACACTACACTCCCTCACATTGTAACCCCCTGTACAGTTATGAAAAGTAAAACTTTAATTTTTTTTTTCTAATTCCCGATATAGCTGCCAATCTCGACATTGAAGAGCATAATAAGGAATGTTTATGCAAATTAAGCCAAATAGCAATAGCGTAGTGGTAGAGCCTTCGCACAAAGAGGAGGCATTCACGGTTCGAGTCCACCACGCCCCTTTCTATTTTATGTTTTAAATTAGTATATGAAATAATTCCTGACATATATGATTAAAATTTTACTAAAAAGCATTGAAATGGCCTATGTATTAGTGAACAAAATGTATCTTTATACAGGATCCTGACATATAATTGCCCGCAGTTAAGCAGCGCTTAACCCAGTGCAATAGAGTTGCCCATAGCTAAATAGTGCTTTACACAGCACAATAGAGTTGCCCATAGCTAAATAGCACTTTACCCGGAGCAGTAGAGATGCCCATAGCTAAATAGCACTTTACCCAGTGCAATTGGTTTGCGCAGAGGTGCGCACCACACCAACCAGCGCACCGTCAGGCAATGTGGAGCAACGTAGAGCAAAGTTGCCTAAACACAGCCACACCCCCTAGCCTGTCTGGACAGTAGTAAAATAAAAAGCAATGACAAGGTTCGAACCCAGGACACTGTGCACCATAATCAAAGTACTGAACCACTAAGCCATGACAGCTTAGGATAAACAGCCACTGTTAACATAGATATACTTATAAATGGTAGATTAACCATTGCTAAGCAGGTCTGCAGTCAGCCGAGAATTTTCAAAAACGGCCAATCACAAAAAAGTGCGGGAAATGCGGCACATTTAAGCCCCATAGGCGGGAATACTCGCCATAACTGATTGTAGCTCCCATCTGCAGTTAGAATGGCTGGTGCTGGAGAGACTACTCACTTTCGAGCACAACGCTGGGGCATCGAGGAGTCAAAATACATGGTTTGGCTCCTTGTCCACCATCATAAGTCAAGACTCCTGCAGGGCCAGTTCCAAGGGACGGAGTACAAGGCAGAGGCTTGGAACCAGTTAGCTCATGATCTCACCAGTGCCACAGGAATTCCTCGGACTGGTGAGCATGACTGTCACCACTATGCAGACCTGAAGAGATGGAAGCAGGACCTACTGAACCAATGGATACAGAAGGCCTGTGACATGCAAGATGCCCCACTACTGAATAGGTAGCCATGGAATGCAGTATGTAAGACATGCTAATGTAGTCGATATAATGGATAGGTATGTCTCAATATCCCTTCATTTACTTCACAGCTGCAGGTGTCCGTGCTGCGAATCAGCAAGCCTATGCAGATAGGCTGCGAAGGCTGCGCCACCAGGCAGGTTAGTAATTATTCTGCATGTATTGTTATATAAAATAGGTGAGAGAGCCTGAAAGAAAGTATTGTATCCCAATAATACAGCCATAAAATGCCCTGAATAATACCTCTGCATGTACTGTTATATAAAATAAGTCAGAGAACCAGAAAAAGAGTGTAGTAACACATTAAGAAAGGTAAAATAAGTCCGGAATAATATCTCTGCATGTACTGTCATATAAAATAAGTGAGTGAGCCTGAAAAAGAGTGTTGTAACCTATTAATAAAGGTATAATATGTCTTGAATATGTCTTCCATATGCACTGTAATATCAAATAAAGGAGAGAGCCTGTAGAAAAGTGTGTAATGTAATTAATAAAGGTATAAAACTTGGAGTGTGCTTGTGTCACTTACTTTGAAATGTTGTTGTACCCTTGCATTATACAAATAGTACTGTTGTAATAAGTGCTGTCAACCCACAGTTGGGCAGTCCCATATAAAGTGGATGATGAAAGTGCCAGTAGCTGTGAAGCATATATACAGTCCTCAATAGTCAGTTAATGGCTGGCATGCATAAATAAATCTGGCACAAGAGTAGCTTGTTGATGTGTTCCCCAGAAATGTGAGTGTGCTACACGAAATGTAGGTTTATGTAGAAATGTAACTGAAAATGTCATGTGAAAACATCCAGATATGTAGATATAGAAATATAAATAAAATAAATAACTATGAAGCAGTAACATCTGAATCTTGGACAGTTAGTATGTCAGATATATGTCAGGTATATAATGAACTAGCCAAACCCATTACACAACCCAATGCATGTTGCCAAGTGTAATAATACATGTAGGGGATATACACCTGCAGTCAATAGGAATGTAGTGTAGACTAAAAGTACTTATAAGATGTTAATTGAGGTTTCTTTCTACACCCTACTGTATGTTCATAAACAATGCAATTCCACACCTCACTGGTATGTCTAATCTCAAAACATTTGTTGGGACATATGTCCTATTGTTCTATAAATATCTGCATTTACTTTGATGCATGTGCCCTGTTCAAACACCACAATCTTGGTGGCCTGTTGCCACCAATCATCCCTACATGCTGTTGGAATGTCCACTGTCGTTCAATATATGCATGTGTTATGCTTGCTGTTCAACTGTTGGAACCTTGGTGTGTTGGGTTAATGGGAATATTACTGCATGCTGTTACAACTAATTTGGAATGCTGTTGTTTATGTTGTAATTAAACACACCTAATCACAGAACGTATGGGAAGGCCGGTCCCAGCGGACCCACCTGGCGATTGCACCTGGCACCTGCAGGTCCGGTGCCCAGCCCGGGCTCCCCTCCTCCATTGGTCCTGTGCCACCTTTGGGTGGAAGCGCTGCAGGGGATGGGGCTCATCCCCCCCCCGTGCAAGCGTGGGCGGAGAAGGGCCACTTGTCACCCTCCGAAGGGTCCGGGCTGTGGTGCATAGGGAGATCCAGCGTTCAGTCGTTGATCCCCTATGCCAGCTCAAGGCGAGAGTGGCATGACTCATGGGTGAGCCTGCCCCTCCTACACAGCTCCCAGCACAGCCACCCTTGGGGCTGTGAAGTTGCAGTGGTGACTGCCCATGGGTGGGGATCTCAGTTCCACTGTTACCATCTGTGTGCTCATGGGCTTGCGATTTCCAAACATCCATCCCCGTCAATTGTGTTCACCCACCCCATGTGTCATACTCCACCCCTGTATGCGTCTTGTTTGTCTTGTCTGTTTACCTCCCCAACCTACCTCCCCAAATATACCTACTTCCTCTACCTCACTTTCCACTCTCACCTGAAAAAAAAAAAAAAAAAAAAAAAAAAAAAAAGGGCAAGCTGTTCCCACAAAAAAATTACGCCCCATACATAGCTGCCCATTTCGCACACATGTCCACTGGACATGCAAACTGATAATTATAATTGGCAGTACAACAGACTTTGTTGTCCTCACCCCTCTCTCAGGGGTGGAAGGTTTAAAATTTCACTCCAAATTTATTGCATATGCACAGCTGTTGCTGGTAAAGAAATGGGCAGCTATGGACTATCCCTACACCCGTCCTGCACATTCCGAGCTTGTTTCCCTACTGTCTTTCCCTCTTTGTGCCCCCTTTTTCATCACTTTCCTATCTCCCCATTTTCTTTTCTTTCAAAGAAATTAGCGCGGGGGTTAGCGGGAGTAAGCACTTTTAAGCAGTAGTAAGCGGGTTTAAGCGAGTGTGCGCATGTGTGCGCTTAGCTAAGCATCGCACAAACCGGCGCAAACCAGCTTACAACTGCTTAAAAGTGCCTTAGTCACTCTGCATGGCAGGGCTTCTGCTGAGCAGCAAAATAAAACACCTCTGTGAGTATCGAACCCTGGACACACTAGACTGCATGAAGTACCACTAGGCCACAGTAGATTTACAACAAGTTCGTGCTGTAATAAATATATCATGCATTACAATGAGTGAATGTAAAGGGAAAATAGGAATGTCATAACACACATCTTGTTCTGTGGATCTTTACCAGCAGTTGTTGTAGAATTGCATGACATGACTGTGAAGAACCAGCCATTCTAGCAGGAAATAATGTTACAGTAGCACTTTACAAACCCCACACTGTATCAGAGCAGGATAAACACTGGCATATTTGAATAGGGCAGAGGCCATACTTCCCAACTGTGACTGCTTTTCAGAGATGTCCCTGATTCCTAAACAAATGTTAGCTTTGTCCCTCAGAATCCCTCAGAAAAGTACTGACGGTAGGCCGAAGAGTGGGAAATTACACTTAATGAATAATGTCAATAAGTAATAGTACACACTGCATGCACGTCAGAACAGGTGTATTAATACATATGCTCTGATTCACTCACAGTCTAAACTTAATGTCTGTAATATATTACAGGTGTAACCCACTTATATGTACCTTTCCCTGAGGCTGTACAAATATATACCTGAGTGTATAAGAGGCCTGGCAGAGGCAGTAACACACAGGCATTTCAGCTTGTCTGCTGTTACACACTCTGCAAATAGCTTTGGAACGAGTCCCACAAGCATACCCTTATGTAGGAATACAACACAGAAATATCAAAGGATGTAGCCATGTACTGTTTGCAAACAACTGTGACAATGCCATTGTTCCAGTGCAGAAAAGACCGGTGTGGTGCACAGACAAAGAATAATAGGCTAACCTCTGGCTACCATCTGGATATGTCCACAAGTGGGAGCTACGCAGACAGACTACTTGCCTTGTTAGACTAACAGGTACACAGCAACCCTGTATGTTCAGCAAGATAAACATCACACAATAATATATAATGCTCTCTGTACTTCTGCATCCCTACCCAAAAGAACAATATACCTGTGTATTCAGGCTCTACCAAGGATGTAGGTAGGCATGCTCAGTACTGAAATGTGTCCAGTTGTCTTGAGCAGCCCATGCTAATGTCAACACAAATAAACAACAAACTGTTCAGAAGTGAGGTAATTAATATTTACAGTATAGTAGTTCACAAACAGTTCATGTGCCAGAGGAATACTATAGCAATAACCCACGCCTGGTAATGTTGATTTACCCAGGGTTGGCGTGGTTTGGTCCGGAGGAAGAACCCGGAGAGACCAAACAAAGACAACCGTGGGTAAATCCAGCATTACCCACACCCAGAAGTGGGTTATTGCTATTATACAATGCCATTATTTAAGAAAAGAAATAATTACTTTTCTTAAATAATGGCATTGTATAATGCCTCTTTGCTGCCCTTCCGCACCTGTCTGGTGTTCACAGTTCTGATGTACCGCATGCCTACGCAGTACATCAGAGTTGTAAAAGCAACGGAGAACGCAAGTTCTCCGCTATTGTCTCGCTATGTTAAATGGGTTTAACATGAGACAGCTTTAAAATAAGCAACGGAGATCTCCGCTGTTATTTTAAAGCTGTCTTGCTATGTTAAACTCATTTAACACAGCGAAACAAGTATAAAAAAAAGCAACGGAGATCGCAAGATCTCCGTTGCTTTTTACTGTGTCGCTATGTTAAAGTTTAACATAGCGAGACAGCTTTTAAAAAGCAACGGAGATCTCCGTTGCTTTTTAGCTGTCTCGCTATGTTAAACTCTTTAACATAGCGAGACAGTGTTTATACTAACGAAAAGTCCGGGCGACCGGACCTTTTTCCGTTAGTATATTGAGGGATTTACAACGGGCACGCTGGTTGGGCTGGCCAATCAGCGTGCACGTTTTTAGGGTAGGCATTGTATAAATTGCAATAACTACTTTTGTATGGCAGTTAATTGTCTAATTAGAAAAGAAAGTACATACTCCCATGTATCTTGTGTAAGGATGTGGAGGGGTGAGTAAAATTCTACACTGACAAGTGTGTACTAGAAGCAGCAACATTCAGGCTTGAGTACAACATGCAAATCACTGGCTACAACCCTAGCTTCAGAGATAAGAAGTAGCCCAACCTTCTCACTGACACAATGGTGTCCACAGCAAACAATCACAGGCCCCACTTTGGAAAGCTGAAAGGCCTACGCCTACCTAACCTAGCATTTTATAGCAGTGGGCTGCTATGACAGTGAGTAGTGCAATTACCACACAGCAGGCTGCATGCAATTAGTAAATGGTGGGCACCAACTGGTGCAGAGGCCATCACATGCACATGTGCAGATACCTAGAAAAGCAGGCTGTCTACACATGCAATAATCTCATTGCAGAAAGAGAGAGAGAGAGAGAGAGACAAAGACAGAGGCAGAAGCAGAGACAGAAACACAGACACCAGGGGCAGCTCGTGCTATCGGACTGCGGGACTGCAGCCCTCCCAGGAAAAGTTGACATTTAATGCATTCAGCATTGCATTATTTCATTTAGTTTGCCATAAAAAATATTTCCATCATTTTGTGTTTTACTTTTCTCAGTCCATCCTGGAACTCGAACTGCGCATGCTCGTTGAGTTCCGGGTTTTTTATTTTTTTTTTCCAACAATAAAGCAGCATCTAATATCTGACTGCTGTATAAGGCAGTTCAGATAAAAGAAAAAGCATCAATGTGATGCCCAGAAGTCTAAGCGGGTTTAACCGCACCATAATTAGAAGGGGGTTCGGACTGCCACGTCCGCAGGCACGTACGTGATGTGGATGGCTGGATTGCTACTGATTGGTTCTCCCTCTCTTCTCAAAAAAGAGAGTGAGAAACAATCAGTAGCACTTGCTTAGTAGTACTTGTGTTGATGAAGAGGTCGTTGGTGGTGCTAATTACTGCTTGCTTCTTTCGTTTTTTTTTTTTTTGTCTTGGACGTTGGACTGACTCTTGGGTGGCTAAGGAGGGCTTGTACTGAATCCACATTGAGAAAGGTGAGAAAGCGGCGAGAATACATACAACTAACTGAGGTAGGTGCTGTGCTGGTCTGCTGGAATCGGCTCTGTACCCTTTTTTTTTTTTTTTTTTTTTTTTTTGCTGCGTATCAGGAGTCAGAAGGACCCAAACAAGATTTTAAATTTATGATGCTTCAAGTCATAAATAAGAATGAAAGGAGAGGTGATATTAAAAACATATACAGAGAATGTTGAATAGTTGAATACTGTTGAATAGCATGCTTGACCAGACCACAAAGCCTGAAAGAATGCTACTGTTGCTACTGTCTGAAACCTGTGTTGAGTTACAGGAAGTTGAAGCATTGATGCTGAATGCCTTTTAATTGTAATGCCACTTTATTTGAATTTGAACACTGTGTGGTAGTGAAAAAAATAATGAAATATTAAACCAACTTCAGCATTGCCTGACTAGGATGCTTCCTCTATGAGTGGACAAAACTGAATGTGCTGATGATTGAAACCCCCCGAACTACAACTGAAGAAGGGGGACATTTACCCAAAATGTTCATTCAGTATAATTTGACGAATGGGATATTGCAACAATTTATTAAGCAAAAAATGTACCTCTTTAGAGTCAGTGCTAAGATGTTGACAGCTATGGTGAAAACTGAACTCAATAGATGGCAGCCATTTAAGTTTCAGTCTTCCTCTTTCATAAGACGGATGATTGATTTGGTATAGTGGTATGTTGCTCTGACTGTTTTGCACAGGTTCCTGGGTTCAATACTTGGCAGTAAAATGTATGGTGGTAATACAGCATTTTATTCTAGCAACTTTCCAACATTATACAAGCAATGTTTAAAATGTGTCCGTTTTTTGGTATTTTACCCCCCCTAAATTTTGACTTTTTCCAAATTTGTGCTGCAAAGTTCAGAGATACAGCTGAGTGTCAAGTAGATTTTATAAGAAGCTGAGAGATGCAGAGGAACAAAAGTTTAGTGATGCTTATGCTGAGTCCTTGTACTTGCTTTTGATGTAGAAGGCTGTGGGTTCTACTCCCACAGTAGGTAGCTGCATTGCTGATTCTGTACTGTATTGTAAAGAGGGTGGATGCTGCAGTCCCTTTTGGTGAAGATACCTAGTAACTATGAACCTGTTATCAGTTTGCCATCCATTCCCTATTGCAATACTACTAGCTTATCGTTTTTTTAATGAAACAGGCAATTTATTCCTCAAGGGCAACAGACACTTTATATAAAGTTGTTTGCTAGCAGCAACCTCTTCTTTAGTTACAGATTTCTTTAATGTGGAATTATTTAGATGACTTTTACTACTTCAGAGATTGTGCATATTTACTGATACTGGTGGACTGTAGAAGTTTGAGTAAACTTTTATGATAGAAATGTTCTGAACTAGGCAGTTTTGTCATTATCGGTGCATGCATTTTGTTTCATTGTTTACTGGTAAATGTTCAAAACAAATTTAAAACGCGCTCTACAACTGTACTATATTGTACAAGGAATATAATTTAATACAATCAGAAAGGTGTATCAAAGACCATGTGTATGTTTCGTGTGCAAGGGGCCTATGATTTGAAAACAGCCCAAAGTTAATCTTTATCTGCCACTGGCAGAATGTATTTTCTTTGAATGTGGGTTTCAATGCTGTTTCAATGAATGTGAGTTTCAAGGGCAGAGAAGTTTAAATGCTCAGTCTATTTTCGTTATGAGATTGCATTGCTTTGTTTAACAGATGTCTTATGTTTCTGCTATAAAAGGCAAAATAAAACCTTCAAATGAAGTCCAAATCATTGTAGAAGTAAAGCAGTATACCATTAGTGTTTATGGTAAATGGGGTGAAATAGCCAAGCAATGGTTCATTGGAATGGCTGCAGGGGGGAGGCTCCATTCAACCCTGATTTTGTGAGGGAGAAGGGTGGCAAACCCAAAGACAGCCCCGGCTGAACTATACCTCTCAAATGTCCAGATTTTCACAGAATGAATAGATTTTTGCTTCTTATTTTTGTTTTATTCCTCATAAAATGTGTGGTTTTCTGGCAAATAATTTAGGAATTAAATCACTAAATAATGACAGACAACGAGTTTCAGACATCATATCCTTCAGAAAAATGCATGCTAAAGCATACAACAATTTTTAGTACTGTTTATATGTTCCCCCATTATATTTGGCCTTGTCCAGATTTCCTGCATTAACAGGTTGAGAGATACGTGCAAATAAATTGCTTTAAAGAATTAGGCATATCCAAACCTCTCAACTGTCCCCGATTTTGGCTCAAAATATTGCTCTTCCCCTAATAATCCCGCCGCAAAATGGCAATTTTGGAAGAAAACGTGGAGGGTTTACAATTAAGAAATAACTGTAATAATCAGAGTTATAGATTACTTTTATTTCAGAAATGCATGTAGATTCTTTTATTTTGTCAGCTGTTCTAGCTAACAGTGCTAATACTAAAAAGTATCCTTTCTTTGACAGGTTCCCAGCTGTATTGTGTGGCTATTTTATATTTTTGCATCACATTTTGATCCATTTTTCATAAAATTGTGGTTTTCTGGCAAATTAGTGGCAAATCATTAAAGATTGAAGTAAGAAAATAATGACAAGACATTTCAGTTTCAGATTTCATACCCTTCAGAAAATTCATACTAATGCAAGACCTACTATTCTATTAGAAAGATTATAAGAACAATATTTAAATATTGTCCTTAATTTTGGGCCTGACTGTCCAGATTTCTAGCTCTGAGGTTGAGAGGTATGACAAATGTGTCAGGGCCATTGCAGTCTGCCAGAGACATTTCAAGTTGTGACATACTTGTTGCACCCCACTCCCCCATGTAGTGACTCTGGATGTGTCCAAGCAAGGCAAGGAGCAGTTATGCAGTGTAAGTGTGAAGAGCATCTCCCCCTCCCCCCATCCAAGGTAGACACAAGTACTACAGGGGCTTTTCATCTGTCTTGCTTGATTTTGCAGAATGTTCTGGCTTTCTGTCATATTTTTATACTGTTGATTATGCTTCTTATTATTAAAGAAAGTGCCTGTTGCTCTGTGTTTAAGTAGCAATGATTTCATGACCATCAGGTAAGCTTGTCTGAGATTGTAAGATGCAAGTAAGCTTTATTAGGCATACTGTTAAAGAATTACCAACATTGAAAGCCTTTTTGTTGTTGCCATGCAGAGAATACTTACATAACTAGATAACGTATAAGCCTTGGGTATTGAAATGCATATGACAGTATTGGTAATAAAGGACAGGATTACAGTATTTTCAGATGCTCATTACCTTTGTTGGAGCATTGCCGTCATCTTTGCAGGCTTTACCCATAAACTAAACAGAATGTCAATCTATCATGTGTGGTCCATAACCTGTGCAGTAATCCTTTAAGCAATTTATCTTGAGCTTGTTTCTTGTTTGCTGTTCATTTTTTACTTTGATCATGTTTTCCCAATGAAACAAGTAGATAGTTGTCAGTCAGCAGGTCTTTTTTGGATAACAAACATTTTTACAAATGGGGGGTATCATTGCTACTTTCAGCATGTTACTTGGTACTTTTTATAAAGCTGAATATAAATTATAATTAGAACTGCAGTGTAAGGAGAAGTGGTTTGAGATGAGTGCTGCTTGTTTGTCTTGTACTTGATTTTGACTGGTAATCCAGTAATGTATTTAAAAAGTAATTTTTTTTCATGCCTCACAACCTCTTTGTTTCCATCTAGATATTAAGTAAGCTGTCATGCAGCCAATGCACTGAAATATTTTTTTTCTTCTACACTTTATTTTGTCTTGATTGGACTCTCATAATGATGGTTTGATACCCAGGGCAGCGTATTTAATTAAAGTTCTAGTTTTTGTGGTTTTGAGCATAGCTCCTCCCCTTTCTAGTTGTCCACACCCCTTCCCCTTGGCCCCACCCATTCAGCTGTCTTCTGCAGCCCCCCTTTGATTTTAAGTCACCAGCCGCCATTGACAGACACAGACACAGACACAGACAAAGACAGACAGAGAAACACAGAAAAAGAAAGAGCAACAGACAGAGAAAAGAAAAAAAAAAAATTTCCTTTAAAAACAAATGGAACACAGCAATACAAACGAAAGGTATGTAACACATATGTATTTGCTGGCATGTAGTAGATGTTTATGAAGAGTACTCTACATACTATGAGTCATCCATATGTGGCAGCAGTACGTATCTCTATGTATCTGTACATGTGCATAGGGCAAGGAACATACTGCAACTGTTTGTGAAGGGTGTACATATATACGTTGCTGAAGGTTGTTATGTGCATATATCTATGTAGGTTGTAGTGTGTAGAAAAGAAAATAGCATGCAGTGCTGGTATATGACATGTGGTGGTTAAACGCTGTGGGTATGCTCTGTCAGTATTGCAGTGTTGTAGCCAAAGAGGCCTACTAAAGCTACATGGGCTGAGGACACCTTCAATGCAGTCTGCACAATACTGTGCAATATTATTACATAACTGTATATCTCACAACTGTCGCTTAAGTGATATTCCCACCATGAATAGTGGACTGTATATGTGCCTATATGTACATCTATATGTACAGCAATGGATGTTTATATGTATGTGTGTGTGTGTGTGTGTGTATATATATATATATATATATATATATATATATATATATATATATATATATATATATATAGAGGGAGAGAGACATGGGGCATAATTACTGCGACAGGTGCCTGGCGACCAAGGTATGGACTGAAGCTCAGTGTTGACACTGCAGTGCCATCCCTTCTTGCCAGAACACTGTACCCATTAACTGCCATATAGGTGGTAGTCTACCTAACACTGAAGGCGTGATAAGGGAACATGGGACACAGGTGGACAGTAGCCTACCCTTTGATAATCACAGTGCCACACTGGTCATGTACTCTGTCTATGTGGTACACATCATCACAAAAGGTGTGTCATCTAGGGAAATATAGGTCAGTGTTCCCCTCTACTTATCACACTTAAAACCCATTAGAGAGTACAATGCCAACTACAGCAACTGGAAAGGCCACAGACATACCTCACAAAGAGTAATACCAGCCTCAAACAGATGCCCTATGTAGACCGACTCAAAAAAACCACAGCTACACTGTGTTGCATAGCACCTACCCAGAGGTGACCTCTGCCTAACATACTGAGCTATGTCACACCCATAGCTGTTGGACATCCTCCATGTACACATATTACAATCCCTCTCAGATACACGCTCTAGGGCCCTATACCTTGTCAGCTCACTAAACAGCACATGCTGGAGGGATAGAGTCCTAACTCAGAGACATGCCATACTCTGGAACAAGCCACCTATCAATAGCAAACAAAGCTCCTCATTAGCACTTGTCATAAATACTCCTGATGATTGTTTGGGAGATAGCAAATACACCCTGGGAATCAGTTCTGTGGCTCTGGTTGACAGGGGCAAATGAAATTAAATTACATGTGTGTCAAAGGCAAGGGTAGCATATGGCTAGGCTGCTGTAGGCCCTAGGGACAATAGCGTATTACCTACCCATGACACAAAGCACACACACATGTACTTAGTGCAATAATTGCTATGTGAGGTTGACTGAGTGTGATGGTGAATGTGTTGGTGAATGTGTGCAAGGTCTGTAGAGGTGTGATAGCTTAGTGTGAAATTGTTTCTGTCATGGTAGTTTGTGTCCTAGCTGTGATCCCAGCAAAAGATGTGTATGCTATTGCTAGGCAGAAAAAGTAGTATGGCATATGGTGTGACGTAGTCCCTTGTTGTCGACTGTGGTGTCCCATTGTAGGCTAAAGCAATACATGTATGCTTAGTGAGTGGTACTGCTGGTGAATCCAACTCCCATATGAACTGTAGTACTACCTGAAGCTGTAGGCCTAAACAGTACAGTATGGTGTATGTTCACATTGCTTGGAAACACTGTTTTGTGTCTTCCCTGTAGTCCTCACAGATTACATACCTCAGGCATAAGGTTTTGTAAGTAGTGACACACAGTACTGTATGGTACACAGGTAAAGCTCATCTGTGTTGGCATACATTTGTGTGTTGTATGTATGTCTGATGTGTGTGTAATTATGCCTGTACCATGCCCTCAATCATGTCTGTGTTACAGGGCATACGTGTGTATCTAGCAGCATATATAGTCTAGTACAGCAGTATGCCACCTATATCAACAACTGTGCACATATGTTAGGCAGGGGTTTGGCATCAAAGACTACTGTGGTATACTGGTAATACTGTAACTGTACTTTACATTCATTGCAATGGATGACATCTTTCTTCATCCATTAGCTTGATATATACCTCCTGTGGCTAGGTGATGCATTGTGTCACATACAGTGTGCCATGTACAGTTGTATAGTCTTACATACTGGTTTCACTTTGTTGCTGTGCAGAACATGGTTTAATATATAGAATGTGCCAGGCACTGTCAGGCAGTTGTGGGCTGAGCACTGATATGTGGTATTAAAAGTGTGTATCTACTGACAGCCAATAGGTTGCTAAATATGGCATTTCATTGATGTCTGTACTTTAGAATGTTAAGTGTGCCACATGACTTGCTCACAATTATTGTTTTATTGTCTTCCAGGGCATGTCTCACAATCGCAAACCTGCATATTCCCCTGAAGAGAAGGAAATAATCCTAGAAGACCTACTACAACATCACACCCTGCTGTTCTCCAGAACCAGCCAGGACAAGCATGGGTGCACTGCACTGTGGCAAGATGTTGTCCATCGGGTGAATGACGTAGGCATACATAACTGGACTTATGAGCAGGTATGCCATCACTGCAGTGATTTAATTAGACATGTCCGGCAGCATGCCTCCGATGTCCGCAGACAACAGCTTGCCACAGGTGGTGGTGCAGCATCACACCTGCCCCTCACCAGAGTGGAAGAGCTGCTCCTCAGCATGGCGGCTCCTGGCCAACCACTATAACAGACATGTGTCATCATGGAGGCCGGAGTCACCCAGCAAGTTGACTCAGAGATGCAGGTAACATGGCATATTTGTAGACTACTTTTAGCTCGATTGTTAGAACACGCATATGTCAGATGTGTACTGTGTATTTAGAAGATGTGGAGCCTGGTGTTGTGCAATACTTATAATTTGGAACATAATCTGTATGCCTGTGACTGTCACATGTTGTACTACTGTAAAGTTGCAAACTCACAGCAGCAATGCCATAGTTGCTGACACTGACAAACTGTCTCATATCCTTGTAGGTCCCTCTGGTGTGACAGCAAGACAGCAGACCCATGCTGGTGAGTGTTCTACATTTAATATAGGAAATAACATGTGCATGTCATAGGTGAGTTGTAGGCCATATACACATCTAAAACACCTACACATAATGCATGCTCTGTATGTTTTCTGTGGGACTATGCACATCCCAGTAACATGAGCAGCTGCCTCAAACACATGCAATACACAGAGCATCCCAACCAATTGTGGCACACTGTAGTGGACATTGTATAGGCAGAGTCAATACACATGCACACAACATACACCACTTTGTCATATGCAGTCAGTGTTAATATGATACACATGGCCTATTTAGACACCTGCTGTAAGGTCAGACTCCAGTATCCCAAATATCATCCACACAGCACACATACTATACCTGAGGGGTAGAGGCCTATCATGGGGCAGTGCAATACTCTTCAACACACAACACATTCATGTTAGGCAATGCTCCCTACTGAACACCTTACATACCCATGTAACAACTGCCTGTGAAATGGGTAATGTAGACAAAGTGCAGCAGTTCAGGTACAGCAAGATAGTTGCCAGTGTGGCACACATTAGTGGCCTTGAGTGACCACATGATGCTGCCTGATGATGGCTCATGGTACTGCACTACATCCAGTTACAGTAACTACAATACTACACATAGCATTCATTGCTATACACCTGACAGTTGTGTGCATCTGGCCATGGTATGTATACCTATGAGTGATGGTGCACAGGACATTGGAAAGCATTTAATACTTGCACAGCAATTTTGTCTCCATGTACACATTGTGTTCCAGGGTGAGGCCAATCATTGAACAACACACATGCATCAAAGACATGTATACTGTTATTAACAAGGACTCTCTACACACATCCTGCATGCTGACATGTGTGATAGGATTCTTTGGCTTGTGATACTGTACTCCACCATCAACCACTAATGCGTATGTTCTGGATTGCTGTTGGTGTGTGTGTGTGTGTGTGTGTGTGTGTGTGTGTGTGTGTGTGTGTGTGTGTGTGTGTGTGTGCGTGTGTGCGTGTGTGCATGTGTGCATGTGTGCATGTGTGCTAACATCATGTACAGATTGTAAAGTGTGTTTCCTGTCTTTCTCTCACAGGTGCTGAGGTTGTGTTGGGTGGGTACAGCAGGGAACCTGAAGTCATTGCCACAAATAGTGTAAATGATGATACATGTGTTGTGGCACAGGCAAGTTTGACAGGGTCTGTCATTGGTCCACCAATCGACAGTACACAGCTTTCCACCCCATCTATACACATATTCATACTGCCATTATCCCTCATCACCAATGGCCTTAGCTGAGGGACAGCATACAGTAGGCATTGACCAGGATAGTGTGGTATCTATGGCACATGCATCCCCTTACAGCAGCCATACCCAGACACCTGGAACAGTACCACATAGGCAGATGTCCAGGGGTTCTCGTGGGAGCACTGCTGGTCGTAATGCCCCTGGCAGACATGCCCCCACAGGTCTTACAACCTCAGGTATGCTCCAGGCTGTAATGCAGGCACAGGCACGTATGGAACGATACACCAGACAGGGACTAAGGGCGCAGAGGGCCCATAACATCGCTATCAATGACAGTATCCGTGACCTTGCCGGTGCCATCCGTAATGACACCGAGGTCATTGATAGATGTTGGGGGGAGACACTTTATGTCCTCCACAATGTCATGTCCATGTGCCAGGACAGTGCAGGATGGCTGAGACGTCAACGTGGATGTATGCCAGCAACATCATCAGCTGGCAGTCATCGCGGATGACACACAAGTCACAGCCACTCCCGTAGTGGCAGTACCAGCCCCAGCAATGTTGGGGCTGGGCTGTCAATAGACCGTCCTAGAAGACCATGTGTACGTGGCTCTGGCCATTCCCAGCAGGGACATGGGTCCAGTTTACATCCCTCTGCCTCTGATGATAGTACCCAGTCTGGCTTAGTACCTGATACTGTCCGTGGCACTCCTGCCAGGCACAAGTACTGTGTCAGTGGCCAGAGACAGTGATCTGTACAGCCTGGCAGGTACAGTGTGTGGCTGTCCCACAACCTCCCGTATTTTGCAGCCACATGGTGGAACTGTATGCATGCAGACACACACACATAAACCAAACACCTAGGGCTAACACATACACACACACATTACATCAACATTGACCCATGCTGTATTGTTGTCCCTCACACACACATACATGTCGATTGGATGGGTCAATGTCGGGCTCTGGCAAACCAACAACACACCCTGTGCATATGATGAAACTGTGCCACCTCCTGTCATCTGTAACATTGATGCAGGAACAGGCTAACATGGTGCTGATGTACAGGGTGACTTAATAGCAGTGTAACAATGTTAGCATGTTGTCAACAATAAAGTGTAATGATATCCTTATAGGTATATCTGAGCAGGCATGATGCATTAAAGCTATGATTATCAATGTAGTATTGTTTACACCAGTGTTAATTCCAAGAATGTATTGTCCGCCCATGTGCCACTTGGCTCATGTGTGTAGTTCTGGCAGCATGTGTTGGTGAGTGGACAGTACGTGTGTGATGTGTGCAGTACAGATTTGCAGGTGTACATTTGTGAACATGGTGGATGTGTACTGTCTGCATGTACGTGCATAGTGAACACATGGGAAGGGTGACATGCCCTGTATTACTCAGTGTTAACACTTCATAGTTTCTATTGCTGGCCAGTATGCATTTTACTACACATATGTTTTAACTTGGGTACACGTGTGTATGATATGGTTTGACACTATGCTGTGGGTGATACTGTTAATATCGGTCATTGGTTTGCATTCTGGTAGTATACACAACCTCAACAGCCTGACTATAACCAGTCGTTAGAGGATGTCTTGACAACTGACACAGAGATGTAGGAAACACAGTAGCATTTGGATCCTTCCGGTACAATACTATACCAGTAACCAGTGGTACTGACTGCCACCCATTCCTGGGACCACTCCTGTTTGGCATGTAGCCCTCTTAGGTACAAGTAAACACACTAGGGATATGTCCGTCTACATCTGTTAATGCATACAGTGGCCTACAATGCATTCTCCAGATGAGACACTTATCCTCCACAAGGGTATCATACAGACAGATACCTGTTGACCAACCCATGCTGTAAAGCTATAAGCCAACTATAGCATAGTCATCCACATTTACTAAACATAGTATCCCGACAGTACCACATAGGTAGTAGCCAATGACATGTAGAAAGGGTACTGATGTGTACATACAGCCACATGTTATGTCATCTGTCCTTTGGTATTCACATTTCCAAAGGTATTCTGAAGTCCCTCGGTGTATCACATAAGCAATAAGGGGTCTGTATGCATATCCATGAAGTTGTTGTACACCTATAATGAATGTCCATTATTGACAGACTTTGTTGTGTTTGAACATGTCTGCAATATACCCCAGGCATGAACCCTCACTCACACTATTCTATAGAAACTGTCATGGGTGTGTGTGACACAGATGACCTAGGCCACAGATCACTAGAGTGGCTGGCCTTGTCACAAACATACATATGTGACCTAAGGTCTGAGAAGCAGCAGCACAATCTGTCAAAGGTAACAGATGTATTCATGTAGAAAGCAGGCTTCACACCTATGAACTAACTGAGGTCACATGTACATATATGTATTTGCCAAACAGATACCTGAAGTGTGCAATGCACATACTGTTGTTTTACTGATATGTCATACAGTAGTAAAAGCAAAACCCACAACACATTGACCAACAGTGTCTCACACACACACACTCAGCAATTGCAGGATTCAAACCCCTACCTAACTATGTTATGATACTAGAGAGATACGCATTAACACGACATGCTATATGCTTTACTGGGAGTTTTCATTTCCACTGCTGTATTTGTCTTCACAGTTAGTTCTGAGGAAGCTTGTTTTATTCAAGTGAAAGCGCTTAACCATTTTTTGTTTGTTGGCATCACAATAAACTTTTGTTCACTTCTACTTGGTTTCATTGAAGGTGTTGTGGACTGTTATGAGCGTTGAATAGAGGTGAATTCCCAAGGCACAGAGACGGAATTTTGCACACAGTGCATTTGCTGCTTTTTCTTTTCTAGTTGAACTTTTACTGCTGTATTTGTGGGATGCTTACATCATCAGACTTGGCAAAGAGGAATTTACTTCTTTTAATGTGTTTTCCTAGTCTACAAAAAGGGCACTCCTCTCAATGGAAATCACACACAAACATACACCCCCAACACACTCAGCAATTGCAGGATTCAAACCCCTACCTAACTAAGTTATGAAACTAGACAGATACACATTAACACGACACACTATATGCTTTACTGAGAGTGTTCATTTCCACTGCTGTATTTGTGGGATGCTGACATAATCAGACTTGGCAAAGAGGAATTTACCTCTTTTAATGTGTTTTCCTAGTCTCCAGAAAGTGCACTCCTCTCAAGGGAAATCACACTTTACTTTGTACTGCATGTTTTCATTTCTCCTCCTATATTTGTAGGATGCTGACATCATCAGACTAGACATGGTAATGTGTGTGCACTTTGTTTTATGCAATCCCAGGACTGCACCATCAGGGACAGCAGGTGTTAACAGCTTGAACAGGACTCCACAATTCTTAGCTTGTGTGATCTATCTGTGGACCAGTTGCCAATCCATCATATGACAATACATATCTATGCACAGATTGTTGATTTTGTGGATATAACATGTGTCTAGGATGTTGGAAAAGGGCTATTCAAAGTCTATGTGGGACGTGTGTAGCTCATTTCAGTGATGTATGTCCTGGGTGGCTGCCTTGCAGTCTAGCAGGTTTGGGAACCATGATCTGCCCATGACCAAACCAAAGTTGGTAGGGTTGTGTGTTTATCAGCTTCCAATAGCTCTGTTTATGACTTCAGTCATGATGGACTCCATGGCCTTGCAGATCAAACTTCATAGGCTTATAAGACTATAGTTCCCATGGTCTGTTGTGCACCAACACTTGTGGAGTGTGCCATATGTTACTGTATCCCATTCAACGGTTTCATATCCTGTAGAGAGGGTGAGGCTCAGCAGACTGTTCAGGTGCACGGTCTGTTTGTTCTGCAGTTCACTTATGACACATATAGGGAAACAATGTAATCCAATTGATGCCATGTTTTCAGCTTTGGAAGGAGCTGTTTACACTTTCTACATGTGATATCTCCTGGTATGATGAAAGGGCTTTTTGTCAGTGAGAGGTGCGTATGTATGTATGGGCCTGTCTGACAGGATGTTGGCATTGTCAGTCATTTACAGTTGACCCTGACTCAGGACATATATGAATGTACATTGCTATTTATGACATAGCTGAAGAAAGTGTCATGGTTCTGTCTGGACTCCTTCTCAGATAATCTTTCCAAAACACCAACAAACTTAGGCACTAAACCCCTGTTATACTCTTTTACACACTTAACACCCTACTGATCCTTTTTGATCAGTCAAAAGAGTATTTCATCATAATATCCTGACATGTCCAAAGGTCAGTTTCATGTGTACTCTCCAGTCCAGCTGGTGAATATGGGAATTTTGAGGCAATGTTACAACTGCCTTATGTACACAAACAACCTTCTCCTCCTCCCACCAAACTCGGATATTTGTGAGAGATGCAACTATATAGACAAAGTGGAGGCTGAGCTCTCTAGACCCATGACTGGCACAGTCTATCAGGAGGAGAAGGTAACCACACACACCACAAATCCAGTCTCACATAGACCTATAGCAACAGCAAACCAAACACAAACACACAAAAACATACTCGGAGGCTCTAAATAAAAATCTGCCTAAGCAGCAGAAACCTCCGAAGCAGACACCCACACAACTGCTACCCCACAACAATACCCACATATCACATAGTTCACAAAGTCAGTGTGCCACACAGTCACTGCCCTTAAGGCTAAACAACACACCTAATACACTTGTAATAGGTGACTCTATTGTCAGACACACTGACGTCCCACTCACCAGGCTGAACAAGGAGAAGGTCACTGTAAGCTGGCTGTCGGGTGCCAGGATCTGCCACATAACACATGCACTCAGGTCACTCCAAAGCAAGTACAAATATGACTCCGTCATTGTCCATGCTGGTGTGAATGACTTGAGACGTTCCTCCCTGGACTACATGAAAAGAGACATAGAGGAGCTCTTTGATCATGTAGCCCAGGCCGGTATGACCCTGACCTTGTGTAGCATCTTACCCTCACCAAGAATGATGCCACAGTATAAAGACAAAATGATCAATTTTAACAGTTGGCTAACGTATTGGTGTCATTCAAAGGGGATCCAGTGTCTGTCAGTCTGGGATGACATGCTCAACAAGCCACGTTGCTTCACTAGGGACAGCTTGCACCTGTCACCACTGGGATTTCGAATACTGGCTAAGGCTCTTGCCACCCCCATAGTGCCTTTTTTAGCAAGGCTCAAAAGACAAACCCACCTCCATAGACAATACAAGGTAAAAGAAACTAAGGGTAATGCTGCTCAATGCCAGTAGTCTACACCTCAAAATGCAGGCACTCAAGGCTCTCTTCAGTATGGAGAATATCGATATCTGTGCAGTAACAGAAACCTGGTTCAAGGCTCCTGAAAGCACCCCAGCACTACCAGGTTATACTTCATACCATGCTTTTCGGCCACAACACCCGAACCGAACCACAAAAGGAGGGGGAGTATCCATATACATCAAAGATACACACACCTCCAGGTTAGTAGCACTGCACAAAGCATCGGAGACCATCCATTTGCAACTAACAGTGGGCAAAACTGCCTTTCAGTTTGTAGCCTGCTACAGACCACCCTCCCAAACTCAGCGACCCCACTTGGCTTTCCTGAGAACACTGGAGAATATGAAGGTCTCTCCAAACACCATTATATTGGGTGACTTCAACTACCCAAACATTGACTGGGAATACTACTCAAGCCCCAACACCCTCGCCCAATGTTTCCTAGAATTTATAAACTCAAATGCTATGGAACAACTGGTCACCACCCCCACAAGAGGGGAAAACATATTGTACCTGGTCATCACCAACATGGGGACTCTATGTTCCACACCAGAGGTATACCCCTCATTGGTAAGGTCAGACCATACATTTATCTCACTGGACATCCATATCCTGTCCCCACCCCCAGCCAAGGTAATCTCGATGAAGAACTTCTCAAAAGCAAATGTCACACTTCTCAAAACCGAGGTGATATCCTTCAAAGTCCCCAGGCCAGTAGAAAATACAGCTCAAACCGCAGAGTCCTTTACAAACGCATTCTATGGACACCTACAGGAATGCATGGATCATGCTATCCCAAATGAAACCAAGACTCACTGCTCCAATGGCAGGGGACCTGTCTGGTGGACCCCGGCCATAAATAAGCTATACAACAAAAGGAGGAGGCTACTACATGATAGAGCAAAATCCCAAAAAGGGAAGGCATCTCTGATCAGTACTAGCAAGAAGCTACGATCACTCAATAAAATCATCTAAGGCCAGCTTCGAAAGAAAAATTGCACAAGACACTAAAGACAATCACAAGGCCTTCTTTAGTTATTTCAGGAACCTGGGTGGCAACTCCCAGATATACTCTGAGTTAGTGCATAATGACAAAAAATACACTGAACCCACAGACATTGCCAACATCCTGGCAGACAGGTTCAGTCAAATTTCTCCGGCCCATCCCCCCAAAAGAGCAAATGCCCATCCCAACAGAGTATAGCCTCCCTGACATCACAGATGAACAGGTGAGAGCTGCCCTCTCCAAAGCAATAACACAGCATCAATGGGACCGGACGGTGTCCCGGGCTGCATCTTACACGAGCTTCATGAAGAACTTAACCCTCACATAAAGTCACTGTTCAATATCAGACTTACTACAGGATATGTACCAAAGGAATGGCGTACAGCAATAGTGGTCCTGCTCCACAAAGGTGGTGCCACAATGGACCCTGGACACTATCGCCCTATAAGCCTGACTGGCCTGGTCTGCAAGGCTATGGAGCGTATCATCATGGAACTCATAAACAAAGACATCGGGAACCTCCAGACACTGGATCCTACACAATTCGGCTTTGTTAAGGGCAGATCTTGCCTCTTGAACATGGTTGACTTCTTTGAAACAGTTACCCAGGCCATAGACGTAGGGAAGGTAGTCCACACAGCCTACCTGGACCTCGAAAAACCCTTCGACACAATACCCCACTCGGGCATCATAAATAAGCTCACCAGCTTAGATATCAACACATATGTCACAAGATGGATTGCAAACTGGATCAGGAATAGCACCCACATGGTCGGAATTGCAGGTGCCATGTCAGACTCTACACCAGTTACAAGTGGCATCCCACAAGGCTCAGTCCTGGGACCTCTCTTGTTCA
This sequence comes from Protopterus annectens, assembly GCF_019279795.1. Lineage (NCBI taxonomy): Eukaryota > Metazoa > Chordata > Ceratodontiformes > Protopteridae > Protopterus > Protopterus annectens. Next base: position 687,426,631 of record NC_056731.1, read on the forward strand.
GTATATATTTTTCTGAGGTACAGGCTAACATGGGAGAACTATGGCTGACCAAGTTCACAGATAACTGCAAACTGGGTGCCATAATCGACTCTCCGGCTTACACAAGCATCCTCCAAAAGGGTCTCACAGAGATGGATAACTGGTGCCAGAGCCATGGCCTAAAGCTAAATGCCATAAAATGCATAGTCATCCTCTTTGGGAAAAACAAAGTGCCCACAAATTACCACATAGGTGGTAATCCATTACGCACAGAAGAAGTAATTAGGGATTTGGGGACCCAAGTAGATAGTAATCTCTCCTTTGACAATCACGTTGCCAAAGTGGTTAGAAAGACCTTCTATATAGCCTACCTTATCCCAAAAGGTTTCACATCTAAATCGAGAGGTCATTGTGCCCCTCTACTCATCAGGCCCATACTTGAATACAATGCCCCATTTGGGATGTACCTTACCCGACACCTGCGGCAACTGTAATGACCCCAAAAGTACCTCACCAAGTGGATCAAGGGACTCAAACAAATGCACTACACAGTTCTGCTAGAGAAACTCCAGCTCTACTCAGTTGCTTACCGCCTACTCAGATGCAATCTGTGCCTGACGTATAAAGCCATGTCCAACCCAGAATTAATGGGCATGCTCCACCTCAGGATATCCGAATCCCTTAGAGCTACACGCTCCTGGGACTTAAACCTCAGCACAGAAATAAATAGGACATGCTGGAGGGACAGATTCATATCCCAGAGGCTCCCCTCACTCTAGAACGAAATCCCAGTCCAAGTTAGGCAGAGCCCCTCACTGACACTCTTCAAGAGAAATCTTGACGAGTGGATGGGAGATCATAAGTTTACCTCTGGGATCTCTTCTGGGTCCCTGCTAAACAGAGGCACAATAAACTAACCTTAAAAGGGCTATCTTGTGTGACCTACTATTCAAAAGCAGTCTACTAATCGAAAAGGGTGGTGAAAGCCAAACACACTCTGGCTAGGCTTATAAATGCCCTAGGGCAGATAGCCTAGTATCAACCTATGAACCCATGATAATGTTTGGAGTGCACATTGTTTATTGATGATACTGATTGCAGGTTTTTTATCTTCTTTGCTTTCCCACTTTCTATGAACAACCTAAGTATCTGTAGTACATATTTGATTATGACAGGGTTCCAATATATTATATATGTGTTTGTTGCCATATAACTGTGTGCACAAGGCAGGATTGATGAATAGTGAGAGGTTCCTGGGTTAACACATGCAACTGCCAGATATGTGTGGCCCACTGCTGTACTCAGACATGGCCTAAGTGTGAGAGCATGCCCAGTTTGACCTTTCCAGTGTTTTGTTGCCTGATATTTGTCTCATTTATTCGTGTGTGAGCATGCCCAGTGTGACCTTTTAGTATGTTGCTGTCTGAGGTCCACTACATTTGTTAATGTGTGTGAACATGCCCAATATTAACATTTATACTATATGTGTGTTGAAAATCAAGTTATGTTTTTACTCCAGGGCTCACCTTTGTGTCATAACTCGACAGGGATTATGCTGTGCCTGCGGGGTTTCCATGAGACACTTTGCATAGACTTATCAACATTTCTTCATACAGACTGACCAGTGAGATACTGTCATGGTTTAGTGGTTCAGTACTGTGACTATAGTGCACAGTATCCTGGGTTTGAGGCCTGTCACTGCTTTATATTTTCATACTGGGCAGACCAGACTGCTTAAGGACCAGTAAAGCAAATATGATCATGTTTACCTGCTTTTGCTCAACTATGCCCAACTTTGACCAAACTTGCCCAACATTGCTCAACATTAACCAACATTGCTGAATGTTGCCCAGTATTGCTCAACATTGTCCAAAGTTGTGCTAGTTAGTGTGTGCAGTTTTGTTTACATATACTAGATAGTGGTAAAAGCTGTTTAGCACTGCTTTATATTGCTTACAACATGGCAATCATGCCTCAGGTGGTGCTGCAGGGCTACCTATGTCGGATGCACATAGTACACTCCCTATACATGTTTGAAAACAGGTAGTGTCAAGTTAGGCATCCCTTTTACTATATGTGTGAGTCAGAGAGAGGTATCATTTCCAGGGTTCCTACTGAGCCAGTGTATGTGCTATGCGTTGCCTCTTTGCCAAGGCCAAAGCATACTGGGCACGCCTCCTTCTGCCTACTGGGGCAGGCTCAGGTTGTTCCTCCTCTGAGTCACGCTCTGCCTGTGATAGCCTTGGTAATGGTGGGAGGCTGTTTGGCCCGGGCCTATGTTGCTCCTGTTGCAGCTGTTTTCGCAAGATAATATTATGTAGCATAGCACATACCATGACAATTTGGGTACATGTAGTTGGTGAGTACTGCAAGGCTCCACCAGATGTGTCCAGGCACCGGAACCATGACTTGAACAGCCCAAACACACGCTCGATTATATTTTGTGTTTATGCGTGCACCTCATTATGGCGTTCCTGTTCAGATGTGTGTGCATTTCTGATGGGTGTCATCAGCCACGGCTCCAGTGCATATCCAGCATCCCCCACTAGGTGACCATGAGGGATGTCCCCATTGGCAAATGTCTGGTACAGCTGTGTCAGATGCCAGATATGGGAATCATGGTAGCTTCCAGGGCAGCCAGTACACACATTCAGGATTATGCCCTGGGCATCAAACAAAACCTGGCAGTTGATGGAGGGGAAGCCCTTGCGGTTAATGTAGGCCCTACCCCGCTCAGCAGCTGGTGCTTTGATGCATATGTGAGTGCAGTCTATTGCACCCACTACCTCAGGGTATTCCACTATTTGCTGGAAAAGATGTATATTGCTGGCCAATACCTCATGGGAATTGGGGAAATATGCATGATCACTAACATGTGCTGACATGGCATTCAGGAACTGGTGCAGTACCCTGGATGCTGATGCCTGTGATATTCCCATCATATCACCAGTTGGTCTCTGGAAGGTACCTGTTGCTAGTATTCTTAGGCCAACACATAACTTGGTTTCCACTGGGATGGGTTCCCCTCTGTTGGTTCTGTGTGTGAGGCATGGCCTGCACAGCTCAAGAATTTGCTGCATGAGGTCTCTGTCCACTGTATAGTGCTCCACTATCTCCAGCTCATGTAGCCCCTGGTAGGTTACCCTGGGCCTGTACACTCTTCTCCGTCTCCTCACTGGGGGTTGTTCAGCAGCATTTGCATTGTCACCACCCTCAGCATGTTGCATATGTCACCTTATAACAGCAATGGCAGCCCCTAATATTTCTTTGTCTCAGTAAAGCTTTTTAAGTTTTCACTTCTCTTAGTTTACTGCAGTGTTGCAGTGTCTCTGAGGAAAACATGGTGGAAAGTTGTTTGCAGAGTTTTAAGTGCTGGGCTGGGCAGGGCTAGTGTACTGCCTGTGTAATTGCCTGATTCTGATTGTTTTCACCTGCTAGCTCTGCTAGTTCTCCTTGGTTAACTTCCTACTCTTTGTTGTGCTTCCTTTTCTCTTTCTGTTTCCACAGGGGGGCAGCGCCGCACACACAAGCGCAAACACGCGCACACCAGCTCACACACAGGCACACATGCTTACATGGCCTAACACTTTCTAATTCCTGCTTAAACAGGAACACACAGGCGCAAACATGCTTACACAAATTTCAACAACCTTACACATACTTACTCTGGCTTAAACGCGCGCACACGGGCGCACATGCGTGCACACAGTTTTACTCGGATATACAGGCGTGCACCCGCGTGCAAACATGCTGCAGGCACTTTAACAAGAAACTTTAGTGTTATCCATGGCATACACCTTCTATTTCTTACCTTTAGCTAGGATACCTGTTGACGCACCTCTTCCAGTGATGAGTAACTGACAGCAAACACATGCCACTCTGCTCCAATAAGCTTACATTATTTCATACATACCCCCCTCATGATGTCACCTATCTTCTACTCTGTTACTCCCCTTATCCAACTCATACACTCCACTGACTGTGCTCATTTGCTATGTAAACTTGGGATTCACTATCCTTACCCTCATTTGCATAGGATTGCCTACTAATGCTTGGTTACATCTCTTAGACTGAGCTTCCCCCCTTAGCAACCTCTACTCAGTAGCCATGTTGTCTTCAGCCTGCCATTTGCTTGCATTGGAAATTATGATTTTCTATAAAATCCCTATTTGTGGCTTTTAATTTTTGGTTTTCTGTTTTTTAGAGTGCAGCACGTTTGCGCGGCGCTGCACTATGCTTAGACTTCGGAGATCGACGTAAAAAAAATAATTTTTTTTTAAATTTTGCATCAGGGAACATTGCCAATGGCCATATATTTCACCATTGGCATGCTTCCTCAACTGGATGCAGCCTTTATTTGGAGCTGTCACGGCTCCGTTTTGCTATTTGCAGAACGGTACTCAGTTGTCAACCGAGTACATTTCTGCAAATAACACTACTCTTACTTGGAAAGGTTAGGGTTTCCTGGATCGCAAATTTACCTCATTTGCATAGTTTTCAGCAGCAAATGAGGTAATTTGCATAATCTAGCCCTGTCCGTGTAAGAGTCGTTTTAGGAGTTCTGTTGCACGCCCCTGCCGGCTGTTCTTGGATCGCTCGGCGGACATGTTGGCTGCATGGAGTCTTACTCTACTCTTAGACTCAGTGCAAGCCTTCGTGAATCCGGCCCTTAGTTTTGATACATTTGCTGCTATTTGATAAATATAAAGGATTATAAGAGGGTTGCTGATCATAACTACCTTATTATGTGTTTGAGACATGGATGCCAAGAAATTCTTTGTACTGCATGGAACTTTATCTACTCCATGTACAACTTGTTACAAAAGGAAAAAAATGCAAAATACTTTGTCAGCTTTCAAAGCTATAAAGCACATAAGCCCTGTCAGAAAGAGAGTGCAACAGACTCTGCTATGTTAGAAAACGTCAGGGACACATTACTAGCACAGATAACAGGCAGAAGCAAACCTGTTTTTTATTCTGCTACTGTTGTTTGCTGGGCAGTACTGACATGTTTAACTGCAGTGAGATACCTGACCTTAAACACTGAAGCAGGGAGAGCTTTTCATTTGTTAAGATCAGGTCTTGAACTATAGAAGTGCTTAACTGATTTAACGCCATTTTATTTTATTCATTATGTTATTGAGAATACTGCAGACGTCTATATATTCTGCAGTTTTTGTTCAGAGAAGTCAAATTTCATTTTCTAACTTTAATCTCTCTCTTGAGTTTCTCATCAGTTTTGTCTACATTTTTACTCAGTTGCAAACTATAGCATTTATGATGCTAATATAAAGCAACATATGGGAAGGGTCTCACTCCGCACACCAACACATGCAGTTATTCATGCTTTAGTCATTTGCCAAAATGTTGACAATATTTACAGTGTAGAATTCAGCTTCACTATCTCTGTAACTTACATCATTCAGATTCCATAAGAACTGGAAGAATAGATGAATGGTCAGAGAAATCACAGGTTCAGATCTGAAGTTGCTGAGTCACAGAAAGCATTAATGTGCAACTTACAAACACATTAAACCATCCAAATAACCTCATCTTGCCCTGGTAGAATGAAAAAAGAAATGAAACAATATTGGAATAAAATGCCTACAATAGGTTATTTGAAAGATATTTATGTAGTATGCCATACTCCCTTAAGCTGTTTTGTTTACTTTTCTAGAGCCCGTAATCCTAGCCATTCCTGGATATAGTGCTACATTGGTTTTACTTTTGTTTCCATAAGCATAAACTTGCTGCAGCTTCAACAAGATGAAATAAACTGGACAAAGTTGCCACTCATTAACATCCTCCAAGAAAAGCATGTTTGCAGGTTGCCAAACACCGTACCCCTCATGTGTCAAGCTTTGTCTCTCATATCAGAGTTACTTAAAAAGACCACGTCCATGATCATACAACTGGAAAAAAAAATAAAGGACAAACAAAATGCAGTTATGCTGATGTGTGAAGCTAAATTGCATTGGTAATGATTTGCTTTGTTCAACTGCTATAGGTAAGTTGGAGTCTGGGGAAATGAAAATGCCAAGTTTATACCTCGTCCAGTTTGGATTTATAGAAGTGCAGGGTAACACCTAAATGAAATTGCCTTTACATGTCATACAGTTAGAAATGGCCGCAAGAATTGCAGTAATATTGTATAATTCTTCTAACACTATTCAGGGCCATAATAATTTATAAGCAACACTGTGTGATACTGAGTGATAAAGCACACCATCAACTGACTGATATTTTTATCTGAAATGGTTTATCCTTCTCCCCACCTCAGATGTTTTCTCTTAAAGCCCGATATCTTCCTAGGAGAAATTTTGCAGTATTGTGACATCTTCTAGCTATCCACTTTTTTTCAATTTTTGAGCCTTTTAAGATTTGAGTTATATTTTCCTTTAAAGGGACTAAACTTATTTATGCTTGCTTAGTTATGTGAGCTTTAGTCCTATTTAAATAAGCATCACAGGGCCTATTAGAATGACCAATAATACGCATACACTTTCATGTGCACATCCACTGAGTGTAATGTATAAAGTAAGAATGTCACTTAATTGCCCATAAGTCTAATCTTTGTGTTTGGCATTATGTAAATCTTCCTGTTTGGACATTTGCTGCCATGTTAGTAAATGGAATGGATGCATCCAGAACTGCTTCCTTTATACATATATTTTATCATCTCCTAGTAGGTTTATGGTAGAAGAATACATGAAAGTTACTGGAGAAAGATGTGGCATTATATAATGCTATTAGATTTAACATTAACTTGTTGGAAAGCAGAGATGCAGAATTACTGCAGAAGTGCTCCTTATAAAATCTTGGTGTTCAGTTGATATCACTGAAAAAATGGTGCAACCAAAATAAATCTAACATGAGAGCAGTATGTAAAATTTTAAATAAAATAAAGCCCCCAGAAAGCTTAATGAACAAAAGAAATGAAAAAATAATGAAACAAGTAATGCATTGAAAAAATATTGTCAAGTAAATAAGAAATCAATTTCTGAAACAAACAAAGGAATAAATCAATTAATATGCCTCAACATATCAAAATGATTAACAAATAAAATCTCTCATATGAAAAATCCACCAGCCTTATGAATACATTGGGAACGTTTTATATAATATACACAGAGAAGATAGGCAATCAATATGTAGTTGTGGGGGAGAACAGGTAGTATGGACATACAAATAAACATATAAGATTAGACAAGATTGTGAACTGGGGCGATCAAACAGTCAGGGATTTGGAAAGCAACAGAGAAGGGGGCCTTAGTCACACAGCCATAAATGTCAACTAACTGAAGATATAAAACAACACATAAAGGCTGAGGGAGAGAAAACTATCAGTGTATCAACTGCAGGAACAACATTATCAGACTCTGACCTCTTTACATGTATTGCAATGTAATTGGCAGGGGACAAGAACCCCAATGTAACACTGATGTACCTGCATATAACTCCATTGGGACATAAACCCATCAACTTCTTCATTTGTACTGTGCAAACCACTTCATTTACAGGCTGAGCTATACTAGCAATGAGACAAAAAGCTTCAGGAAACATATAGCAGCTGGGTGTTACACAGTTGCAAAATGAAAGAGAAAAACGTATACAATTCAAGGAGGACTTAAACCTGAAGTGCTCTTTACTTGTAATGTATAAAGCATTTTTATTTATAGGCTGAATTACAGGAGCAGTAAGACAAACAGCTTGGCAGAAACACAAAGCAGCTGGATGTTATACACTTGCAGAAGGAATAAGAGAGACAACAATGACTCTAGTGACCACCACCTTTGTGGTCTAATCTATCACCCAAGGGCATAATTGGCACTGTAATATTTTGCATGGTGAGCTCCACAAATGCAGCCGTATCCCATGTTGCATGTGCCAGCTACCTCACAATGATTATCATCTTGTGTACGTGGCAACTGCTGACCAAGATCAATATACCTAGTATATAATAGTGGTCGTACCTTGTAGTTGGACATACAGAACATAGAAGTCCAACTCTTTGCTGTACAAGAAGCACTGCAAGTTCTTCTTACCACTATAAGGGCATTAATGGAGTCTTTGCAGCTTACTGTGCATGGTACAATCAAAAAAGATAAGTGAACTGGAAGATCTAGATGGGCATGTGTGAGGCGAGTTTATCTATTTTTGACCCAGTTAAAGGCGTGTTAATGGGAATACAGGAAGGATATGAAAAGGTGAAGCTAGCAGAGGGTAAACCAGAAAGAATGAGCAGGATGGAGGTATGGAAGGTGGGATAACAAATCTTTGTTGGGCAGGTGCCCATTTTTCATGCATGAAGAGAAGGTAAGTTGGAAAATGAAGGCAGGCCTGTAACAGGAAGATAAGAGAGTGAGGTTAGGAATCACTAGAAGACAGACATGATAGAGAGGGTATGTGGTGAACCATTGAGGGAGGGGTAGGGTAACACAATGGTGAAGGCGACATCAGACAAACAGAGGGAAGATAATTATGAATGGAGGATTGAAGAACTAACATGGGTGGGCATGGACATACATGGACGAGGAATGCCAGGATGGGAAATAGCATGAAGAGTCTGCAGCTGCAGTCTCAGCCAGCTGCAGCACAATGGGATATTACTTGCCAGTCTAAGTACTGTAGCCACTGGACCCTTCTTCAGATGTTGGAGACAATGCTGGACAGCGACGAGACTCAGTGAGATACTGGTGGAAGTTCTCCATCTACACAATTTAGGTATCCATCTTCCTGCCGATAATCACCCACCACAATGTCTGCCAATTGACAATGAGTGACAAAGGTGTCACCCCTTCTGGGACTGGCGCTGCTAATGCTTATACTTCAGTCCCAGGATCCAGAGCAGGGCTGCCACATGTTGATGGTAAAGGTAACACAGTAAGTGTGGAGTTGACTGTGGCAGGCTGTGATCCAGATGTACTAGGTGTTTCTTGTTATGGTCAAGGCAGTGGTCTTGCTGTTGCTGCTGCCAACTGTGGGGGTCCAGCAGGCCTTACTAGAGGGATTGGGAGAGGTAGTGATGTTACTACATATCATATTAAAATAAATGGAGAGAAAAAAATAATAAATAAAATAAATGTATGCAATAGAATGGGTAACAACAAACAGGGTCAGGAGAGAGAAATACAAATACGAAGAATACTTATAGTTTCTATGTACTTTTTCCTATTATTAAGCTATGCCCAATCTACATGAATTCACAACAAACATACCTCCCAAATTAACATAGGTGTTAACATCTACTTTTGAGAGGGGGACCTAAACCCATAACCATTAATGCCTGAATTGCAAAAGGCAAGTGATTAATATGATAAATTACTTGGACAAAGTGATAGGTCTGTATTCCAAAACACAATAATGATGTGTGAAACAAATGCACATATACAAAGAAAAATGTGAAAGAAATAAGTATTTAACAAAGACTGTCCTTGACACAGATGTCCACACACCTCAAAATTATGATCATACGTATTTCCCCATCTAATGCTGTAGCTAGTATAATGAGGCATAAATCTCAACTCAAAAATTAAGAGAACACAAAAGGGAAGGGGACTGAAATTGCAAGCACCTTCACAATGTGAGACAACACCCTTATTGCGATGCACATGTCCAAATGTATGGTGGGACACATGTGGAAACAGACCAATAATATTCAGACACTGCTACGTTTCACCTTTGGCAGTTATTGCAGAAGTGGCAGTGATTTATGAAACGTATACTATTTGAAAAATTAATGTTCAGTACTTTTAACATTAAAAGCTGTACATTCTGAATCAAGTATATTTATCACAGTACTCTGTTAGATGCTCCAATCACCTCTTGTGCAGCTTATATTCACTTCAGTGTCTTCATAGGATATAGAGATAAGAAGAACTCTGTGTAATACTTGTGGACTGCATTTAGTGCAGGCCATATGGATAGCTAACAGAAGTTCTTCTTACAATTCCTAGGTGGTTTTTGCTGTTTAACATCATCCTCCCATCAATCTAGGAAGTCAGAATGGTGGCACCTCATGTTACTGTGGTGTTTCTTGTTTGTGAGTGCACACAGTTGTAGCTACATTGTGTTTGATTTTTTGGACTTCTTATGAGTGTCATTAGCCAGAGAATGAGGACATATAAGGAATCACTACTAAGCTGTTCCTGTGAGAAGTCACGCTTAGTAAATCATTGGTAAGGACAGATGTGCCATATGTAGGAGTCATGATAAATACATGGGTGGCCTGCACACACACTGTAGATGATACCCTGTGGATTACAGACAATATGCCCTTTGAGCTCATGTACCTCCTTCCCAGGTCACCAGGTGATGCCTTTATTTCAGTATTGTCTCTCAGTACCTAAGAGAAATGGCTATACCACAGAAATCCCTCATGATGCTGGCTCTCTCCTCTGAGCTACATGATATCCACACAAGCTCTGTCATATGCTGAAGAATGACATCAAGAATTTGATGGAGTATTCCAAAGGAAGATGCCTGATATACCACCATTGCATATCCAGTAGATCACTTAAGGTCACTGTAGCTAATATAAGAAAAGTCACAAATGCAAATGGTATCCACTGAGACAGGTACTCAGTAGTCCCATGAGGCTGCAGATGGGGTTAGAACATTTCCATAGTTTCTGCATTGTGTTCCTATCTCCATGGCACTGGTCAACAATGGTGGTTTCATGGAGTCCATTAAAGTTTAAAACTGGTTACCCAATATCTTATGGGTGATGTAGTGAACTGTTCAGAAAAGCAGTACCAATAACAGCAGCTTGCAGATTCACATTTACTAATGCGGCGACAGCCCATAACATTATTAAGCAATTCTCTTAATCTGTACATGACCATTCAGCTGAGTTCAAATATGCTGCATAGCCCCATTGCAAGGCATTTATAAAATTACTGAATTGGAGTAAGCCACGGTGGTACAGCGGTAGCATTGTTGCCTCACAGCAAGATGTTCTCCTGTTCAATTCTCAGCTGGAGTGCCTTCTGTGTGGAGTTTGCATGTCCTCCCCGCGGTCGAGTTGCCATCCGAAAGACATGTGTGAATGGGCGCGCCTTTGCTGAAGGTTGGGCATTGGGCTGGCAACTCGGCACCATAAAAATCTACTGACAATCATTAGCTGACCAGAGTTCCACTGTGGCAACCCCTAACCGGGAAAAGACAAACAACAACAACTGAATTGCTATGTGCTCTGTCATCTTTTTATCTCACTGGTATACAAGGACAGGCTCATCTGAACAACATTGTTCCTTATCATGTCATTATATGGACATTAACATATACAGTGGCTGAACATGCTGCTTGCCAAGTCCATGCCACAGAGCCTATTTTTTGAATTGCATGTACCTTGCACGTGGTTGCTCACCACGTAAATTCACTTACAATAATGCAGCAAAGTTTTCTGAATTTCAGAGTATGGCATAAAGAATAATAAAGAATTAGTCTGAACTAACACTAGAGAAAGCTCTGAATGTGTCTATAGAGCAAGGGCATTAACTAGCATTTAGATGAAGGAGTTTGCTGATGATCAGGTTGGACATAAAATTAAAAGGAAGCAAATATCTTTTAAATAAGCATAATAAAAAGTTAAGTCACAGTAAAAAGTTAAATTCTTAAAAAATATATTATTGAAGAGGCTAACACTTTTGACTGGCCATGAAGAAACAGTTAAAATACAAACGATTTATCTGAACAGATGTCATGTCACCCAAGGTGTGGTTATCTGCCTAATGAGGACCTATATCCAATTGTAAGCAGAGTATCAGGAACTCTGGCTTTCTTAATAATCTTTCTAAAAATGATCAAAATAAGAGAGGGTCAGAGAAACATTTGTGAGTGACTCATTCAAATAACTGCTGACTATTCAATTGCCTGTGAAACATTCCTGAGGCTAAAAGATGCAATTGATGTTTGTGCTTTGCATACTGTTTCTTCATAATAGAAATATTGCAATGTTCTTACAATACATAAGAGGCATAGCTAGGATGGGGTGTAGGGGCAGTTTCTCCAGCTGCAAGGTGTTATCGGGTGATACTACAGTAGGAACATTTGGAAATTAGCACCAATACTGTGTTTGTGGTCATGGCTCAAGAGACGGAGAACATTGTATCTGGCATTCCATCTATAGAAAGTCAAATTACATTTGCAGCAAGCAGCTTGTTCTACTTCATTTTCATTTTTTTAGAGGTCCCCAAGTTGAAAAGAGAGGATTGTTTTTGATTGTTAGTTTGGAGATGATAGGGGTACCAGATCAGGGAACTGCAATTAATTGTCATACTGTCATGTAGGTAACCACAATGACAAACTGAATGCAAATAGCAAGAGTGTAATATTTAGGCTCGTTGATTGCAAAGTTTTAACTCTTCCACATCCATGGCATGCAATGCACTGTTTCATGTTTCACTTCTGCAGTATTAGTTATATGGGCCATCTTGACTCATTCAAGCCTACACTACTTGAAATGAAAATGACACACAGGCATTTTGTTGCAGTATAGATTAACTGAGGTTCTGAATTCGCAATACTCAGTATTGCAAATTAATAATTTAAATTTGAGGAAATTATTTTAACTTTGCAGGGAAAATGAAACTCTGCTTTACATGGCCAACTAATATATATATATTTTTTGCCTTTTAAATTTTTGTATGATTGTGTGCCCTGGTTGTCAAGTCAGGGCTAGCCACCTGGCAGTATAAACCTTGGCTCGAGATGATTGTCACTGTTGAAGTGTCACCCTGACCCCACGTGTAAAATGGAAAAAGGGGTTGAGGTTGGATAGATGGATGGATGTATGCCCCAGTCAATTGCTGTATAACTGGCTAGCAGTCAGGAATGTAGCACTTCATTATCTGACTGCTAATATGTGTTAAGAACTCTGAGAGCATGTTGGCCTTGCAAAGCACTGTAACAGAGTCAAGTGCTGCATCACTGTCTTATTTTGGCTATAAAGTAAATTCACTGGGTCAGAAGGAGCAGCAAAGTATTTATGAATAACAAAACCCACAATATATTTCTCTAGACTGGTTCAAAAAAACAACCAGATTTTGGTAGAATGGTTTATGAAGAAGTGGACCTGCTAAAACAAATAGAGAGTATGTGTCTTTTGAGACAGTAGTAGATGATCTACAGACTCACAGAAGTAATCACTTGCATATTTGTGGAGAAATCAGTTTTCATATTCATACAAGATGTGATTTTCATTTCATAAAAACAATTGCTCACAGATTTCTTGGAGATAATTCATGGATTTATGTAAACAGTCAGAATTCACTGTATAGTGTCTCTGGAACAGCCATTTCAGGGAAAATAAACATGCCCTGGGATTCATGAAGCTTGGCGCAAGGCCGGCGTAAGGCTTGCGCCGTCTGTGCGGCATATATATGGAGTAGTCGTGCGATATGCATATTAATGAAGGCACGCAGCCGCCACAGCCACGTGCATAGGAAACATGCACGAGTGCATGGGGCGTAATGAAGTTGCGCATGGAGGCGTGTCAATGTCGGCTGCCAATGAGCAACCTAAACTGCTGAATATTATATTCCGCCTGCAATAGTAATCATACCTGTCAGTGTCCGTGGATACTGAAATGTATGCAAAGCATGCAAGATAGTCGCTGCAAACAGAAAATGAAGAATCAAACACAAATGCACAGTAGGGAATGACGGGTCCCTACCCTTGAACAAATGACATGAAAACCGTGTGCCCGTAGTCCAACGTAGTGTTGATAGCTATACCATGTGGAAGTGAAACGTATCATATGTTAGCGCGCCGCCAGTAGGTACGTCCCACCCAATGGAGAGGGTCACCAGCTGACCCATAATGTGAGGGAGGGAACATAGCTGTGGAGATGTGTCCATAACAAAATACACGAGGAGAAATGTAGATATATGTAGTGACTGTATGTCTGAATCATATCCCACAAGGCATGTAATAGTCACATACAAAAGGTATGTCCGTATTTCACATACCAAATGTGATAGGAAATAGCATATGCATGTAAACAAAACAGAAGGAGCATATAAACAGCTATAACAATATGGACACATGTAGGCCGAAAGGAACAGTATGATCTGTACCGTCGACCAAGATTACCACCTGTCCCACTTTGAGAGCGACATTCCCTATGTGGGCAGATGTGTCCTGACACAAACATGTAAAAATGGCAAATGTCCAGAGAATATAGGACATAGTTATTCTGTAGACATCATGTAATAGTTGCATTAAACATATTTCACTGAACGTATATTACATAAATGTCATAAGAAACAGAATAAGACACCGAAATGCTGCAAGAATAAGCTTAGATATAGGCAAGAATTGTAAGTTCTATCTGCCGAACTGACCGTGGGTATGTGTCGGCCTGTAAAATATGCTGTGTTCACCGCAAATGTCACACTGTTGCCAATTGAAAAGGTGGAAACACAACCATCGACTGTGGGGAGGCATTGTCCACAACAGTCAGACATGTATAAGGAATAGCTTGGACATAGGAAAAGGTGCCATCCTACCAATGAGTACAACAGGCTGGCAAAATCCGGAAGGCAACTGTATAATCCGAACGTGTATGTGACACAGTCGAATGGGTAGTACCCAGATATACCAACCAAGTAATGAAAGTGAAGTATGGGCGTGTACCTATGTGCGTGAGGTATAGCATGTGGAAAGCAAACATGGCAGGGTAGTCCACACAACCATAAAGGTACCCGACACATGTAGGGTAGTCAGTGTGTAACTCTGGCCGTGTCATGGGCCAACAACCAAAGTAGTGCTCTATGGGGTGTGATAAATTTGCGTGTGAGGGGTGGGTGGTTAATGGTAAAATCCTCAAAGGCGATACTGTGTCGTATGCAGAAAAGGTGAACCAGAGGTGTACGAGGGGGCAGTGGGTGAAGTGGAAAGAAATACAACCACATGTAGAAAGAGCTGCAAGACAAGCAGACAGGCCATAGTGTAGAACACAATCCCACAAACATATGAATATGGAAATGTGCGAGACAAATGTATAGATACGTCACCATCACATACCCACAGATGGGTCCTGATGGAACTGGCCATAACAAATGCAACACACCTGGATGCATAATTGCCTACCCAGCATACCCTCCACAACACACAACCTGCCTCCATACCAGAACATCCACCAAATCCAGCTGTACTTGGTCCACTAGTTTGTCGCAGACACAGCTACACACAGTGACCCCTATGCATATGTAGTAGGTATTGTCACCCTAGGCAGTGTCAGGATTGCAAACCATGTATTCCCTGCATGTAAAACCCCCTGCACGTTTTCGTAAAGCCACATAAATCTTCGTTATCTGACTTGTTTTGGTCTAGTCCAATTTTTGGGATATCCCTCATGGGATAACCAACCTGTGTAAATAGTAGAATGGGTATGACGACATGATGTCCAATCCTGTAGATATCTGAACACAAGTCAGAATGCGCAGTGGAGGTCCATGACACTGTCCAACCCTAAGTGGGCATGCATAACCTACCACCCAGGATAAAACACCTTCCCATGACGCACGTGTCCAGACACGAATAGGAGGGAGAATATAATGCACACATTTGCATAGTGGCAAACGACATGAGGGTGAGGGTGAGGAAGACACTGACATAAACAGGTCAACCCTGATAAAGTGTGAGGGACACTGACTGTGTGCAGGCGTGACCGACCATACCTGTCAACCTGTGTGAGCAAGATATCTGGACAGAGCCATGAATACAAGTGAGACAAAGGTCCAAAACAGGGACAATCTGTAAAGATAGCTCTTAGAAACATAGACATTTGATAGAATAACAGTTTGCACATTGGCATTAATGTCCGGAGTATGAAGTCTGAAACCCAACTGTCTGTCAGCACGTTCTGACTGCAGTCTTTAATGCTGAGCTACTGCTGTGCCAGAACACAACAGCATATTACAGAGGTCCATGCCATACCACTCAACTGTCCAGATATTCGCAGAATGACTAGGGTTACCACCTGTCCCACTTTGCAAGTAACAGTCCCTCTGTAGGCAGTTGTGTCCTGTGAAAAAAATCAAGACATAGCAAATGTCCTGAGAGTTTAGGACAAAGTTATTTCCTAAGTTTCTTTAATAGTTGCATAAAATAGTTATTTTATATATGAAACTTCTATATGTTATGTGAAGTAGCATAAGCAATTCAAATGTTAGTAGAATAAGTTATTATATGTGCAAAAAAGGTTAAGTTCTGTACTATGCACGGCTGTAGGTATGTTTTGTCCTGGAAAATCTGACATTTCTACTGAACATGTCCCACTTTGGGCATTTGAAAAGGTGGCAACCCTAAGAATGACCAGAGGTTTGCCCCATATTGTTGCTATGTGCCTCCGACAATCTGCACCAGTGTGGTAAATAGCTGAGGATTGACATCACTAAATAATGAGAAATATCCTGAGTTTAAGACTCCATATCCTTCAGAAAAGTCATGCTAATGCAAAACCTAGTATTCTATCAATGTTCTAAGCTTGTAAGAGCAATCGTTAAAATGTGTCCCTAATTGTCCCCCCATCATGTAGGTTGTGCGCAGGTTTGGTGCTCTAAGAGGTTGAGAGGTATGGTCCGTACATATTTACAGTAACAACCCTTCACACTTGTGTAATGTACAACTGCATACCTGTAGTCACTTCATGTCCAAAGTAATAATCCCCGTATGACTGTATACAGGTAATAGTCAAATGTGAATGGTAAAACCCCTCACCGTGGAGTATGGACCGTAACAAGCCCACCCATAATATGTATTGCCAACAGAATAAGCTGCTGACAGGTGCCCAAACACCTGTGTCTATAAAAACAGGTAAAACTTCAAAATAGGGAGAAACTCCCTGTCCATATGCTTTGTCTGACATTTGAACTCAGCCAGGGAAGTTCCGTTCACCAGGTGGACAAGCCTAAACCCAGATCACTACATGAACACCCTGACAATCAAAGACCTGTATGTGCCTGGACTATATGCCTTGGTGTTCTGCATATCCTCGGAGTGATTAACAATGCAGTTGGAGGCCACAGCAGTAGGCAATAGGGAATGTGTAATATGTAGTACCACGTTTTTCCCAGCAGGAGAATGGATGCCTGTGTTGTAAGTGAAGCGGTGAGGCGTATGTTGATGTAGCTAAGTACTATGGGTATGCATATCAATGAGGGAGAACACCAATAGAATAGTGGTTCCGGCATCTGGCCAACGTGAATGCAAGTCCCGGTTGACCTACAACCACTGCACATATAACTTGAAAGTGTGATGAATGCGTTTGTGCTGTACACACATTTAAATATGTAAAGGTGAATGTGTGTTTCGCAGCAGTCCATAAACCGGAATACAGATATGTAACTGTTACGGTCAGAATTATGAAAGTTCACGTAAGCACAAATATCTATGAAACATATGTAACCCACAATAAGGATATGCAAGTGCGCCTGCACATGTGTAATCCGCTCACAGCATAGAAAATGAATGCTGTTTTCCCCACGTTCTATGTACATGGCTCATACCTGTTAACCCCGTAAAGTTCGAAACTGGACAAAGCCATGAAAACAACTGGTACAAATAGGGACAATCCCCAGATATTGCCCTAACAAACATAGAAAGTGGATAGAATAACAGGTGTGTCACTAGCATGGATTCTCTGAAGGGTATGAAGCCGTAACCTGAAATGTTTGTCATTATTTACCAACATCAGTCTTTAATGATATGCCACTAACTTGCCAGATAGACACAAGGTTATGAAAAATGGGCCAAAGATAAGAGGCAAACAGCTGTACATGCAGCGGAACTCTGTACAGTTGAAAGGTATGATATGGAGATATATATACACATATATCCACAGACATAAACCAAAGCAAATTATGAAATGAGGAATGTACAGACATATGTATACAAGTACATATATATATCTATACACACACGATACATGAATAGATACAACAAACATATGTCCCTGTACATATAACACATGCACATAAATAGGTCACGGTATAGCTATTATGGATAGACAGACAGACATGCATGAAAGGAAAATACACTGCTGCTTTCCAAACCATTGCCTGGAAAGTACCAGTGTGACAGGGCCTGCAAGTTCTACACGATAACATGAATATAGGTGTCCTTTGCAGGACCCCAAAAATTGATCCCGTACGAAGGGCAAACCGTCATTGATGCAAAAAACGTCACAACTGCAACTACGATATAGCTGTACATGCAACAGTAGCAGGTGCAAGGGTAATAACACATGGGTTGATAGAATGTATGACGTACGACCTGATATCCACAGAGTGGGGAGTGCTCAGAAGTGTCCTCACACTTTATTATCGCTCACATTAAACATGTCTAATGGGTACTGTGGAGGGGTGTCAGGTATGGGAATCATGGGTATGCAGAAATGGGCCTAGGTGTTGGTTGGCACAGATCTATTAGTTAAGCCCCATGGGAGTGATCAATATACCTATGTGGGTATACCACACACCTATATTCTCCAAAAAGGTGCAACCCATCTACTGGATATTGTGTAAACCATTGGGGAAGATGTAGGGACCTATATCAGTGTCATGTAGGCGATTATCATGGATGGACATGCGTACGACCAAGATGGTAACCATACCTGCCAAAATGTCAGAATAAGACAGCTGGACTAAGGCATAGTACATGAAATACAAATAGGGACTATATTAAATATACCCCAGACAGAGTCAGAACATTGATAGAATAATTGCGTAGTCAGGAATACGAATGTTATGAGAGTTAGTAATCATGAAATAGAAATGTCAGTCATTATTACCTAACCGCACAGTCCGTCATGCCTTGCCAGCAATCTACCAGAAAGGCACATTATTATGACAAATGTAACAGAATCATAGGTCAAACCTCGAGGCGTTTACTCATAATGTGTACAGGTGAGAGGTATGAAGGTAACCCATCCTAAATAAATGTACAGAACTAGTGATACTAGGTGGACAGGTGAGAAGAAAGACGTCAGGACAAATGACAAAACATGTACAAGTCAAAAGCATGTATTTCCACAAATGTGAATGACAACGTATGCCCTGTGAAAGTCAATGTGGAAGGTTAATAGACTCAAAAGACATGTGTCCCTCAGGGTGTCATGCAGTGTCACCGATACAGTGTCCAGTCCCCCATACTCGTACGTGAGCTCTGCCAATGACGGAAAGCGAAAATACTGGCGTACACATAAGGTACATGATAGAATAATTAGTGTGGATAAGAACCTGTTGGCCTGTATGAGGAATATAACCCTCTGGGTGGGCGTGTCCTGCAATAGGAATGTAATGGCATCTGGCCTGTGATGGCGCCATATACTGTGTGTATTGGTGTAAGAAAATTGATTTCCAGTATCAGAAACATACCTTGCAACTGTACAGAGTCACGCAGAATGTGCAGATGTATGCCTCATATGTTTGGTGTGTTCCTCTTACAATCTGTACCTGTCTGCCAAATACCTGAGAACTGACATCATTAACTAATGACAAACATATGAGTTTAAGACCCCAAATCCCTCAGAAAGGTCATACTAATGCAAAACCTATTATACTGTCAACTATCTACGTTTGTAAGAGCAACATTTAGAATCTTCCCCTATTTGTTCCCCCATCATGTTAGGCTTTGTACAGATGTTTTGCTCTAGGAGGTTAAGAGGTATGATCAGAAACAGATACATGTCTGAGGAAACAGCATTATCGACCGCAAGATAACACAGAAGGTATGAAAAGCGCTGCAGTAGGAAGTTCAGTATTGGCCGCAGGTATGTGCTGAAACGACAAATCAGAAGAAGCAGCAAACCACAACCAGGAAACAAGGATGCGTGTAGACCAAACGCCTCACTCTGGGAAGTAGCAAAATGTTCAACAAGTACGAAAATACGAAAAAATCTTGCCCACAAAAAACTTTTGAAGATGTAACAATTTAAAAGGTTCTCGCCAAGAAATGATGACCAAAAAAGCTTGAAATCTTTATTCCATAAGAACAGACAAACTCCAACACAAGCGCTTTAGCCGTTTAACGGGCTTTTTCAAGTGTAATTTCTTTACACAATAGGTCTTACTTATATATGCTGAGTTGTTACCTTAATTAATTGAATAATTAATCAATTGTTCAATTATACTTTCTTTGCTTAAAAAAATATATACATTTAAAAACTACTTAAACATTTGCTTTTTGTTGCATCAATAAAAATATCTATCTAAGTAAATACAATACATTCATCCTAACACATTTAATAATGAAAAGTCAGTTAGGAAAAAACATCTTAATGTTACCTCCATTTAAAATAAAGCGCAACAACTACATAAAACATGTATTTTTTGTGCTTTTTGTACTGCATGTTAAATAACCATACAGTTATATATGCAGTTGTGTGCAATAATTTAATTTTAATTTTAAAATCAAATGTGAACATAAATATACCTAACTTGTGTAAACATTAAATGATTTAATGTTAAATAATTTTATGTTGTATTTATAATCAATGCATATGAATAAAAAAATGTATAAAAAAAGAGATTGTAAAACATCTACCTTAGTGCCAAAACACAAAAGACCAGACAATTTATAATTTACTTTGTTTGTCCTTCAAAATACAAGTTAAACTAGTTCCATCATTTAAACCAGGGCATCTGGTGGCATCAAGTCTAAGCTGCCAAATTAGTTCTTTGATATTCAGGGCGTTTTCAGTCACCACCCCTCTTGTCACAAACTACTCTGTCCAAAACAAAAAAGCGAATAGACATATTAGCACAGTATAGAGAATGCTTGACAAAAGCATTCGTCTCCTTTTTTGTTTTAATGTCATTCATGTGCTCATATATCCTACGTCTAAACTCTCTTTCTGTTTTCCCAACATAAAATGATAAACAAATTTGACAAATTCCTAGATATACCACCTTAGATGAATTACAAGAAAAATGTTCTTTAGATGTGATAGTTATACCTCTAGAAGGAATGGTAATTTTGTCACTGTTTGTGATAAACATACATTGATTGCACATGCCACATGCATAAGTGCCCTTTCTTTTGATTACTACATTAGCTTGCAAGCTGTTATTGCAACTAATTTTAGTTTCAAAAATGCCCTTCAAATTCTAAAAAAAATATCTAGGAATTTGTCAAATTTGTTTATCATTTTATGTTGGGAAAACAGAAAGAGAGTTTAGACGTAGGATATATGAGCACATGAATGACATTAAAACAAAAAAGGAGACGAATGCTTTTGTCAAGCATTCTCTATACTGTGCTAATATGTCTATTCGCTTTTTTGTTTTGGACAGAGTAGTTTGTGACAAGAGGGGTGGTGACTGGAAAAACGCCCTGAATATCAAAGAACTAATTTGGCAGCTTAGACTTGATGCCACCAGATGCCCTGGTTTAAATGATGGAACTAGTTTAACTTGTATTTTGAAGGACAAACAAAGTAAATTATAAATTGTCTGGTCTTTTGTGTTTTGGCACTAAGGTATATGTTTTACAATCTCTTTTTTTATACATTTTTTTATTCATATGCATTGATTATAAATACAACATAAAATTATTTAACATTCAATCATTTAATGTTTACACAAGTTAGGTATATTTATGTTCACATTTGATTTTAAAATTAAAATTAAATTATTGCACACAGCTGCATATATAACTGTATGGTTATTTAACATGCAGTACAAAAAGCACAAAAAATACATGTTTTATGTAGTTGTTGCGCTTTATTTTAAATGGAGGTAACATTAAGATGTTTTTTCCTAACTGACTTTTCATTATTAAATGTGTTAGGATGAATGTATTGTATTTACTTAGATAGATATTTTTATTGATGCAACAAAAAGCAAATGTTTAAGTAGTTTTTAAATGTATATATTTTTTTAAGCAAAGAAAGTATAATTGAACAATTGATTAATTATTCAATTAATTAACGTAATAACTCAGCATATATAAGTAAGACCTATGGTGTAAAGAAATTACATGAAAAGCCCGTTACGGCTAAAGCGCTTTTGTGTTGGAGTTTGGTTCGTTCTTATGGAATAAAGATTTCAAGCTTTTTTGGTCATCATTTCTTGGCGAGAACCTTTTAAATTGTTACATCTTCAAAAGTTTTTTGTGGGCAAGATTTTTTCGTATTTTCGTACTTGTTGAACATTTTGCTACTTCCCAGAGTGAGGCGTTTGGTCTACACGCATCCTTGTTTGCAGGTATGTGCTGACATGTCAAATGACACAGCAGTCTACATGAAGTACCTATAGGGCGTCACCTTTACCAATGATGACAGTGGGACATACCCACAGCCATGCATACACCACAAATAGACATAGCACACAGCAAAGCCTAGGCCATGATACACGAAGCCTCCGGCGTGTATGGATTGAGTGAGAGTACAGCAAGGAAAGATGACTGCCAGGCTATTCAGCAAACACCCGTAGGGGCGTGCAAGACCGCCCGTAACATGAACATTGCACTGACAATGTTGGGATTTGCAACATACCCCACTTGTATGTGTAAGCTATGCAAATGATGTAATTACGCGATACATGAAACAGTAAGCTGTCCGTGCAAGAGCAGAGTTATGTGCAGAAATGTACCTGGATGTTATGCGACTAACATTCTGCACGTTGCTAAACGGAGCAATGACAGCTGCAAATACAGTATGAATACAGTCGAACAAGCATGCCAATGTCCAAGTCCAAGGCCAGTGGTAGCTTTGTCCATTGGATATCAATAAAACAGTAGTTGTCCTCCCCCGATCTCTGGTGTGGAAGCGTAGCGCAGAGGCACGAGAACGCTCTGTGCTTCAAAACAAGACATATATGTATAATATACATACAAAATGTAGGTTTAGTTTGATGTTAGTATGCCATGCAGATGAATGGCAAGCTGGAGACAACATGGCTACTGCGTACAGGGTCTTATGTGTGGAAGCGCTCTGTCAGAGATGTAACGAAGCATTTGTAGGCAATGTGATGCAAGTGAGGCTGATGATAGTGAATCACAACATGTCATGTCATATGGGCCAACCCTCTACAGTGTAGTGTAGGTTAAGAGGACTATTAGAGTAGAAGATAGGTGACAACATGAGTGTGTATGTATAAAACACTGTAGCCTCACCAGAGCAGTGTCACATGTTTGCTGTCAGTACTCAGTGGAAGAGGCGTGTTATGAGCTATCCTAGGGAACGTCAGGAGACTGACGGTGTACGCCATGGATACCACCGATGTGACCTGCAAACCTACCCACAGTGTGTCTGCGCCCGTGCGTGCCAGTAAGCCTGAGTAAGCATGTGTGCTCGCGTGTTAGCCCATGTGCACGTGTGGAGTGTGGAAGAATGAGTAAGCTAATGTACGAATGGTGAAGCCCGTGTAATGTCATGTATGCATTTGTAAGCATGTATACATATGTACTACACACATCACACACGTACTGCACACTCAGACACACATGCTGCCAATACTACACACATCAGTGAAATGGCACATGGATGGAGAATACATCATCAGAATTAACAGTGCTGTAAACTATGCTACAGTGATGGTCATAGCTGCAATGCATCATGCCTGCTGATATACACCTGGAAGTAACACACTGTGTGTTAACAGCATGCTAACATCAATACAGTGGAATAAAGCCACCGTGTGCATCAGCACCAGGTTAGTCAGATCCTGCATCAATGTTACACATCACAGGTGGTGGCACAGGTGACATCATATGCACAGGGTGTGGTGTTACATTTCCAGAGCTGTCATTGAGCCATCCAATGTACATGTAGGTGTGTGTGTGTGAGGGACAATGGTTATTGCATGGCCCAATGGTGATGCAATGGGTTTGTGTATGTGACAGCCATAGCTGTTTATAGTAAGTGTGTGTGTCTGCATATACACAAGTATAGCATGTGTCAGCCATATACAGGAGGTTGTGGGACAGTCACAGACCGTACCTGCCAGGCTGTAGAGATCCCCATTACTGGCTATGGAAACTCCTCCATGCATCCAACACAATCCAGTCCTGCTCCTGTCAATGTATACACATACAGTCCTGGGATCTGTACCACAACCTGTGGATAAACATGAGTCTAATGTTAAAGTGAGATGCATAGAATTGTCTGTTACTACATATGGATATGAGCCATACTCACACTCCAATGTAATAACCACTGCTGACTGTTGCCGAGATGTGCATACGACCATTCAAAGGTGCTGTACTAACATTGTTTCCAATGCCCGTGTAATACCCAGCAACACAATAACCGGTCACTACACAAGTATAACCCATGATCACTACAGCACACAGTATGTGCACTATCACAGAGCCATAGCAGATGTACATACATCCAAGGTGCTCACGTACAGATAATGCAGCACATTCAAGAGTGATAATCCCAACATACATATCTATATACAATATATATATATATATATATATATATATATATATATATATATATATATATATATATATATAGCTATATATATATATATATATATATATATATATATATATATATATATATATACATACATATATTATATATATATATATATATATATATATATAGATAGATACATACACACACACACACACACACACACACAACAAACGTGGCAGGGTTGGGAGCAGAACACAAACATAACCACTGTACCACACGACAGCATTACGCAGTTACAGAACGCACTACCGTGATTAGTGGATCACAGGATTCACACAGGCATATGTCTAGCCTGCAGACAGCAGCATCAAAGGCAAAGATGCCGCACGGATGTTATGGAGAGTGAATACTGTAAAAGCAATGTACTGTTGTCATGCAGCTGGAAATACACACACACACACACACACACACACACACACACACACACACACACACACTTGGCAGGACGGGGAGTCGAACATACACCTAACTACCCAATCACACTACAGCATGACGCATTTACAGAACACGCTACTGAGATTACTAAGCACAGCAGTCCCAGAGGCAGACATCTAGGTGCGTGTCATCATCCGCAAAGGCAAAGACGTCGGTAGGAAATTTCTGTGGTGTGAGGCATCTAAAATCAAGACTGAGTCCCCAGGCGGACGGAAGCATACGCGCAAACACACACACACACACACACACACACACACACACACACACTTGGCAGGGCTGGGAATCGAACATACACCTAACTACCCTAACACACTACAGCATGACGCATTTACAGAATGCGCTACCGAGATTACTAAGCACAGCAGTCCCAGAGGCAAACACCTTGGTGCATGTCATCATCCGCAAAGGCAAAGACGTCAGTAGGAAATTTCTGTGGTGTGAGGCATCTAAAAGCAAGACTGAGTCCCCAGGTGGATGGGAGCATGCGCACAAACACACACACACAATTGGCAGGGCTGGGAGTCGAACATACACCTAACTACCCTAACACACTACAGCATGACACATTTACAGAACGTGCTACCAAGGTTACTAAGCACAGCACTCCCAGAGGCAGATATCTAGGTGCGTGTCATCATCTGCAAAGGCAAAGACGTCGGTAGGAACTTTCTGTGGTGTGAGGCATCTAAAAGCAAGACTGAGTCCCCAGGCAGACGGGAGCATGCGCGCAAACACACACACACACACACACACACACACACACACACACACACACACACACACACACACACACACACTTGTCAGGGCTGGGAGTCGAACATACACCTAACTACCCTAACACACTACAGCATGACACATTTACAGAATGCGCTACCAAGATTACTAAGCACAGCAGTCCCAGAGGCAGACATCTAGGTGCGTGTCATCATCCGCAAAGGCAAAGACGTCGGTAGGAAATTTCTGTGGTGTGAGACGTCTAAAAGCAAGACTGAGTCCCCAGACAGATGGGAGCATGCACACAAATGCACACACACACACACACACACACACACACACACACACACACACACACACACACACACACACACACACACACACACAGACACACTTGGCAGGGCTGGGAGTCGAACATACACCTAACTACCCTATCACACTACAGCATGACGCATTTACAGAACGCGCTACCGAGATTACTAAACACAGCCGTCCCAGAGGCATACTTCTAGGCATGTGTCATCATCCACACTGACAAGGACGCCGACAGGGATTGTATAGAGTGTGATCAGTCTGAAAGCATACAGACATATTACTGTCCCACGGTAGACGTAGACAAACACATGGCAGTGATGTGATCAGGGCAAAGTAAGATTTACGGAGCACCATGACCACATCACATAGACACGGGACGCGCCACAGACAGTAAACCCTTCAAGATATTCGACCAGTGTATACTCAGTAGGCATCCATCGTGACGTTGAAAATGGACATCTGTTGCCTGGATGACCACCATGACTATACAGGATGTCAACGGCCATGCCCATGCACAGAGGGACATCACCGACACAAGGTGTCACTGGGCATGGCCACACGCTTAGTAATACACGTCCGTTCGGACTGTACAGTGTGTCGATCTACACAATGGCGTACTGGGCATGCTCACACACTTAGCAGTTGCAAAGGGCCGTCTTGCATACAGATGGAGTCTCAACACGCAAGGGCTCAGATTGGACTGTCATGTGTCCATCTGCACAACAGCGTACTGGGCATGCTCACACACTTAGCAGTTGTAAAGGGCCGTCTTGCATGCAGATGGAGTCTGAGCACGCAAGGGCTCAGTTTGGACTGTCATGTGTGTCTATCTATGCAACAGCGTACTGGGCATGCTCACACACTTAGCAGTTGCAAAGGGCTGTCTTGGATGCAAATGGAGTCTCAACACGCAAGGGCTCAGTTTGGACTGTCATGTGTGTCCATCTACACAACAGCGTACTGGGCATGCTCACACACTTAGTTGCAAAGGGCCGTCTTGCATGCAGACGGAGTCTCAACACGCAAGGGCTCAGTTTGGACTGTCATGTGTGTCCATCTACACAACAGCATACTGGGCATGCTCACACACTTAGCAGTTGCAAAGGGCTGTCTTGCATGCAGACAGAGTTTAAACATGGAAGGGTACAGTAAGGTATAACTGTCCCCACGCACAGAGCGGTGACACATATGCAGTGACCAGTACACACTCAGCTGCCATCACAGCTGTCACAGGTGCAGATCCCAGACGTACACACCACAGTCTACACTGTAGCCCTTGAGACATCACCATGTCGTTGCTGCAGCAATACACAGCCATACATTACCACAACACCATGTGACACATGACCAGTGGACTGTACAGAGGTCTACAGCAACTGTGCAGAGTACACATGTACTGACAGGGTTCTAACAGGTGTTATGCATTGCAAGTATGCCACTATACATGACCAGGTCAGCTCAAGACATACCAGGGGCCCCGGGTCTTACACAGCTGTGACAGATGAGTGTTGCTGAACACACATGTTTGGATATGTCAAACATGTGATTGTAGTGGATGTGTGCATGGACCACACACCCAACACATATGTACATAGCTAAGCCTTTGCTGTCCCCTGTGCAGAACAGTGGCCTAAGCAATCATACATACACAAATGGAAGGTGGGTCCATGTCTGTTGAATGCTCACAGTACAGGAGGTAGCAATGTTGACGGAGGACACATTCCCCTGTAGTAGTCGCCCATGGCACCCGTGATATCATACCACAGTCCATGTGTTATGTATGTCAACACACATGTCCACCAATAGCAATGCATACAATCATGGCTACAGGAGACACATGTAGGACCAACGCACATGTACAATCTGTACTGTGCATGCAGCAACCATGCATGTGCAGTGGCATCTGTCCATAACACAGCTGTGCCTAACTACAACATAGCTAAGCCTTTGCTGTCCCCTGTGCAGAACAGTGGCCTAAGCAATCATACGCACGCAAATGGAAGGTGGGTCCATGTCTGTTGAATGCTAACAGTGCAGGAGGTAGCAATGTTGATGGAGGACACATTCCCCTGTAGTAGTTGCCCATGACACCTGTGATATCATACCACAGTCCATGTGTTATGTATGTCAACACACATGTCCACCAATAGCAATGCATACAAACATGGCTACAGGAGACACATGTAGGACTAACGCACATGTACAATCTGTACTGTGCATGCAACAACCATGCTTGTGCAATGGCCGATGTCCGTAACACAGCTGTGCCTAACTACAACATGCAGTCGCAATGCAGCCCCATCATTGACACCTGTATATGGTGACATACAGACAGTACAGTTGGTTGTACATCATGTATGGAGGATGTGTGTACATAAAGTGGTGATCCACCTGTGTAGATGTATGTGTGCCGGGGATGGCTCACAAGTGTGTCGCATGCCATCCTACCATGCCATGTGCAAACAGTACGCTATGTCACTGTTACTTGATGGTGATGACATAACGCATACACAGCAGTCAGGTGTTACCAACTGTATGTCATGTGAAACCTGTATCACTGACATCCCCCCGTGTGCATATAGCCACACAATTGCCAGACATAGTGATGGTACACATACTGTGGACATTACCGCTGCATGTCTATCAAATGGCTCATCATATGGCAGGTGTATCATTCCCAGCACTGCCATGTGTGTCCGCTTGTGTGACCACACATACCACATATTGTGGGGACTACGTCCCAGATGTAACACATCCCTGTACACCATTGTAGAGATCTGTACATACTGCAGTGTAGAAAACATGACGTCGGCAGGTGTGGTGCATCACACACATCGGCTATCCGTACACACATATCTGGTCACCACAGTGTGTGTGTGTATGTGTGATGTATGGCTGTCTGGTGCTTGGTGTGAGGGTGTATGCTACCATACTGTGGAAACAGGATCACTAACCCCCTCATGGTGATGTAGTCTACTACCCTGTTGATGCCATCGGTCCCAGCCATACTGGCTACCTGTGCATGTCCCTTCTCTGTGCCACATCGTGTGGGTGCAAAGTACTGCGAGGGTGATGACCACATAGGCAGGGGTCCACACCTCAACACTATGGGGTGTGCGTTATAGTGCTGTAGACCCCGTGAATGTGGCCATGTTCCTGTACTGTGACAAGGTATTACCGCTACACAGTGTGGCCTCATGCTATCAGGTGGCCTCTAAGATCATCATTGGCCAGACCACTGTGTACAACCCCTGCACCATGTCAACATACCTGTAATGTTTCCCGGTATGTATGTCACATCTCTGTCCGCTGTAGCATGTTCAACTGACCACATGCTTCAGGTGCAGTATATGTGCGGACATCTGTGTCATGTTTGGACATCTGTGTTATGTTCGACTGTCCAACAGTCAGGTTGAGGGTACGTTTAGCATGCTGATATTGCCATACGTGCCTGTGAGTACTCCACAGTTACACATGGGGGACTGCAAACACTGCTACCTGTAGGTACATGCCAGTACACCATAGGAGGGAACCAGGACATCATTACCAACATGTTGTTACTGTTGTAACCGAGATACATACTGTGAACATATCACAATGCATGCTGCACCTGGACTACATGGTATGACTGGTGCATGTCGACAGTACACCACTGATGTCACATACACATCTCTCAGTATTCACGCATGTCCAATGCAACATATACATCCCTCAATATGCATACACAAGTAATGTTAGATACACCTCTCACATCTCAGTATTCACACATGGCCAATACAACATACACATCCCTCAATATGCATACAAAAGTAATGTTAGATACACCTCTCACTATTCTGTTCACCCTGTGCATCAGACCATATGAGCATATCCCTGCACCGATGGTGTGGATGACAGGGATGCGGCACAGGCTTCATCATATGCACAGGGTGATACTGTTTGCCAGGGGCATAGGCTGCCCCAATGGATGACATCATGTGTGCAGGTAAGGGCCAGTGATTTGAATGGACATGTCTGTTCCATATGCATGTGGGTGTTGTGGAGCCCTACAGTTGTGTTTGCTGTGTGCGTGTATATGTGCACACAGTTCTGTCATTTGTAAGGCCTACACAAGGGTATTATGGACAGCTCCAGATTGTACAGACCAGGTTGTACAGCTCACTGTGACTGGACATGGCCACGTGCCCTGTGCCTGCCAGGGGTTGCACGGGCACTACCAGGCAGAGGTACAGAATGGCTACTGTCTGACAACACATGGCCACTGGAACTGTGCCCCCACCGGGAACATCCAGGGCCACGTCTACATGGCCTGCTGTGACCTGGTGTAGACATTGCAGCACCAGCTGCACTGCTACTGCTACTGGCACTATGGGAGTGGCCATGTGAGGTGGCATGCTCACGTTGACCTACACTAGGTGGTGTAGCTGGCCTACGTCCATGTGTCCTACACCTCACCCCTACCAGATGTTCCAGCACAGGCAGCTCACGCTCGTGGATTGCCATGCCACGGTCGAGGATTCTGACCATGTCACCCAATCGCCTGTCCAGAACATCAGCAAGCTGCTGTTGAGCACCTGCCAATGCCTGGATGTTGTTTAGTGTACTGATAGCAGCCCTCTGCAGCCTCTGCCCTTCTCTGTTCTGCCGTTCAGCACGTGCCTGTGCTGCCATTACAGTCTGGAACACGCGTCTGGTGATCCCAGCTGCTGCGCTATGTCCTGCAGGTGCATGTCTGCCAGAGGTCCTCCTATGAGCAGCACCAGCCACATGCCTGTGTGGCACATCTGCAGTCAGTATACTGCCACCATGGTGTGGAGACACACCTTCTGTAGCCACCACACATTCCTGTTCAATGCTAACAAATGCTGACTGTCCTTCCTCTATGGCCACTGTAGATGCGGTATGTGTTGGCAGCTGAACTGTGTGCGGGGAAGAGGGGGACATAGCTGGGATGGCAACCGTTGGCACAGATTCCGCCCCTGACATCCCTGCCTGTACCTCGTGCATATGTTCATCACTGCTAGCATCTGTGGGACACTATCAGATGGACCACAGGAGGGTAACTCACCTACATCACCTGTGAATGCAAAGAAGGACTGTAAATTAAAATAGACACACACACACACACACACACACACACACACACACACACACACACACACACACACACACACACACACACACACACACACACACACACACACACACACACACACACACACTGACACACACACACACACACACACTGACACACTGACACACACACACTGACACACCATGCATGTGAGATGGCAGATGGCATGCAGCATGCTTGTGATACAGCTGACAGCATGCAGCTCAGACATCAATAGTGTTTGTAAGCATATCCCCTGGAATGCACACTACAGCAGGCAGGTGTCATATCATTATCCATGCAATTCACATGATCATGGTAGTATGCATGCATCCCCGTGATACACCATGTGGACCAGAACAGGATAACAGTACACATGGCTGACATGACCTTGACATGTAATCTGCTGACGTGTGCATTACCATGCATGCATGCCTGACACAATGGTGTCCTGACACATGTACAGTGTTGTACTGGGTTATCACATTGTGGTGTTGTCCATATGCCCTACAGATAGAATGCATGTTGAGCAAATGTGCATGGGCATGGTAGGGGGCTGAGCCGTCTACATTGCTGTACAGTGTGATGTACAGACACTGTGCCATTGCATGGCATCATGAGGCATCTATATTGCTAAACAGTGCATGTTATGTACGCATTGCATATCCAGAACTGCATGCATACCCATGACATACCTGTGGATTGTGACCTACGATGCTGAGGTGTATACACACCCAACCATGATGTGTCATGTGACAGGTCACTGGAGGACATCTAGATGACATCCCCGCATGATGACTACAGAGTGTTAGCTGCCTGGCAACCATGTCCATACATAGCGGACCTGTCACGTCACCATTTCCCACATGAAATTGATGTACCACGCACACAAGGTGCACAGCTAACAGTGATGTCCTACAGCAGGGGGGAAAAGTACAGTTTCTGTGGCCTGGTGTCACTGTCAGTGGAATCTGTGAAGGTGACTGCCATCATGCTATGACACAGACATCATGTTCAACACATCTTATGAGGTACATGTCACTGACACCTCCACTAGCTGTGCACAGGCATTTATGATGTGCAGCGTACCACATCACCTGTACAATCGGTCTGGTACAGCTGTACTTGGACCATGTGTGGACAAAGTGGGACAGGGTGTATCCACATCCCGTCTTCTGTGTGGCTACATGTCTCTGGCCATCCCCCATGGCCATGTGTGCACATGTGTTGGTCATGTATGTGATGGCCGTCTATCACATATGTCTGTGTTGTCCCATATAACATACACCCATAGATGTTGGTTATGTCACCATCCACAGGGCTATGCAGACAACAGGTGTATGTGTGGTATATGGGGTATGGGTTATGGGAAATTGTGACAATATTGCAACCAAAATGCTACGTGTCTCAGACATGTCGGATGGAACATCACAATGTGTGAAACCATTGCAGGGGCATATAACACAATGATGACACCTGTGGTCTGCCCATATCACTGCTCACTGTGCGGTACTGGTTTGTGTACCACACATTTTGTTCCATTGTATAGTACATATGCTTCCATTGTAGAACACCTCCACCATTGTATGCACAGTCGGACGCACGTAGTAATGACAAATACTGTAGTTTCATGTCTGTGTATCATTTGAGTTGTATATATTGCACATGGGTGGCCTGTGTGGATGATGGGTGATGCCACCTGTATATCCATGTATTAACTGGCCACATGGCAAATAGATCTATGCTTTGACATGCCTGATACCGATGATAGTCTCACCTGCAACGGACTCTTGTCTGTGCGGCACGCCAGAGGTACCTGTATAGGGTGACACAGCAGGATGAACATTATCCATGACTGTATGACAGCCACAGGGTGCACAGTACAGGTTAACACATTCGCGTCTACAATATAGTCAGCACATGTGTGCATACCATACCTCTCAACCTCTTAGAACAATAAATGTGGACAAAGCCTACTATGATAGGGGACATATAGGGACAACTGTGACATATTGCTCTTATTAACTTAGAAATTTGCTAGACCAATACGTTTGCATGCACATGGGTTTGACACGGAATGTGCAGTCGTAAACACAAATGTATGTCATCATTTAATGACTCCATTCCTCAGCTATTTGCCAGAAAGGGACAGATATTAAGGGGAACACACCGACAATATGAAGCAGACATCTGGAAATCCTGCAAATACCTGTACAGTTCAGAGGTATGGTGCAAACACAGGGTAGCATAAAGCATGTCTGTCCACATACCTTGCATATGTTGTTACATTACATGATGTACGGTGACACATGCACGTACGTGGGATATACTGGCCATATGTTCAGTACTGACTTACCAGGCAACTCCAGACTCATTGGTTGGGAGACACCCACCTCCATGATGGCAGCTAGTGTTTGTGGGGGCTGTTCCGAGGGTGTTCCCAGACTGGCCAGTAGCTCCTCTGTGTGTGTGAGTGGAGGCTGGGTTGGTGGCCCACCACCCGTTCCACCTTGTTCCCTGGCGATTGCAGTGGCACGCTGTTTTGCATGATGTATCAGGTCCATGCAGAGTCTGCACACCTGCTGGTAGGTGAGGTTGTGGCCACCCACTTCGTTGACCCTCTTGCGAAGATCCTGCCACAGGTCATCCCGCTGCTGTGCATGCTGTGGCACATGGCTAAATAACACCTCATAGTTCTCATGGAGGTACGGGATTATGACATCATCCTCCTGTCAGCTGTATGCTGGTAGGTGTGTACGCAGCATTATCTGTAAGACATGATGAAGGTGACAGGTCACATTTACAGACATGTACAGTGATACTGCTGCACATACATTTCTAGTACATTCACACAGTTATCTTTGCAAATCAACATGACACTAACACGACTGGCATGTATGTGTCACGCACATGTAACCCAGTATGCATTGGATATCATTCCCATATATGTGTGTCACCTCATTAGTGTTCCTACTGCATGTGACGTCAGTCTCCATGTGGGCATGTCTGTTTGCCTGCACTGGTGTTCTTACCTATCTACTCATGCCTGATGTATCCACGGTAATGCTGTTGACCTTGATGCTGTGGATATGTCACATATCAGCACAGACACAGCCTTACTTGACTTGGGCAGTGATAATGCACCAAGTACGCATGGAAACCTGTACATGCATCTGTTTTGCCATAGACATCTACACTGCACTGTACAGCTGTTCAACATTCTACCATGTATCGCCTGTGTTGCACATGTGATGGACATGGGACAATGGCTAGTCGGACGTCATTCGCAGGTAAGGTTATCAGCTATAGCGTGTATGGGCTGGGTTTCCTAGCTGTATCCGACACCCATTACGCCACCGCAAGGGGCATCAGTGACACATTACTGATCCAGATAGATGATACTACATCTACCATACGGCCATCACACCATGTATGACAGGGATGATATGTGCAGCTATGTGGACAGGGATGCATGGTATGGTGGGAGTATGTCACATGTATGGCACAGGGATCTGTCCAGCATGTGTCCATCCTAGTCGTAGGACGGTGGTTGTCCATGACGTATGTCTTTCAGATCAGGCTATGAACATGTAGCATGTCTAACAGCATAGTGTGGCATATGTCTGTATGCAAGGTGGATAGCATGCTGAATACTGGAGGTGAGTATTGTGGGGGCTGGTATCGGCCATCCATGCATGGGCCCTGCCCCTGGAGGGTGATGTGTATTCCAATATTGGTCACACGGGTGCTGTGTATGCCTGTCCAATGATCTCCGTGGTCATGGATACCACCCTGTCATGTCATGGGTACCACGGATGACTACCTAAAGGACCAGGGAGACGTCTCCAGCTCATGGAGGTGCACTACACTGCACCATCCCTAACACAGTGTCCATACTGTTGACCACAGCCTAGGTGTTTCTTAATGGGTACGGGGGTATTCCCCTAGTGGTGTCATTGCTGATATCATCCACCAGAATGTGAACATATGTCACACACATCACACACACAGCCCATTCTGTATGTTGTTCGCAACACTGTGACAACTATTGCCCATAGGTCATGGCCATTCACATCCTCACATACACAGATGGCTGACATTTGTCTGTGTGGTATGGGCTACAATGTGGGTGGGGTACAACACATTAACCATGGTTTACTGTAGCTGACACCGTGTGATATGCACATGTCACTGTAGCACCTTTAGTAGTTGTGAGTCTGTCAACAGGCCACTAGTAGAACACTCCTGTGACATACAAAGGCATCTGTAGCCGAACATCTGTACTGTCTTATACATCTGTACAGCTAACATCTACATTGATAATGGCTCATGGACTTGCAGACCATACCCGGCAGTGTTCTGATGCGGTGCCACCAATCATGACTGTTGTCAACACTTGTGGGTTGATATTATCCAACACCCTATCTGTAATGTATGGGCATGCTCGGCACTTGTTCAGAGCTTCTTGGCATGTTATGGGCTACTGCTTAGTTTAGCACCCATTTCACACCAGTACTCACAGGTACACTGTCTGTCCATACATTTCCAGCTTGATAACTGTACAACAGCTGTCATACACACATCACTCACATACCTCGTGAGACATGGTGGTTTATACGGCTTGTCCACCTGGCACGTACCACTTATATACAGGCATGTCCAACTGTCACGTACCAGTGCTATTGCCTGTCACTATGATGACTATGTTGTACATGTGGCAATAGAGCTATTCTCATGTACACAGTCAATGCACACCTCCCAACATACAACAGTACAGCCTGTGGGGGATGCACATATGCAGCCCTGCTGGGGGTTATACTGTCACCAACCCTGACTGCACCTGACAGTCATGTGGGGATGTGCAACATTGGCAACGCACCCCACACATCACATAGTCCCACATGATCCCCACCACAGGCCACACATACGGAGACACCTTGTACAGTACCCCTCCATACTCTGTGTGGGCACCAATGACAGCCCACATCGCCAAACACAACCACACCAACCTATAACCCACAGATACGTGTGCCCATCACATACAGCCAATAGGGTGTCATAACATACAAAACACACCTGTCTTAGGTGACTGTCGGCAGTCACACTGCTGTTCTACTCAGCAGGCTACACAAGGCGATAGTGACTTACATCCTGCTGTCAAGTAACTGGTTCTGCAACATAACCTATGCACACATGCCACAAGTCAGCAGGTACGATGTGACTCATCTTCCATGTTTGTGTGACTGAAGTTGTCTCTCAGGGCAAAGACTACATGTGCAGGGACATGCAATAGCCCATCAGTGTTGTAGCCCTGATGGTGTGGTCCAAGCCCTGGGAAGCATTTTGCGGTCATCCGGACCTGTTACCACTGTATTACGAACGACTGTGTCACTCTCAACAGTTGTCCAGCTTCTGCTGTCATTCCACAGGCGTCTCGTATATGTCCACTTTGACAGACCTGGCCAAACAACATGATGCTGTGGCAAAGTTGACCTGCACCTGTCAGCCCTGGGAGTACGGATCACATGTTAGACTCTTGCTGCTTTTATACTGCCTGTCTTGCACAGTGTCCAATAACAGTCACCACCAGAATGGGAACTGGCTAGCGAAGCATGTGGTCATGTCACACAATGCTTGACATCATCCTCTGTGACGCACGCAGGCAAGGCACACCTGATACTGCACCACTTCAATATCTCTGCAGTGATTGGGACCTGCCACTTGGCTCTGCAGAGCACACCTGCAATGACTGGTTATAGACAGACAGTACCTCTCAGGCACGTACCTGGACTGGCACACCCACAGCTGATGTGTCCCCATATTCCACTATGTTGTACACACATCCCGGCTGGTTACCTAGCACAATGCATCACAGGTGCTCCACATGCATATAACTGTGTCCGGAACTACTGCTGCTACTAATGTGAGACTGACTGTAACCCACACTTAACTGTGATAGCCGCACATGTACTGACACATTAGGCGTACACTGTGCGTGAGTCATAACCTCCGCTCAGCTGGTTCGACACATACACCACCTCCAAGACCAACAGTATCTTTGACATGGACACTACCAACATGTGACTGCTGTTCAACACCTGGGGTTATCCCCTCATTGGTGGAATCCGAACATCTGCTACCCACCCTTGTTAACCACATACCAGCACCACACACTTCACAGCATACACAGTAGATGAGTACTACAACACCAACTACAGATGTCGTATGACAGCGGTAGTTGTTGTCGTGACACACATGCAGGTGGACAATGCACATGCAAACGCTGAGTCATACCCCAGTGCACTTCAATAGCACATACACAACAATATGGTTCATGCTATTCCACACAGAGCCATGATGGTACACACCAGATTACAGACGACACTCCCTGGGTTGCGGTCCCATGGACATACTTTACAACAACAGGTGGGGGCTGTTACACAGTGGTGTACATTCCCATGGGTGGGGTGACTCACTGGTCAGCCTCGGTAGGGCCACAGGATCCCTCATCACATACTCCATAACTAGCTACGTACACATTACTGCGACACATTCCGAGATGTACCACAAGGCATTATGGTGGTATGTCAGTAGTCGTATGCAATACCTACATCTGCTCACACATACAACTGTCACTCTGGAACATGACAGTAACAGGTGATGTTGGCAACATGCTGTCTGATGGCTTCAATGCTAACATTACACCCACTCACTCCCTGCAGGGCCACATTCCTTGCAGGAACATTGCGGTGTACCTGCGGTCACACCTACACAGTACTGACCTGCACTCTATATGTCCTAGGACACAGGCCCCTTGTCACCCTACAATATCCCAGGCTCTGATGTCCACAGACCTCTGAACAGCATGTCTCCCCACTGGGGCACCATATTCAGTGATAGCCTTGTACCAGACATTGTGGCCCCTAACTGGCACACAGCGACAGTAACACTCCACACAGGTGGCGCCACAATGCACGACTGGGACTATTGCCCTACGTACCTCACTGGACTGTTATGAATGGCTATAGGGCACATCATCATGGACATCATTCGTTGAGTCTTTTTTGTGCTCCAGTCCTTTGATGCCAGCTGGGTTGGTCTTTTTGAGGCCACAGCATGCCTCCTTCACCTGTTGAACACCTTTCCTACAGTCACCAGAGTAGTTGATGATGACACGGGTGTCCACACAGCCTGCATTGTCCTCTCGCTGCCATTCAGCACCGTTCTCCATTCTGGTATTGACTACATACACATCCCTGCACGTCACAACATATGTCTCCGGATGTTATGCAATGTGGCTAATGGACAGGACACACACACTGAGGGTGGCATACCATATCACATACTGCATTCCAGTTACACTTGGCTTATCACCGTCCTCAGTCATGGGGCCCTCGTGTTTGGTATATGCTTCCCTGAGGTACAGGCTACCACTGAGGGGACTTCCCTGCCTAGCTTTATAGACCACTGCATACCCAGCACCATTGTTGCTCCACCAGCTGATACAGACCCCATCCATACGGGTGTCACTGTGACGGATACCGATATGAACATCATGGCCTCTACCTGCATGACACTTTGTATGATCATCACCTTTGCAGTACACCATCCACCCACTGGTTATCACATAGGTGTTAGTCCCCTACATACATGTCGCATTGTACATGTTTGTAAGACACATGTATGTCGCACACACTCCTGTGATTACCACATTGCCACTGTGGCGTGGATACCCTTCTACGTGTCCACACATGTCTGTACTGGGTGTGTAGCTGGTACATAGGCACCCATTGTACCTCTGAACACCGGACGTATACACACATCCATGGGTACAACACCCCGCTTAGGGTGTACCTTACACAACAGCTTTACATAACTCAACATTAAAACGCCATGACGTTTATTGAGCTACGACTGTTAAAGTATGCGGCTTATGTACAGACACCACGTCTGTACACATTTGCGGACTACATACTCAGGGGTGACGTCTGCTGCAAAGACAGGGCCCATGTCTGCAAATATGTTTATGGATATACTCCGCATACACGACATACACAATAGCCACTATGAGCATGATGCTCATGGATATGTGCACACACGCGACAGTGTGTGGCATGTGCTTGGGGGTTGCATTCCCAGACCAGACACTCACCATGCTTTGGGACATGTTTCCTATGTACATCACACATGGACAGTCAGTAGCAGTGTTCATGTGATACCTCGCTTGGTGGATGGTGGACACATGTACGCCAGGGATCACCGCAGTGGCTGTACTGTGCAGTGATGCAGGTTACACACGGCTCTTCTGTTCACAGGACACAACCCTAGAGAGGTGCCACTGGTGTGCACACTGTAGTTGTTGTTACACATAGACTTGCCAGACTGCATGGAACCCCACTATGAACCTGTGGAGCTATTACATGTCCTTTGTGCATGGTTACTGGTATAGCTCTTCCAGTTAGATTGGCTATCATGCTATTACAATGTCCCGTGACTACAGGCCATATGTATACTGTTATTGTACACGCCAATCCTGCTCATGTTTGTCTGTCACATCTCTTCTGCTATTCTAGTATGGGAGTAATGTTTGCATCGTTTGCAAATGCACAGAGTGGATTACATATTATTCATTTCATCATAACTGTTTATACATATATTAATTACATACTACTCACATCACTATATGATACCTTTGTTATGCATCATATGCCTGTTCTCCTCTGTAACATATCTGACGTATCAATCTACTGTACTATACATTACACATGTTTTACATGGTATCCCATAATTCAAAGCATACTTGCACAGAGGGTCCATCTTAGACATGTCATTGACGTTATATGCCCATACACATGTGTACTGTTTCAGTATATCTACATATACTATCCCCTGCTATGGCACGTACTTATTGGACATACCCTGCCACTGACTGCAGGTTGCATGACATTGTTCTGTTTAAACCCATCATGTTGCATCCCTTGTGGTGTCTGTGCTGTTTACCATGTGGCCCACTGCTGGACGCACATCTTCTACAAGCATTAGTACGATCAGCAAGACATCACTACATAAATACCATTCCCCACTTTATGCATGGCAGACACTTTTAATTACTGCAAACCAGGCTATGCATACACTGACATTACGTAATACAGAACATACTATACATACAGTTAGTGTTCTACATACCTTGATATCATTCTGGTGTTTCATCTCTGTCTCGCTCTTCTGTATCACTCTTTCAACTGTTATACGGTATGAGCATACAGTTTGCATATCTGGCAAGTCATCCTTATATATGTCTATACCTGCAACATGTGGTTTACTGCTGCAAATTGGTGGTCCGGTGTGACTAATTACGTGCACTTCAGCTGTGCAGCTACTCCATTCACCAATTACGCGGCAGCAGTAGGGTATATCTGAATTCTCCACTTGGGCGTTGGCCATTTGCCCTGCCTTCAGGGAGAAGGCCTGTATTGTGTTTTTTTGTGTGTAATTGCAACTGCTATGTGTAGAGTCAAGTCTATTTTGGGGTCATGTCCCCCGTGGATTGTGTGTGACAGCTTGAGTATGTGGTTCTACCTGTGACTGTACCTGTCATCCCACCCGTCTGATAAAGGACTATTGCAAACACCTGTAACATTGCCATTTGTTCCGTTATACGACGGATACAATTTTGCATGGCGCCTTTAAATGCGTCTCTCACAAGGTATGTAAAAGGTTCAGCAGATGTAATTGACTAACTAGATGTTTGGGCTGTGGTTACGGTCTGTATTGCTATTGTTTCCAGTGTGGGGGATGTAGGCTGGTGTACGTAGCATTTACGGTTTTGTGGGGCTTGCATTTCTACGTAGTCCATATATATGTGTGTGGGCCCCTTCCCTAATTACAGCGCTATCACTTATTAGACTTCTGTTATGGAAATTTACTTTGGGCCATTGTTAATTGGTTTCTATATGGTATGCAGGTGCGGTTGATACTTCCATACCTCCGGATGTACGGCGATATGTGCAGGGATATTTGTAAATGAACGCTATCCCGTGTACGTCTGTCCCAGATATTTGCAGTCATTGCAGTGGTGTTGGTGTCAGACCCTCTGTCACATGGCTTGCCACCTTTTCATATGGCCATAGTTGGACACTTGCGGGTCACACAGTGGTGTTTACAGGCTGACATATGGCCATGGTCAGTACTCAGGATAGCACATACTTTTATCCTCATTATATACCAATTGGTCTTGGTCCTTCACTACTTATCGGTTTGCATGTAACATTTCCGTTTCTTACATACAGGCATGAGTATTTCCTGCAACTATTGCATATTATGTGGGACATACTAATGTCCTAAACTCTCGGACAGTTGCCCTTTGTAATGTTTCATGTCAGGACACACCTGCCCAGGGGGGGCTGTCCCTCCCAATGTGGGACAAGTGTTTACCGCATGCCTATGGCTAGCTATACCCGCACCTACCGTAATCATCTCCTCTGAGTTGCCACCTACAGACACACTATGCAGACACACACACACTTTAGTCACATGGGAACACACATGGCACCCTCAACACACACATACACAGGCTACATCACTCACAACCACAGTTGTACACAGTACCTACGTGGACTGCACCACCGCCAGCGGTGACTACATGTCCTTACTATCGTCATATTGCTCGCGGTTCTACTGTTCCAGTACTGTGTTCTTTCTGTCTTTCAGCCTCCTGGTTACGCCTGTCGGTCTGTGACACGTTCCATAGTTGGCGGCATCCTGTTTATTTGTACCTCAAACGTGTTTAGAATGTCATCGACCTATCTATATATTTGCAGATGCCAGTGACCCCTTGTTTATCGACACATATCACACTATCGCCCTTTCTATCTGTATTATATATGTGTATATATATATATATATATATATATATATATATATATATATATATATATATATATATATATATATCTCTGACAGGGGTGGTGACAGGCACGCTACGCCTTTCATTGTGTGTTTATCAATGTATACTGTGTTTCCTGGACTCCGGACGTTTGTGTCTGTACCTGTCACATTACACACCTGCCAGAGGTTAAGATTACCTCCCATCCCACTTTGCGAGGGACAGTCCCTCTTTGTGCAGTTGTGTCCTGGGAAATATTTGTGAACATAGCAAATGTCCTGCGACTTTGGGACAAACATATTCCCTATAGTTTATGTCATAGTTGCATAACACACTTATTCTGTATCTGACCCACCTACATGTTACAGGACACGGAACACTTACCTGCGACCATTACTAGACTAAGCTTTTTATCTATGCAAAACACTGACGTTCTGGTTTTTATCCTGGCTGGGTGTGTGTCATCCTGCAGACATCTGGCTTATGTCTGACATTGGTCAATTGAACTGTGGCAACCCCACCATACGTACATCTTGCCTAGCAATAGTGTTGGGTGATTGTGTACATGACTGCCTGTTCCACTCTAGGCAGTGGTCGTTTTACCCTTCAGAGCAGGCGCTTTTTGTTCAGGGGTGACTAATGCTGGTGTCACCTGTTCTGTACATCATTGACCGTGATCTGCGCAGTGGTCGGTGACGCTTAGCCCTGTTTTGCGCATATCCGTATAGTCGTATTTAAACATCGCTTACCAGCTGTGGGCAATGCTTATTCCTGCTAACGTGTACTACACATATTCTGATGACCTGCATCCGGAATGCATTATCTGTGCCATTGGGATTACATTACATCCCTTGCGGGACGTGAGACCGGGAACATGCATGACAGTCACTGCATGTACCACTTGGACATCTGGAGGTTGTACACGAATTATGTCAATTTGTATGTGCAGTACACTACAGCAGTTACTCCACACTACACTCACATGGATGACTGCATTAGTT
The DNA here is from genome assembly GCF_019279795.1 of Protopterus annectens. Lineage (NCBI taxonomy): Eukaryota > Metazoa > Chordata > Ceratodontiformes > Protopteridae > Protopterus > Protopterus annectens. The sequence continues at coordinate 687,469,509 of NC_056731.1, forward strand.
TACAACTTGATGGGTCCAGTTAATGGCATGTCCATGTGATGTTTACTGGCTGTACTCTGGCACTGGGTATGTATATCACAATTAGCTACAACCGATAATTTGCTACACCTTCATATGACCGTGGATGCAGCATGCCGGGGTGACGAATGCCTGTCATGGGTACATCCCCTGCCTTGACACAACATCCATGATTACATTTTGTGGAGCCCCTCAGTAACACGGCGGGTAATCCGTGTCGAATGTGTATAGGACAGTGCTTACACACATGTGCTCCCGTGATTGCCTCTGCTCCAGTACACGACAGTTGCTTACTCGATGTTGTGACGATGGGAGTCACTGTTAGCCCCATTTGGTGTTTTGCCTCTGACAATCGGGCGTGTACCTACCGATGTACCTGGGAACCTATACACACAGCACCGACAGATGCTGATGGGTGCATCTACTGTTCAGGTGTTGACATTTCCATGTTCCAATGGCTGTTGCATGTACAATATTTGAGGGCTGCCTATGTAGGATTCCACAGTAGGCCACCTATACATCACAATTTACAGGTAGTTGTGTTTGTGTGCCATCCATGTTACTGTGTGTGCAGGTGGGGAGGGGTGTCCATCCGTGGGAGCCTACACTGTCAAGGTATGTGCTATACGTTCCCTCTTTGCCAAGGCATAGGCATATTGGGCATGTCTCTGTCTGCCTACTGGGGCTGGTACAGTGTGTCCATGGTCTGGATCCCTCTGTGCCTGTTTTGGCCTTGGCACTTGCAGTGGGCTGTGAGGCCCTCCCCCATTTTGACCCTGCTGCAGCTGTTTCCACAGGATCATATTATGTAGCATGGTACATACTATGAAGATGTGGGCACATGTGCCTGGAGAGTACTGCAAGGCTCCACCAGATGTGTCCAAGCACCAGAACCATGATTTCAGCATCCCAAACACATGCTCTATGATGATTCTGGTTTGTGCGTGTGCCTCATTATGGCGTTCTTGCATTGGTGTGTGTGCATTTCTGATGGGGGTCATCATCCATGGCTCCAGTGCATAGCCAGCATCCCTCACAAGGTGACCTTGTGGGATGTCCCCCCTGACAAATACCTGATACAGCTGTGAGGCATGCCAGATATGGGGGTCGTGGTAGCTTCCAGGGCTGCCAGCACACAAATCCATGATAATGCCCTGGGCATTGCACACGACCTGGCAGTTGATGGAGTGGAATCCCTTGCAGTTTATGTAGCGCCTACCATACTCACCGGGTGGTGACTTGATTTGTATGTGCGTGCAGTCTATCACACCCAGTACCTCCGAGTAGTTTGCCACATGGTGGAAATGATGCATATTGCTGGCCAACTCCTCCTGAGTTTGGGGGAAGTTTATATGCTCATTGGCATGTGGTAACATGGCATCCAGGAAATGGTGTAGTACCCTGGATGCCGATGCCTGAGAGATCCCCATTATATCTCCAGTTGGCCTTTGAAAGGTACCTGTGGCTAGTATTTGTAAGCTTACACATACCTTTGTGTCCACTGGGATGGGTTCCCCTCTGTTGTTTCTGGTTCTCAGGCATGGCCGGCACAGCTCTACTATTTACTGTAAGATGTCCCTGTCCACCCTGTAATGCTCTACTATCTCCAGATCATGTAGCCCCTAGTAGGTTACCCTTGGTCTGAACACTCTTCTCCTCCTCCGAGGCCTACAGTGGTTGTCGGCATCATTCTCCACAACACCGTCGGTCTGTAACACATGCTGATGAATCACAGCTATGGCAGCTCCCAACATGTAAATTTTAAAAGTTCTCCATCTGTTTACACCTATGGTGCAGTGTTTGGGAATACACAGGTGTAAGTTGGGTGCTTTCACACTTTATACTGTTTTCCTGTGAACACTGATGATGTCATAGAGTGTGTATGTATGATCGTAGCTACAGGGTATCTTCTGTGTTTTATTTACGAAACCACTATTGTGCTGCATTTGGTGTTGCATTACATTTGGATGCCGTGAATTACCTCCTGCCCTTACGTTTACATTTGTGCACGTTACACCTACCATTTGTTGGCATGCATCCAGCTGCCTGCTTTCATTTGTACTTTCCTAGACCTGGCTTAGCTTGCGTAATGTGTGCTATTGCCGATCTACTGTGGGTTTGCTTTGCTCTGCTATGACAGTTCTCCTATCTTTGCATTCCAGGTCCTCCCCACCTTTCTTTGCAATCCTATGCCTCCCCTATCCTGTTTTGCAGGTTTCTGCATGCAGGCTTGTCTACTGCCGTTGATTGGCCGCCGTGAGTTGATTGGTGTTAATTGCTCATTAGTATGCCAATTACCCTGCTTCAGCATTTCCTTCTTTTCTTCCCCTGACCTTCCTGTTTGTGCTTTTGTTCCTGGCGTATGCATCTGCTTACCAGGTTTCGGGCACGAGTTCATCCCCGTACACATGCGCTTTCGGGCATCATGTGTGCTCTCAGCTAAACGGTTCTATACCCTCCTCCCCGGTTCTATACCCTCCTCCCCACCCCTGTCCTGCAGCTTTGCTTAGCAACGGCCAGGCCAGATTTGCATTGCTCCAATGTGCTTACTGATACGGTGGCACACCCCTCTGCTGATGTCATGTATCACCTTTGATACACTCCTCGGTGTTATAGCGCTGCGCCGTCAGGTACATCCTTAATCTGGCGGGATGTTTGCGATTCAGTATTACCTGCCTCATTTGCATGGCATTTACTACTAATTCATAGTTACAGCGCCGAACACTGTCGCGGGCCCCTGGCAACCCTTGCGCCTTGCTTGTGGTGTGCCATGTCTACCATTGCATATTATGGTGCAATCCTAATTTGTCTTTCATTGGGATTTTATGACATTTGTATATATTTCCTTTGTATTCCTGTTTGCACACACATGCCCTGCGGTTGTACTGTGCGTTACTGTGGACATGACATTAAATGTTGTTTTTTAGGTGTTGTACATCTTTTCTTGTGCCATTGGCTGTGTATTTCGCCATTGGCATATGTTAACTTTGTAATACATGAGTCTGGTCTGCTTCCATAACTCCAATGTTCTGTTTGGGAAAATGTAAACCATGTTTTTTGGTTTACATTTCCATGGGCTTGCGCTACGCCTGCACCACTTCGTGAATCACTGTATGCCTTCATTAGCATGGTGCGACACTGCACATGGGGTGATTTGCATACCTATGCCGAGGGCTGCGTAGATCTGGCGTATGCCGGTAGTGCATGTGGAGTTGGGTCGTACCTGAATCGCTCGGCGGACATATTTGTCATTGTCCCGCATACGCTACGCCTGGGCCTGGCACAGGGTTCATGAATCCGGGGAATGATCTTGAACGGTTCATTTGATATTTTTAGAAAATATACTATTTTAGGACTTGGCTGTATTTCCACAGTAAATGCTTTAAATGGAGTTTCTTATTTTCAAGGAAGATAAGTTGTCAATGAGGTCTTACAGGTAGAACACCATATACTGAAAATTAACTCGTGAAGGAGTAGTTGTGAAACCACAATGTGGTAAGAAGCCACTGTCCTGAAGAAGTAAGTTGGATTTCCTTATCCAAAATGCTCTGCAGTTGTTTACAAATTATTTTCCAGTACCTACTGTCATGTCACTTTTCGAGAAAAGTGAGTAAACAATGAAACTAAAACATTAAACAACACACTCTTTTTTTGCTTGCAAAATCACTTGTAGTTTGATCATCAGGTATTTAACTGATAATGAAACTAATTTTGAAAAAAAATAGATGTTTCAGAACATGAAAAATATACTTTAAGGAGGCTGTTTCCATGCTGCATAGAGTTAGGTAATTTTCAGTGTTTGATGTTAATCAAAGTTTCTGACAAATCAAATTGGACCAAGGGCTATTTACATGTACTAAATCACTTATAAGAAACAGATTCTGACAGTGCTTAGAATTTTTGTGGTACTAGAGTTGTTTCGCAGAACTTGTGTTAAGAGCATTGAGCATTTGATGGTGTTATGAATATCATTTACTGATTCATGCTGGTTATTATGTGAAGACTTGGACTGCAGTCTCTTGAATTTGCTCTGAGATGGTACTAAGTTAGCACATCCCACAGTGTTGTCTGCATATAACTACAACAAAAATGCATGAACCTGTTAAAAATAAAAAAAGGAATTCTCATCCCTCGCTGGCATACTCCATGTGGCTCATTCCCATGGAGTGCCTCATTTACTTGTTATTATGCAATAATTAGTATGTGCTGCATAATTCACTATTTTGACTACTGTACAGCCATTCTATATGTGTCTTAGAATCACCCACACCCTGCACATGACTGCTACCATGTTACTTGTGTACAACAGCACCCCCATCTTCTATGAATTCCACAAATTATCTTCATGCAGCTCCTCCCTTATTACAAAGTACATATGAAACAATACCCGCATCCCTTTTTTGAGCCACTTAAAGACTGAAATAAATAATGATTTTCACTTGATCATATAATGCTTGTTTTTTCTAGTGCATTTTTGTTCTGAGTCAGTAATTTGTTTTAAATTAATATTTCTCCATTTTTTATGTATTTACTAGTTCTTGACTATTCATAAACAGTACATTAGACTATACAGGGGCAAAAGTAAGAACACAAACTAACAAAATATAAATAAATAGAAGATGAAATATGTACATACATGTATAAATAGTTCATCTGGCTTTTTTATTTACTTTCTGTTTTTGTATTGAGTAGCAAACATATGGCATTCCCATGTCTATTTATGTAAAATGGATATTAATTATAAAGGCATATATTAGTTACACATACAAAATTAAATCCAGTCGTAGAAAGTAGCACCTGTGAATAACTCCATTTAACTTCAAAGCTTCAAAGTTAATTACACAAAGTCACAATTGTCAATACAGATATGATGTATAAAGTGTAGGATCAAATGTTGTATATTAGTACAATCTTACAAAATAAGTTTTCATTTTATTTGACTTACATTTGTTAACCAAGGTAGAGGACTGCTCCTCATGAACTCTTTTCAGACTTAGCTCAGGAATACTGACTTGCTCAGAATGATTTAGTAAGTAAATACAGGCTCAGATAACTGAACCCTGAAATCCAGGATGATGCTAATTAATAAGCCACAACTTCCATCTTGTGACTGAACTGCCACATTAAGTTAAATTAGAAGCACTGGTTTCCTACATGATACCAAGATAGCCAATAAAATTGTCTCTTTATTTAGCACAACTGGAAATTGATTTGACTGAAGTCAAAATTTAATTTTAAAGCATGTCATTGCCAGTGTAACACTGCTTGGGACTAATACTATATCACAGTTTTTCTTTTGATTTGCTTGTACACAAACATGTTAGAAATCAAAACAATTTGAAAGGCTTTTGTTTTCGCGAAGGTCATTTCAGGAATTAATTTGTACAGAAGCTTCAATAAGTGAAATACAGTTTACACATGGTTGCCTCTCTCATTCTCAGTCTTTTCAATAATTGTATAGAATCATTCAAAATTACATCTCCTGTAAATGCAAACTTAAAAAAAAACTATCATCCAGTAATTCAGAAAAAAAATGCATTTACCAAGTTTTTGCAGAATGGCTACATATCAACAATTCATTTTGCATTTTAGACAGAAAAAACTATTAAAGAAACTGATAACTTTTCATTAAAGCTGTAATAATATGTATTGATGTGGATTTCACTGTGATTAAAATAACATTATAAGTCTGCCTATATTCCCAGTGGTGTCTAATAATTTACTTTATATTCTTTTATAACCAGAATTGTGATTCAAGTGGTGCAGGCCTTCATCTGCATATCTTATTCATGTACTGCAGTTCAATTTGATTATTTTTTTATCAGCTTTAAGGATTTGATACCAGAAACATTTTGTAATTCGTGTAGTATAATTCTAGATTGAAATTTTAAACTAAAAACTCTAAAGCTTCAATAAGCAGAGAGCTGTTAAGGGTAACTCACTAAATAGCCTTTACTCCCCCTGGAGATAAATTTTTCTTTTCTTGGCTGTTTAGGTTTGATATACAAACTATAAATATATCATCTGCAACCATTTTATCTTTCAGTAAGATATGTCTAAGCCTTTTTATATTAAAGGTGAAACAACTCTTTTAACTTCCTCATCCATACTTTGAGCTGCCTAAAACGCTGCAAAGCTGAGTGTAACAGGTAATCCTGTTGTATATCATTAAGTCTCAAAACATCACAGGATCAAGATAACAAGCCCCTTTAGTCAGCTTTACCAACCATTAGAAATGGCTGTGTTTAAATACTGTGATTTTGGTTTTGTGAAACTTAGGGAATTGGGAAAGGTCACCTTTACTCATTTTCTTTCACTGTATGACATTAGAGTTGGTATATTCAGAGACTGAGGGAATGGAGTCTGTCTGTCACCACACAGAGGATGGTGTTGTGGCTTGACCCCTGCGAAAAGCAGTTGTTTAAAAGCATTTAGTATATATTTTTGGTGCTATTAAATGTAGGCTTAGACCAATTCATCCTTTCAGTTATATTCATTTCAAAACTGTAAACTTAATTCTGATTTTTGCTTGTTTTGCGAAGAGTAACTTCACATTTTTCTGCAACACTGCAAGCATTCTATACATAGTAATATCATAGTAAACCAACCACCTAGACCTAAAGCCTGCAACAAACTTAATAACTGAGTTTATTTTATGAGGCATTGTTTTCATTTTTCAGCAAAAAAATCCTTCACCCCAACTGGACAGCAAAAAGAAAGGAAGGGGTAATGCAATAACACGTACTGTCTGTATCACTGACATTCCTGATTTAACACATACATTTGTACTTGTTCAGCGGCTCAGGTGATTTGATAAATAATAGCTAACTTGGTATAGAAAGACCCTTAATACTGATATATTCTGTAATATCAAACTATGGCTTTGGCAGTCTGACTTGAGCTTTATGACACTGCCAAAAGCTGCAAAGATCTCTTTCCCTGTAAATAGCTATCATTTTCTGAACTTTGAGATGACATAAATTTGGTCAACAGTCAAAAGGTCCATGCCAATGTTTAATTTCCATTATTAACTGGGAAAACTTGACCAGGAATAAAGATCTGTCAATGCCATTTCATCCCATACTAGCTTCTATTTCAGCATCTTGTGAAGAGCATTTTGAATGATATACTTTGAGGTTTGTAATGAACATCTTTATAATCTAAGCTTTATCTGTTTCAGTGTATATTAATGCTTATTAGTACATTCCCTGCACCATATTGTTCTGTGCTGTTGTTTTTTTTATCTGTTTGGCATTGTTTTTATTGTTGATATTTTTCTGGCTGCATGTTTAATATGCAAAATAAATGTGTTTAACTAGCTATCTTCCTTTTAGTCAAGATCTGACATTTGGAAGTTAACTCTATAGACTTGGCTTTGGATATATTTCCACAAATATAGAAAATTGTTTTGCATGTAATTATAATAACATTTACAAGTAGCAGTCAACACTTCTGATCAGTGAATATCTGCATCCTTATATCTCAAATATCACTGTCTACTTCTGGACATCAGATGACAGCAGACATACACACACAGCTACACACAAACACACATGAAGACAAACAGACACCTGAACACAGACACACACACACACACACACACACACACACACACACACACACACACACACACACACACACACACACATACATATATATTCCCACAAAGAGATGGCACTGTAAGGATTAAGGAAGTCTTTTAGAAAATCAAAAATTGGAGGTGTGACACCAACAAAGAAAAAAATTACAACATGAAAAACTTATGGCATTCTAAGACAGCAATGCTGGTTACGTAGGATCAGGTGGCAGGAAGTTGAAAATATGTTCCTTTTTCTTTATGAGAATGTTTTATTTATTTATTTAGTACTTGTTAAGTGCATTGGTTCTTGGACATTTGGCAGCCATTGCTAAAGTCACAAGGAGTGCTAACTCTTGAACCTTTCCCACTATGGGATAAGTACAAGGGCAAGCAGATGTTTTTTCTTTAATTAATTTTTTCACCAGGTAAACCAACCAGGTACAAGTGCCACTTTCTTGTGTTGACCCAGCAGGACTGCTGTATAACTGATATGGTCAGTCATTTACAAGGCAAATGGAGACTGATGGATCAGACTCAGGAATATGTTGTAAAGCTCATTAGTATCTCCCAGACTTTATTGTTTTTCAGCAGTAAAATGAGTGCCTACTTATATGAATGGCAGTTAGTACAGAGGGTTAAGACTATGAGTAGTTTCCTGTAGTCTAGGGCTTGATTCTGTCAGTGTCCATTTGCCTAATGTGTGACTCTAAAGTATAACTTAACCAGACAACACACACACACACATATATATATATATATATATATATATATCAAGATGTTTTTTTAAAAGGAAACTCTAGTAGATAGAGAAGGAACCAATATAGATATGTAAATTCTTCAAAGTCAGTGACTGGAGGCCATTATTGAACCCATGACCCCTGGAACATTGAGGTAGAGAATTTATAACTTAGCCACTGTGCTGCCCATGATCTCACTGAAAAAAGCAAAGTACATAAGGATGTTTCTCTCAGAACAACAGAGAAACATTTAGTTAATATTCATACACCCAACTCATTAAAATTAGGTAGTCACAGATCATAATGTTACCCTTATATTTATGGCTTTATTCACCTTGGGCACAGCCAAAAAAAAAAACATTTAATAAGGTGAGTACTGTAAGGAACAAATACATAACATTTATCTCAAACTTATTTTTCCCAGAAGTAAGGAGTTCTGATTTTTATTTGTTTTGTAATACATCCAGATAGGCCTCTGTAATAAAAAAGGAGGATTCAGATGCAGTTTACAGCTTAGTCATTACCTGATTTTCCTCCTAAGGGTAACATTCTAATAGATGAAATTTACAATCACCAGTTTATTCTGAGCTGTACTATCTGTCATTTATGAATCCTTTTTTTTCCGAAATGTATGCTAAAAAAATGTGATCACTCAATTTTTTCTTTCTTTCTTTCCGTCTTTATTTCTTTTTTTAATATAATTTACAGCTGCACCCTTGAAAATCACTACTTTGAGCTGTACAGTATTAGAAAACTGGAGATAAAGCATCATGCTCTTTAAATGCTGTGCCATTGTTTTTGTCTATAGACTTTTTCTATGGAGACAATTCCAATTACTACCTGAGCTTACCAATTCTTGAATCTAGTGATATATTTTGTAACTGTCAGTCAATATAGTTGAAAGAACATGAAAAATATAACAGTCCCTTACTGGAAAGAAAAAAACAAAAAAAAAACAAAAAAAAAAAAAACAGAAAACAGACTGGACTATAACACACTGCATTTGCACTGATGCATTCTCCATGCTGTGTTTGGTATACCACTTCTCATTATCAGGATATGCAAACATGAATCTCACTAATGATGGACAGTGTGCATAAGAACAGTCTTTTCTTATGAATAAAGCACAGCTGCACATAGTGTGCAGCATTGTATCATGTGTACTATGTGTACTATTCATTACATGGTGTTGTACTGTGTGCTCTGGTGCTAAGGACTGAATCACCGAGGAGCATGATAGTGCCACATGGTGCATCAGGAAATGTTACTTAGTAAAGGTACACTGCATCTTGATTACTTTAATAAGTAGTTGTTCCTTGTTCTGCTGTGCTACACCATCATGTCAGACAGAGATTCCCAAAACTTTCATTCATTAGACATGGCAGCAGAGTTGAAATCATTGCCAAAATTGGGTAATAAGTGGATCTAGTATTGTGAGATCAGCAACTGACCGGGGGGAGGGGTCAATGTTTTTCTGTATCAAGCTTTCCAAAGCTACAGGAAACTCCATTCGCAAGAGGATTTTCCAACTGCACAAATGTGCTTTTTTTTACTTACTTAATGGTAATATTGCTGCTGAGCTCTGTGTGCTGAGCAATATATCTGCTAGAAAGGGGGAATAGTGTGAGGAAAGTATTCGGTGTTCTGCAGCTTCGCTATTTCAAGCGTTCACTCTACTGGGTTTGATATTATAACATTCAAAGTTTTTAGACTTCGATGTTATAATATAGATCTGTGAATGGGTCTATATTATAACATTGAAGTCTAAAAACTTCGAATGTTATAATATCGAACCCATTCAATTGAAACACCAGAAAACTGAACAGTCAGAATAGCGATTCCCAGGGGAAAAAATTTGCTGTTCCGACAAACATACACACAACTTAAGCACACCAAGATAAATAATCCACACACATACACTTCACAAAACCCTACACTAAACCAGACATACACCACTAGCTATCCACTTACCTTAACCCAGCCCTAATCCTAATGACCTTAACTATCGCACACTCACCTTACCCGCTTCCTAACCCTAACTCACCTACCCCACCCTAACCCTCACGTCCACATGATCGCACATTTACCTGACCCACGCCCAAACCCTAACTCACCTAACCCACGCCCATTTGCACACTCACCTTCATTCGCCCACTTACCTTAACCCAGTTCATATCCTTCGCTCCGCAGTTGAGGAAATAGCGAAGCTGAAAAATCAGCCCACTGAATACTTTCCCTAGGAAAGTATCCGGTGTTCTGCAGCTTCGCTATTTCAAGCGTTCGCTCTACTGGGTTCGATATTATAACATTCGAAGTTTTTAGACTTCGATGTTATAATATAGACCCAAGTGAACTATAGCAGTTCACTATGTATAGATACATGGTTCTAGTCTTGTGACTTATATGGCTGAGACCAGCCCATACAAGGCTGCTACAATGTACATGAATTGCATATGAACCTGGGGTACATTTGCCTGCATATATTATGCATGGAGCACTATAGCTACACAACAAGGGGGAAAGACTACATGTAAGGGCTTACCTCATTGTGTCGAATTCTTTATGAATCAAACTGGGCTTTGATAAGACATTCTACTGCATAACAGCCTTCACCCAATGGGAATAAGGTTCATGAATCCCACCACTGAACAATTTAGAAAGGCTTCTGGAATTCTCATTGTATTATATTTGTATAGGTTACTGAGAAACTACCTCAACCTGAGCTAAAAGACAATGCCTGATCCAGTTCTATTTGAAAGTCTATGCTTAGAATGCTCTACTGCAGTACTAACACTAGAACAGGAAGACTAATAATAAAAACATAAATATTACACATAGAAAAAAGTGCCAGATTAAGTTATATTACACCACCGATATTTATAGAATATGCCTCCCATTACAATGAGAAGTCATTCAATAACTTTCTTCAAAATTAATCTTGGTATGTAAATGGAAAGTAGAACACGTCAACATGGGCTTATGACGTGATAATGAGTAGGGCATAGATGTGACAACTGAATGTAGAAACATGCAACCCTATAAGGTACAACTACTACACACATAGTGATTAGTTTTCACTGTAAGTGTGTTTGTTTATTCATTCATTTATTTGTTAGGCTAAATCAAACTAAGCAGCATGGCTATCCATTGAAACTAAATCTCTTCTTAAACAATGGGACAAAGCATGGCACACTTGGCAAAAAGATAAATTCCAGAAAAAAAACTAGACTACCAACAACTTAGAAACTTTGTTCAGAAAAAAATTAAACTTGACAAAATAAACTTCTATCATTACACACAAATTCAACACCAAAACAAACCCAAAAGGTTCTGTGCCACTATCAGTAAAATCCTCTACCCTGGCAATATCACTACCCCATCCCCAACAACCCCTAACAAACTATCCCCCGTAAAACCCCTATTCAACAAATACTTTACAGAATCTATACTAGCTCTCTCAAAAGATTCCACCAACACTCACCCAGATACTCCAAAACTGACCTCTAGTAACAACACCTTCTCCTTTCATCCAGTTTCAGTTAATGTTATAAAAAAATCGGTTTACTATCAAAAATTCAAAGCGAACTTGGTCGACTCCACTTTTGTCAAGAATTGGAATGTCGAACTCGTCAATGTTGAACGCCGATATTCGATATTACCAAACTACAAACCTCACCCCTATCTCAACCCATGTTAAAACCCGTCCGTAGGTCGAATTTGGTTTGTGATTCGTCAATCTCGGTGTTTGACAATGTGAGTTTCGAATTCTTTCGGTCGACCATATGTGGGTCAACCGAGTTTGCTTTGAATTTTTGATAGTGAGCCAAAAAATCTACTTAAACTTAAACCTACCACCCTCTCAGCCGATAAACTTTCCGCGGAATTCCTAAAAATAGAGCAGAAGCCATTGCATAGACAATTTGTATTCTAATAAACAGATCTGTAACTGAAGAACAAATCCCATCAGTCTGGAAGATGCCCCACATCATTCCTCTACATTAAGGGGAAAGCTCAACTGAGCTTTCCAATTTCAGACCCATCGCCATACTGTCTCCTCTCTCTAAAATACTCGAAAGATGTATTCATACTCAAATTATGTCTCTTCTTCTCAAAAATAAACTCCTCTCCAAGTCATAGCATGGATTTTACCCCTATCACAGCACCTCCACCACCCTTCTATCTTTTACTAACTCAATTAACCATTATAGGAATAGTGGTCTTGTAGTTTCCTCTACTTTCCATGACCTGGCAAAGGCATTTGACATGGTATCTTATTTCAAACTTCTAAACTCTCTAGCAGAGTATAACCTAAGGTACTCCACTGTAAACTGGTTTAAAAATTATCTTTCAGGATGTAAACAAGCAGTACTATGGCAAAACAATATATCCCCCCTACTTCCCATAAATTTGGATGTCCCACAGGGCTCCATCCTTGGACCACTTATGTTTACGCTCTTCACTAACAAACTTTACACTGCCACTGGACAAGCCTCCCTTGTCCAGTATGCAGACAATTCAACCTTATTATGTGCCACATCGTCTCTCCAACAGTTAGAGTTAATAACCCAAGAAGCAAGTGGAAAAATGGTTATCTGACTCGCAACTCATTCTCAAACCAAACAAGACAAAGCTTATTCTATTTGTTCCAGGAAAACCACCAGACCCTCCACCTGCTTTCTCCATATCATCTGACAACCTCACCATCATTTCTCCTGTACTCCATACTAGACTCTTAGGTGACACTATCGACTGCTTACTCAAATTTGACCTACATATAGCCCATACCATCAAAAAAGTTAATAAAAAAACTTGGTAGTCTGTATAGACATAAACAGTATCTGACAAGTAGCACTAAAGCTACTCTCACAACTACTTATCTAGTCTCCATTCTTCTGTATGCCTCACCCATTTTTACTAATCTAAAAAAGGGTGACCACACAAAATTGGAAAGTTGCCACAATAAAATAGCCAAATTTCCTACAGATCTCAACTATAGAGAACACCATTGCTTAGCACTCAAATGCTTAAACTGAATCAAGCTACCTAACATACTTACCTATAACCAGCTTGTCACTCTTTGCACTCTTATACACAAACCTGAAAAAAATCCCTGCTCTTCAGAATCTAGTGCAACCCTATAGTAGCACTTGCCCACTACACGCAACTAATAAAGCTCTGATAACAATTACACAGGTACCAAAATTAACAACATAGCTGGCCAGTCCCTCTATTCAAGTACATCGAAGCTTTGGAACTCCTTGCCCCCTGACATACTATCAAGTACTGATAAACACTACTTTAAAAAAGAAATTAAGTAATTCTTGCTTAAATCTAGACTCTGTAATGTCTTATTCCCCCTTAGCTATTCACACACAACTCCCTCACTACAGCTATACTACTATTCATGGAGTTAGTCTGCCTACTCCTGTTGTAAATGCCTCACCATATCATTGCTCCACCACAGAGATAAAATGTAGAAATCAATGTATTCTCAATGTACTTAATTGATATGGTACAGTCTTGACTGCTGTCTAGTAATTTCCTTTTTTATTGTTTATGACTGATATGATATAAGCTCGATGTACTATGTAATGCTTCCTTAGTACATGTTTATCATATTGTTGAGGTTTTCTGCCCTGGCCTTCACTGAAAATGGACTTGTGTCCAGTCGAACTTTCCTGGTAAACAAATGTTAAATAAATAAATAATAAATATTTACTTATTTACTCATCTGTCTGCCATTTATTAACCAGGATGGAATACTGATTCAACTGGGCAGTTTTTACGTTCAGCCATGGAATAAAATATTGTTGAATGAGAACTCACTACAAATCAACTGCATGATGGAAAGTATCCATTCACATACTGCTGACAGTATGAGTAAAATCGCATAGAAAATTTTGCTTCAAGTTTCTAGGTGAGCAGAACATAAACTTGACAACTGAATATAAGTACCAAGTACAGACATGGCACTTAAGCATATACAAGAATGATATGTTTCCCTGAATGGAGCACTGTCACAGACAATTTGTCCTCACACCCTCTTAGTTGTAGATACCAATTTCATGGTCACATAATATCATGGAAAAGATGAATAACCGGTTAAGACTAAAATACATTCTTGCACAGACATGATATCTCTAAAAGCTCCCCAGGTATCAGTTCCCTGTAGGACACACTATGCCCCTAAATGAAAAACTATCCAACTTCAGTTATACATTAAACCAGGGCACCAAAACAGGACAAAATTTATCTTCATTCTCACTCCTACAGCATAATAACCCCCAGCGCATCAGTACTAAATCCAAATTATATGACAAACTTTTAAACAAACTCAAGAGACTCACTACTGAGTATAGACTAACCCTTATACTCAGTGGAGACATACACCCTAACCCAGGTCCAACTACCCCCAACTCACCTTCTAATGGTGTCTGTTATCACAAGAACATACTCAATAGACCTACTAACTCCCTCTTGGTATGTCATCTTAATATTAGAAGTATTAACAAAAAAATACATGAACTGCATGCTCTCCTAGCTGTCTATTCCCCTGAGGTACTTTGTCTATCTGAGATTTGGCTAAAACCTTCTACTACCGATAATGAAATCCTACCACATGGGTATAATCTACATAGGCTGGATTGGGCTAATAGGAAAGGGGGGGGCTGTCCTTTATAAATCTGAACTGAATGTAACCACAGAAGTACTTCAACCACCTCAGATCAATAACTCTGAAATATGAGCTACCAAATTTCAACTCAACAAAAATAAAAGCATTAACATTATTTGCATGTACATTCCCCCAAGTAGCAATGTAGCCACACTCGAAGACACTCTTTACTGGTTATCCTCTCAGTACCCCCAAGAAACCCTAGTCCTGAGAGACTTCAATATTGACTGGGGTTCCTGTTCCTCAAAATCCCCCTCCACTCACATCAACCTCCATGCATTCACTCAAACCATAGTCACCCCTACCAGATTAGGCAAACACACCCAAAAAGATAGTATACTGGATTGGATACTTGTAAATAGTAACCCCCAAATGTGCACTGCAGGTACCCTCCCTGAGGATCTAAGTGATCATCTCCTTACCTACATAGTTAAACAAAAAGCCATTATCCCACAACAACCCTTGCTCAGGAAAGTTAGAAGCAAAAGGGACCTTGACTCAGACAAACTTCAACTGGAACTTATCTCCTGCAACTGGTCTAAACTAAAGCATCTCCCCTTAGAGGAGGCTGTCAGCTATTTTAACAATACATTTCTTGAAATTCTAGACTCACATGCTCCTGCCCGCCTAAAGCAAACAAAAGGTAAAAACGTACCTTGGCTTTCCAAAGAATCAAGACTAAAAATAACCTGTAGAAATAAACTCTGGGCTACCTGGCGCCATACCAAAGACCCCCATGATCATAATAAATACAGGCATGCGAGGAATGAAACAAAAAGACTTGTCTTACAAGATAAAAAACACTACTATTGCAGGTTACAGATGACTAATCAGAATAATCCTCAAAAGTTCTGGGCTGGAATCAACACCTTACTGTATCCTGGTAAAACATTGACACCTAGCCCTGCTGCCACCACTAATAAACCCCCAGAAGAGGTTGCAAATAATTTTAACCATTACTTTACTGAGACTATTCAAGGTCTTGCCACCCAACTACCTCCGAGTTCCCCTGACTATAATACCACTAACTCTAATAGCCATAACTTATTCAGCTTTAAGCCTGTGTCAACTTCCTTTATTTGCAGTCTGATCAAAAAACTAAAACCCACCGCACTCCCTGCTGACCAACTCCCAGCTGAATATCTGCAAATGTCAGCAGATGCCATTGCCTATCCAATCTCTATTCTAATCAACCACACCATATCTGAAGCCAAAATTCCTAACATCTGGAAAACATCTTATGTTATTCCATTACATAAAGGAGGTTCCTGTACTGAATACTCTAATTATAGGCCCATAGCCATACTCTCTCCACTTGCTAAGATTATGGAGAAATGTATACATAAACAATTCATGCAACAACTAATCCAGAATCACCTTATGGCTGATACCCAACATGGCTTTCACCCACATCATAGTACTACCACAGCCCTATTGTCCTTCACTAACACCATTAACAATAACCGCAACAATAATCACACTTCGTCTGCCCTCTTCTTGGATCTTTCCAAGGCATTTGATATGGTTGATCATCAACTTATGATTAGGACCCTGCAAACCCTCTGCCTAGATCCCAAAGCCCTTCTTTGGTTTACATCATATCTTAATAACAGACAACAGGCTGTCCTCTGGCAGAATAAGCTATCTAATCTATTACCAAACACTTTTGGCGTACTACAAGGCTCCATATTAGGACCACTACTGTTTTCCATCTTTATCAATGACCTGCCTACAATCATACCAAACATCAGCTGTATCCAATACGCTGACAACTCCACTCTGATCTGCTCAGATGTATCTCCCACTGATCTAAAGAAGGATACCCAGTCTACATTCACTGCCATAGAAAACTGGCTCTCCAAGTGTCGCCTGCTACTTAATCCTAAAAAACCCAAAATGCTCGTATTCCCACCAACCCAAAGGTCTGTACCCTTCTCCTTCACCATAAATGCAAAAGACGGGACAGTCATTTCCCTTGACCCCAATACAAAATTACTGGGTGTCACTATAGACAATAACTTAAAATTTGACCTCCATGTAAATCAGACAGTCAAGACCATCAATAAAAAACTTGGGTCACTCTATAGAATCAAAGCCTTCCTCACCCCTCAGCTAAAATAGCCATTGCTTGCTCGCACCTACTTTCAACACTCCTATATGCCTCTCCCCTTCTAGCCAATATAAGTAAATCTGAACTTAATAGACTAACAACCTGTTATAATCACATTGCCAGGTTTGCTACAGGCCTGCCATTCAGAACCCACCACTGCATCAACCTCAAACAGCTTGGATGGCTGGAATTTCCTAATCTTGTCAAGTACAACCTGCTGATAATGGCTAACAAAATCCTCTATAACCCGGACAATACTCCAGCCCTTAGAAACTCTATCCTCCCCCATAATAACACGAGACTGCTCCGCTCATCTAATAAGCTACAAATACAGACCCTATTTGCAAATTCTGTAAGTAGAACCTGGAACATACTTCCAGCTGCCATGACCATGCTCTCCTCCATATGCCAATTTAAAGCCACAATTAAACAACATCTGATATCAAACTGGCTATGCCACTGTGACAAGCCTGGCTAAACCAACAACATGTATGTAATTTACTTATCTATTAGATATTGTTAACTTCTCCTGACTACAACCAGGGTCATTTCTATCCTGTATACTTGTCTATTCAATGTGAACCTATGTACCTTATGAAATATCCTACTTATAAAATTGTACTATTTTTAGTCTGAATGTATTTTATCTGCATTTCTATCTTTTATCTGCATTACTATTTTATATTTTATATTATTTTTATATCTATGTCTTATTTCATTTTCTGTTGTTCTTGTATATGTTGGAGCTTATCTCCCCGGGCCTCCCCTGTAAATGGACTTTGATCCAGTCGGACAATCCCGGTCAACAAATGTAAAATAAAAATAAATAAATAAATAAATAAATAATGTCAAAACTATTTGTGGAGCTGTACATCTGGAAGTTTGCTTCAGAGCAGGATTGTCCCCTCAGGTGATTACATTTTCACTGAATGTAGATATTCTTAGAATGGAAGGGTGAGGAAAAAAGATCTGTCAGTTATATGCTCAAATTATAAAACAGACAGTATTATTTATGGAAAATTAAGATGGACAGAGATTTGGTCAATACAAGTTATTCTAAGAGAAGTTTCATTGTGAACATTGACCCATGTGCATTTTCTTTACATACTAATGACTGCCCCTTCCATAAAAAAGTCTGCTTTGCTTTAATAAAATAATAGAGACCGCTCTAGAAATCTTTGAATGGTGCAGCCATTGCACATAGAAAGTATACATAGGATTAATATAATGACAATGGTTCACAGTGCATTCAGTGATAAATGCAATCTTTCTTCCAGTAATTTCTTCCATGAAATATCCTTTCCATCTGATAATAAAGTTTATGCTAAACGTTTTCATTGCTGTAAATGTTAAAGGAAGTTTACAAGGTGTGACATCATAATTTCAATTCTTTTATAATAAACTCAACCAATTATCCAGCTTATATATTAGATGGTAAATATTTCTGTCTCTACAGACATCTGGTAGTCACTAAATGCTCCACTGTGGACTGAGTGCAACTGGATACAACAAAGTGAATGGGATGTGTAATATCATTCAGTTTTGTTGAACTTTAATAAAGTCAGTTTTGGAGAGGTACCTAGTTTCTCTGGCAGTATGTTCCAGCAATCCACCATCATTTCATTCTACTATAACCACCTCACATTTGACCCAAACTCAGGTCACTTACTTGCCATGTCTTGCTTCCCTTTGTTAGGAAACCAAACGATTGACTTTCTCTCTTATAACCCTGTGTACCTATATATTATTTTTTCTATTCTTTAAGCAGCAAACAAAAGTCCTGTTCTTTACAGCTTCTATTCTCTGAGTCTCAATCAGGTAAAGAAAATGCAAGACAAAAGCATGTACACATGGTTATACCTTTATGCTTAATACAAGTTGCAGTATCTAATATAACAAATTGTTAAAAGGTAGTGGGGTGGGTAATAAAGCCCACAATTTCCAGCAATTTTTGCAAAATATTTCCACAGCTTCCAATAACATTTTGTTTACTTTTCTGGTGCTTCTGTTTATGAGCAATAAATACTTCATACTGTATCTTACTTTGTTGGCTCACATTCTTTAAAGATATAGGGCAGGATTCACGAAGCCTCCGTGTAAGAGTTCTAACTCATACACGGAGGCTGCAGTTAAACAGAGTGATGTCAGCATGCTCTGCATATTAATGAGAGCATGCTGAATCACACTGAAGGCCAACACGGTCCGTGTAAGACAGTAGGGGGCGTGTCCATAGGCCGAGCCCTGTAAGGGGACACACCCCCAGAAGAGGAAAAGTACCCAAAGGAAACACCCACGACAGAGTCCATGGAAATGTGAATAAACAGAACACAACACATGCCCCCACAGACTATGAACAGAAAAGAAATATAAATGGACATGTTATAATTTTTTTTAAACTGTAAAGATGTTTAACCGTGAGTGCGCTCGTTTGCACGGGCGTGCCCATAGCGCAGCTGCAGTTAGCAATCAGTGGGAAATCATATAAAAACTAAATATGCAAAATAAAGCAGGAAGCAATAGCGTAGCGGTAGAGATGCTGGCTGCAGAGCAGGCATTCATGGTTCGAGCCCCCACAACACCATTTTTTTTTTTGGCAAAATAAGCAGGAAACAAGTCCCTGACAAATATGTAGACATAAAACCACAACTCATGTAAAATGTAATGAAATAGCCCATTCATATTGAAGAAATGTGAGGTAACAAAAGAATAAAAAATGCCAGATGTGCCCATAGATGAGCTACAGTTTAACAGGGTGAGTGTATCTGCCCGTAGATGAGCAGTGGTTTAACTGGTGCAAAATGAGTGCCCGTAGCTGGGCAGTGGTTTAACATGCTATATCTATGTGCCCCTAACTGAGCTGAGCGTAATATGCGTGCCGATAGCCAAATGAGGCTTAAAGCAGTGTACCCCGTTTGCGTGGAGCTGCGCACCGCGCAAACAAGCTAACCGACGGGCAACGTTGAGCAAGCCGTATCAAAACTGCCTTTACACAGACACACCCCTCAGCATGTCTAGACAGTCATGAAAAATAAAAAGCAATGGCCAGGTTCGAACCCAGGATACTATACACCATAGTCAAGGTACAGAACCACTAAGCCATGACAGCAGTACCTAGAAATGCAATAATAGCTAATATATAGGAATGAATACAAACTACAGCATGACAATGCAGGTCTACTGAAGTTGATACAATTCCAAAATGGCCAATCACAGATATGTGCGGGAAAAACGGACTATATAAGCCCCATAGGCATGAATACACAGCATAAACGATTGTAGAACAGACCTGCAGGCAGAATGTCAGGAGTAGGTGAGGGTAGTCGCTTTCGAGCACAGAGGTGGGGTGTTGAGGAGTCCAGGTACATGGCCTGGCTCCTAGTCCACAATCATGAGGCCCAACTCATGCAGGGCCAGGTCCTCTGGGGAGCATACAGGGCTGAGGCGTGGGACCAGTTGGCTCATGATCTCACCAGTGTCACAGGGATTCCAAGGACTGGTGAGCAGGTCCGTCACCACCATGCAGACCTGAAGAGACGCAAGCAGGACCAACTGAACCTTTGGATCCTGGAGGCCCGGCAAACACCCAATGCCCCACTACTGAGTAAGTAACATTTAATTATGTATGTAAAAAATTAAAATAGCTGATATTATGGAGATGTGTATTCCAATATTACTTCATTTATATTACAGCTGCAGGTGTCCGTTCTGCGAACCGCAGAGCCTATGGCGATAGGCTGGTGCGGTTGCACCACCAGGCAGGTCAGTAATCCACTACCAGTAACTGTAAATAAATATAAAAGTATGACAGTCAGCAAAAGAGTGCAGTGTAGCCAGTAAGGAATAAAATCTGCAAGTAACAGTGTGAAAGTGTATGCAAGTATTGCTTGATTACAAGAGTTCCCAGCCTGTAAGTGTAAACTAAACATGAAACTGTCCAACATATATTCTGAAATAAAATGCCCTGCCTGTAAGAAAATAGTACACAACCTGCAGCAGGCTGAAAAGTATAGCTGCAGAAGATGATGAAATCACATGTGTGAAATATATCCCTGTGGAAATACTGAAACATGACAGAAGTGAGACTGCTGGAAAGGATTGTAATAACTACTGTTAAAACATGTCAATAAAGCCTAGAAGTACCATCCTGAATAGTAAAATGAAAGCAAGTGAGAGAGTGTGAGAAAGTGTCATGAATCCAGCAATACAGTAGTAATAACCCCTGAATAAAGTATACTGCAGTCAAGACAGAATGAAATGCATGTGAGACTCAGAACCAAACAGCGAAATCTGTTCAAAATGTTGCTGCATTTGGAATGTGTATCCCAAAATCTGGATATGTTGCCCCCAGTCTGAAATACGCAGATAGGATGATTGTCTGATATACCAAACATCCACACTTGTCTACAGGTATATAAAGCAAAAGTAGCAAGATGATGTAGCTGAACAAAGCTTGATATGAATGTGTATGAAGAACACTAAAATGCCTACCCTTAATGTGAATGTGCTCTGTCCTGAAGTAGCCTCCTGCTATTGTTATACAATCTGCCTCTGTCTGGGGTCCACTGGACAGGATGCCTAACCTTTGTGCATAGGGTCTGGGTTAGACATGTGTGTGCAAGTGTCATGCAATCCGCAGCATGTCCGTGGTAAGCATTTGCAAAGGGGTCAGCAGTGTGGCTTGTGGCTTCCACTGGCCCAGTGTGCTGCATGGATACCATCCCAGTCCCAGAAAGTGAACAACTGTCTAACCACATACATATCAAAGTAGTCTACTGTGCTGGTGGTGGTGGTGGGATATGTATATCCAGGCCGAGTAACGTCTGTCCACATCACAGTAGTGGACGGTGTCCCACATACAGTACCTTGGGATGAACCCCCAGAGTGAGGTTGTGCATAGCACCTGTCAGTGTGTGCTGACCGATGGGGCATGCTACTACGTTGTGTGGAATGTGGCAGGTATTGTTGCACAGGTGTTGGCTGAGCACTGATATCTGGCCATGTACCTGTGTATCCACCATGACACACACACATGCAACATATGGGAGTAGTAGTATATCACTACACATGAGTATCATGTATAGTATGGGTGCCATACATTGCTGACATGGTCTGCTGATATCCTGTCTGTGTTCTCTTCCAGGGAGATGGCGCGACAGCGTAACCCCGCCTACTCTGTGGCGGAAGATGAGGAGATCCACCAGAGCCTGGTGCGGGAGTATGACATCCTGTTTTCCCGCACCAGTCAGAACCAGCAGGAGAGGGCTGCACTGTGGCAAGACCTAGTCCGTAGGGTAAATGAAATTGGCATGCATAACAGGATATATGAGCAGGTACGACATCACTGCAGTTATTTAATCTGAAGTGTCCGGCAGCGTGCATCAGATATCCACAGGCAACAGGTCGCCACAGGAGGTGGGGTGGCCACACATCCCCCCCTCACCAGACTGGAGGGGCTACTCCTAAGTGTTGTGGCTCCAGCCCCAGAACACCAACAGCAGTACACCTGCATTATGATGGAGGCTGGTTCCACACAGCAGCATGACATGGAGCGTGCAGGTAATATGCCATATGTACACCTGACTGTTCTGTACACTGTATCATATACAATATCAATGGGACAGATGTGCCCACTGACATTAATCTCATCATTTCTGCAGGTCCCTCCAGGGTTACAGAGAGACAGGCCATCCATGCTGATGAGTGTGTTTAACATAACCTATAATAGTCCTGATAATGCTAGTAACAGTAGTGTAACTCAGTAGTGCTCTGTGTGTATACTGCAGGGTGTGCATGTGTGCATGTGTGCAAGTGTGTCAGTGCCCATGTGTGCATGTGTGCAGGTGTGCCTGTGTCCACGTGTGCATGTGTGCAGGTGTGCCTGTGTCCACATGTGCATGTGTGCCTGTGTCCACGTGTGCATGTGTGCATGTGTGCCTGTGTCCACGTGTGCATGTGTGCATGTGTGCCTGTGTCCACGTGTGCATGTGCGCATGTGTGCATGTGTACACGTGACCATGTGTGCATGTGTGCATGTGAACATGTGTGCATGTGTGCATGTGTCCATGTGAGCATGTGTCCACGTGTGCATGTGTGCATGTGTCCACGTGTGCATGTGTGCATGTGTGCATGTGTGCCTGTGTGCATGTGTGCATGTGTGCCTGTGTGCATGTGTCCATGTGTGCATGTGTGTATAAGTGCATCACTGGTAACAATGTCTGGAGAATGTAAACTGTGTTTCCTGTCTTCATCCCACAGGTTTTGGGGCTGCTCTGGTGACCTGCTGCAGGGAACCTGAATCCTATGCCACGGCTACTGGTAATGATGATATATGTGTAATGGTACAGGAAGGTGTGTCAGGGTCTGCCATTGGTCAGCTGTCAACCCCATCATTGTGCACAGTCATCCTGCCTATACATCCTATGTCACCATTGTCCCTAGGTGATGGACAGGATACAGCGGGCATAGACCAGGGTAATGTGGTACCTGTGGCACATGCGTCCCTACACAGCAGCCATGGGCAGGGTCCTCCGATGGTACCACACAGACAGTTGCCCATGGGTTCTCATGGGAGCATCCGTGGGCGTACTGCCTCTGGCTGACGTGCCCAAAGAGGTCTGTCAACCTCAGCGATGTTTTGGACTGTCATGCAGGCTCAGTCAAGTATGGAAAGGTACACCAGACAGGGTCTGAGGGAGCTCAGAGCATGCCGCATAGCCATGACAGACAGTATGCGTGACATTGCGGATGCTATCCGTAACTTCACCGATGTCATAGACAGACGTTGTGGGGACATATTACAGCAGTTTCACAACCAGATGTCCATGAGCCAGGGCAATGGTGGGCGTCTGCGGCGTCGACGTGGCCGTATGCTGGCAGCGGCTGCAGCTGGCAGTCAGTGCGGATGGCAACAGGCTCTCGCACGCCCCCATAGTGCCAGCAGCAGCCCCAGCAATGCTGGGTCTGTGCTGTCATCGGAACGCCCCAGGAGACCATGTGCACGTGGCTCTGGACAGTCCCAACAGGGACATGTGTCCAGTCAACACACTCCCGCTTCTGATGACAGTACCCAGTCAGGCTTTGTACTGGATACAGTCCGTAGCACCCCTGCCAGGCACAGGTACCGTGTCCGTGCACACAGACACTGATCTGTATGGCCTGTCAGGTGCAGACTATGGCTGTCCACAAACCCCTGTATATGGCAGCCATGAGGTGGAACTGTGTGCATGCATACACACATGCGAAATGTTAACACTTAGGGCATCCACATACACGCACACACTGCACCAACACTGGCCCACCGTGTACTGCTGCCCCTCACCAACACACATACACACACATGTCAATTGGTGGTATCAGTGGCTGACTCAGGCATACCTAATCCACACCCTGTGCATATGATGACACTGTGCCACCTCCTGCATTCTCCAACATCATTGCAGGAACAGGTAAACACATTGCTGATGCACAGGGTGACTACATAGACGTGTATTAGTAGTATCATGTTGGTAACAGTACAGTGTGCTGCTATGACTGTGTGTGTACCCCAGCATGCCTGCTGTAGTAACTGTATGAATGTCCTGAATTGTTATCTGCACCCATAGTACATACCAAAGTATAACAGCTGCACATAATTGCATGCCAGTGGTAAGGTTGTCAACAGATAGCCGCATACATGGGTAGCACAGGGGGAAAGCTAACGCAAGTAGTGATATGCAATGGTGGACATGCACAGTAATGGTGTCAAGATGCCCACAACGACTATGCCATGTGTATGTTCACGCATCTAGATATGTGTGCAGTACCTATGTTGTCCAGATCACAAATAAGTATGACATAATATCGGTTCTACCATGGGCATCTGTGCTGCGTATTCCTGGGTACATGTTGATAGTGCCTACATATTTGCATTGTTACTTACTGTTATTGTTACCCCTTCTTTGTTGTATAATGCAGTACTTCCAGCCCTGTGTACTGTAGCCTTGTTTGCATGCATGTTTGCCTGGGGTCCCCTGGAACACTGCTTATACCTGCAATGCAGAGTTACAGTGCTTCTGTAGACTGCTAGTGACATCTGCATAGCGTACCATATGTATGTCAACCTTACACATGACAGAACGTCACTGTCTGTCCTGTACGCATGTACGTTGCCTGTGACACATTGCACATGTCTTACCTGGCATTTACCCACGTGTGCAGTCATATATGTCAGTGCTATGAGACAGAGGCAGTCCACCCACACATACACACCTTCAGTATGTTGTTCCCCATTGGCCCTATATGTTGGTACTCACCATGGCGATCACACTACTAGGGTGGCATGTACAAAGGTAACCTGTGAATCGCCTCTATGGTCCAGTCGTGGTTTATGTGGGTCATGTGTCATTGTCACAGCTGCCACATGTATGCAGTCAGCCATCACCCTTGGCCAGGAATGTACAACACATGTGTGGGATGCCACCACACAGCCAATCTGGGGACTGGTCTCTCTGAACCCAGTGATGCCATACCCTGTCAGGTGGCATGTCATATATACTACGTCCAGGACAAACGTCAAACCCAATCCCTGCTGCTACTATTGATAATACCCTGAAGATGTTCCTGATAGCTTTGACCAGTCCTTTACTGAGACATTGCAGGCCCTAGCTAGCCATCTACCTCCTAGCTCCCCTGGTCCTGAAAGCAGCACCCCTAGAAAACTACTTGCATCCAGCTGCCAACCAGTCGCCACTTCACTTCTCCGTACCTTGGTTGTAACAGTGAAACCCACTACACTGTGTGCTGATCAACACCCTGCCGAGTACCTATCAAAACCAGATGATGCTATTGCTTACCCCGTCTCAAAGGTAATCAAAGGTGCTATGTTAGAATCTAACTTTCCCACCATCTGGAAAATGTCATATGTAATCCCACTTCACACAGGAGGCAGCTCTACTGAAGTCTCCACTTATAGGCCAATAGCTATACTCTCTCCACTTGCAGAGATTATGGAGACTTTCGTCATAGACAAGTCATGCACCACCTAATCCAAACTCGCATTATGGCAGACACTCAGCATGGCTTACGTCCTCATCACAGCACTACGTCAGGCCTCCTAGCCTTTACTAACACCATAAGCCATATTTGCAACATTAATTATATATCCACAGCCCTCTTTTTGGATAACTCAAAGGCATACGATATGGTTGATCACCAACTTGGACTCCACACCCTGCACAGACTGTCTAGCTACTGGAGCCTTCCAATGGTGTCAATCCTACCTGCATGGTCAACAGCAGGCCGGCCTCTGGCAGAACAAACCCTCTAACCTTCTACTTAACACCCTCAGAGTACCACAAGGCTCTATCCTAGGGCCCTTGCTGTCCTCCATCGTCATTAACGACCGTTATACTGTCATCCCAAAAGTCAGCTGTATCCAATATGCTGTATACTCTACTCTGATCTGCTCAGCCACATCTCCAGTAGAG
Organism: Protopterus annectens; assembly: GCF_019279795.1. Taxonomy (NCBI): domain Eukaryota; kingdom Metazoa; phylum Chordata; order Ceratodontiformes; family Protopteridae; genus Protopterus; species Protopterus annectens. The sequence continues at coordinate 687,496,090 of NC_056731.1, forward strand.
TTATGGTCAGCTACCCAGACCACCTTTAATACAATAGCAAACTGGCTTTCTGAACATCGTCTGATCCTAAATCCCAATCAAACTAAACTGCTGTTATTCCACCAACACGTAGGTCTACCACGTTCACCGTTACCATAACATCAACTGATGGCACAATAATCTCCCCTGACCCATCTCCGAAACTATTAGGTGTCATCATAGACAATAACCTCATATGTGACATACATGTTAACCAGATTAGCAAAGCCATCAATAGAAATCTAGGGTCACTTTACAGAATTAAAGCCTTCCTAGCCCCTCCAGCTAAAGGTGCCATAGCTCACTCACACCTTGTTTCAGCCCTTCTGTATGCATCCCCTCTACTCTCACATATGAAGAAGACTGTCCTTAACAAGCACTGGATTTGCTACAACCACATTGTCAGGTTTGCCACTGGCCCACCTGTTAGGACACATCATTGCACAATCTAAATCAGCTTGGTTGGCTTGCAATACCCAGCCTAATACAGTATAACCAACTGATTATGGCCTATAAAATCCTCTATAATCCACACAATACTCCTGCACTTAAATTATAATCACCCCCTATAACAATCCTAGACCGCTTCAATCCTCTAACAATGTACTACTTCAAACTAGCGAGTTTATTAACACAGCTGGTGATTCTCTCTTTGCAAATCCTGTAAGTAGATCCTGGAACTCACTTCCAGCTGATATTACCCTAATGTCCACCTTAGGTCATTTAACAGTAGACTCAAACAACATTTGTCACGTAACTGGCTATGTCAATGTATCAAGCCTGGCTAACTCGAATGTGTAACCTGTGTCAACCACTGTACTGTGTAATTACAATTTAATCCTGGCTTGTGTTCAGGTCTAACATTAACCTGTGGAACATGTTGGACCTGCTTACTTATGTAATCTCTGTAAATAATCTGTTTGTACTATGTAATGCTAGTATTCTGTAATGCTGTATCTGCTACCCTCGTAGCTTGTCTCCACGGGCCTACCCTGGGAATGGACATGCATCCAGTTGGGCTATCCCAGTCAACATATGTAGGATAAATAAATAAATCAATACATGATATTACAGTGACGACAATACCAGTCAGACATTGACACACACTGACAGCATGCTGAACACACTGGGGCATACGTGGGGACTCAGACTAGCAGCCTGCCTGTGCATCACACACCTCCGCAGCTGGCACACAGGCATATGTTCCGTCGGAACAGAGCACATGCCACACATGACACGCACATCCCCTGTGCCACACACCCACAGCCTGTAGGGATACACAACACACCTGCTACAGACGTGCCAGGTACCTGTCATGTGTGCTGCACTGGGGTCCCACTCAACAGGCTGTATCTGGTGAAGGTCACAGTGATATGACTCAGGGGCACTATGGTCCACCACAGCACACATGCATACAGGTCAGACAGAGGCATGGACAGATATGACTCACTCATTGACCATGCCAGTGTGGCTGCCTGGGACATACCTCCCTGGACTACATGATAGGGAACATAGAATGGATCTCTTAGCATGTGGCACAGGCCAGTATGAGCCTGATGTTGGTTGCCAACATACCCTCCCCAGGTATTCTACCACTATATGTGGGAAGGCTGTTGTATGTCTACATTATGCTCAGTCTCCACTGTCAATCATAGGGTATCCACTGGCTGTCAACGTGTGCTTACATGCTAGGGAAGCCACATTGATGTTCACGGGTCATCTTGCACGTGACACACATGGCCCGATGTATACTGGCAAGGCTCCTTGGTACACACATACTGCCTTATGCTGCAGGACATGGTTTACATAGCGACCTCCGTGGGTATCACACAGGTTAGGACACTAACAGTGCTGCTACACAACTACAGCAGTGTACACCGGAGGATGCATGCACCAGACACTGCCCTCAGCACGGTGAACTGCAGTGTCTGTGCAGTACCGGATGCATGATTCATGGCTCACAGGTGTTACCCATCACTGACAGGTTATGCCCCATACCATGCCTGTCGTCCCCTACACATGTAACACACATGGATAGGGGGGTGGTATCCCAAGTTAACACAGATACACACACCTCCAGGTTGTTGGCACAGCACAAACCATCAGGGCCTACTCATGTGCAGCTGACAGTGTGTCGGACTGCCATCTGGTTCATAGCATGGCACACACAACCCTCACATACACAGGAAGACCACCTATCCTCCATAACAACACCAGCAATATGACAGTCCCATGAACTGTGTTTATAAGGCCATATTGCATCCAGCCGAACATTGTGTGTGAGCATTACTGTAGCTACAACACTCTAGTTGAAGAGTTCACAGCATGTGGTCACCGAAATGCAGTGGAATGCCATGTTACCACTACCACAACAGGTGGGAACATGCAGCACCTGTACATTGACTACATGTACACTATATGGCCCAGACCAGATGTGTATCCCCTGCTGTAGGTCTTTCACCATAGACACCCACACTGTATAGGGACATACCACGTGCCGACCCTGCACAGTAAGACACAGTCATATTGGTATACATTGCTAATACCATTTATCCACACAAAGCATGTGTCAGACATGGTAACTACTGCAGGTCACAGGTATTTATGTGTATGTGTCACACACATACATCATGTGTGCAATGCCATTGCTGGGTTAGGCAATGGCATGCATTGTTATGTACAAACACCCGCACAAGGTCATACTGTGTGACACAACCACACGTGATAGTTATGGGTTACCAAAACATGCCTATCTGTACTCTGACGATGGTAATAGACACAGTAGCAGAGCACACTATTGACATTACTAGCCAACTAGCCCTGTCTGGCTGTGCTGATAGTGTGGTGACATCCCCTGTGTTTACTGGTGGAGTATGCAGCATCTGGTGTATAGTAGTATTTGCCAAAAGGATCTGTTCCCTCACACTTGCATTTACACACACCCTACTACCCCCACACATGCACACTTGCCATATGCAGGATTCATTCCCCTACCTACCTATGTCATGACACGTGAGAGGGACGCATTAGCAAAGCGCACTGTTCGGTTTACTAGATAGTTCCTCGTCTCTGGCTATACTTATAGGGTGCTGACAACATCAGTACTTTGAAAGGGTAATATGCATCAGGTAGTGTGATCACCTGATTGCCAAAACTAACATGTTTTTCATACGGAAATGCACACACACACATGTCTTTACAGGTTTCAAAATCCTACCTAATTACATTACGATACACAGGGGAAACGCATTAGCAGAGTGCGCTATTCGCATTACTGGGAGGTTTCCCTTCTCCTGCTGTACTTCTAGGGTGCTGACATCATCGGTGTTAAGAAAGGGGCGTGTGCATCCTGTAGTGTGTTCTCCCAGTTGCCAAAAGGAACATTTCCCTCATACATATCTGCACACACACAATAACCCCTCCCCATCCAAACACACACACTTGGCATCTGCAGGATTCAAACCACTACCTAACTATGTTATGACACATGAGACGGATGCATTAGCAGAGCGCGCTATTCGCATTACTGGGAGGCTTCCCTTCTCCTGCTGTACTTCTAGGGTGCTGACATCATCTGTGTTAAGAAAGGGGTGTGTGCATCCTGTAGTGTGTTCTCCCAGTTGCCAAAAGGAACATTTCCCTCATACATATCTGCACACACACAATAACCCCCCCATCCAAACACACACACTTGGCATCTGCAGGATTCAAACCACTACCTAACTATGTTATGTCACTTGAGACGGATGCATTAGCAGAGCACGCTATTCGCATTACTAGAAGGCTTCCCTTCTCCTGCTGTACTTATAGGGTGCTGACATCATCTGTGTTTAGAAACGGGGGTGTGCATCCTGTAGTGTGTTCTCCCAGTTGCCAAAAGGAACATTTCCCTCTCATAGCCTTTCACACACACAAACCCCACTCACCCACACACACTGAGCATTTGCAGGATTCAAACCCCTACCTAACTATATTATGACACTTGAGGGTGACGCATTCGCAGAGCACACTATCCGAATTACTGGGCATCTGTTCTGCACCTGTAGTATTTCTAGGGTGCTGACATCTTCATTTCCACAGAGGTTTGTAGATGTCGTACTACCTGTCAGGTGGGGGATAGCATGTATATGCATTTGCAGCCACCTACATCAGGGTCAGATGTGCACATCGCACTGGCAGGTTATGTCCTATACCATGCTTTGGGACCACAGGACCTGTAACACACAACACAACCAGTCCAGCACACCACACCCACATCCAGGACACACACCTAGCTTCCCTGGGAACAGTGCCAGGATATGCAGGTATTCACATATACCATTCCAGTTGTTAACATCAGGTACAGGCATATTGTGTGTGAGAACTACTCAGGCCTCTACCACTTTACCCTACCGCCACTACAATTTGTGGGTCCATGTGCTATGGCAGAACCACACACCACAGCCACATGGGTTAATACATATTGCACCTGTCCATCTGCAACGTGGGTACTCACTGTTCCACACCAGAGGTAGACCACCATTGTTGATACCTGCCCATGTCCACCTTTCCCTGGACATCCATATCCCATCTCCACCCCCAGGCAAGGTTGTCACTGCACACAAACTGTGTTTAGCACAAGCAGACTCTACACTTGTGTAGACTGGGGTGGATGACTTCAGAGGACCCATGCTGGAGGACTATACTGGCCACTCAGCATAATCCTTGACACTTGCATCCTATGAGCATGTGTACAGTTTGCATTGGTCATGCTATCCCACATATACCCATGACTGCTCCACAACAAGACACCTGTCAGCTGTACACCGGCCATATATGCGCCGTTCTACAGACAGAGCGACCTACTACATTGCAGAGCTGTAGCCCACAGAGAGAGGACATCTGTGGACGTTTCCAGCATGGCACTTCATTCACACATACTCATTACAACACAGTGTTGATAGTGGAATCGTCCAGAGAATGCAGGTAGGGCTCCCCTCAGTCTGTTATTGACGGACACCTACTGTCAGAGATCCTCAGCAACCCTCTCACAGCACACACCGACAACATGGCTGTGGCTTAGCACATTCAATCCCTGAGACCTCCACGGTGCCCCTGCTTGACAGAGGCACAGCTCACTAGCCTCACATGTTGCCTTCTGTGACATACTGTACAGTGGCATGGTAGCCTACTATCCTGGGGATGCAGTTGCCAAGCACACTCTGGCTGAGCTGCCATTCCCTGGGGCAAGAAGCCTAGTATTGACCTCTACACCCATATGTTCAATTGTCAGATGCACAATATTTGTAGTGCTGTTCTACTGTTTGCAGGTCTTTATTGCCATAGCCTTCCCTGTTCCTATGACCAACTTGTGTATCTGTGGCAGATGTTTGCATATGATGGCGGTCCACTATATCACTTATGTCTCTGTGGTCATTTACTGTGTGCACTGGGCTGATTGCTGTGTTGTGGTTGGTTCCTGGACTGACACGTACAAATACCAGATATGTGTGGCCAACTGCTAAATGGAGATATGGCCTAAGTGTGTGAGCATGCCCAGTTCAGCCTTTCCATGTCATGTTGTCTGACATATGCCTCATTTATCAAAGTGTGCGAGCATGCCCAGTGTGAGCTTTCCATATGTTGTACTCTGAAGTCCAACACATATTTGGGTGTGTGTGACCTTCATCATTGTCACACGTTTATGATTGTGTGCTGGGTGTCATGTTGTGTACTAACTGGCTGACTGCTTCGTGTCTGCCACAACAGGGATTATACTGTGCCTGCAGGAATTGCATGGGATACTTTGCAGACAGTTCTCAACATACTTTCATAATGACCTAACACTGTAGTACCGTATAGTGTACTGGTTCGGTATTTCACTGTAGTGGACAGTATCCTGGGCTTTAGTCCTATCACTGCTTGACATCCTCATAGTGAGCACGACAGACTGTGTAGGGGCCTGTTGTGCACATATGACCATGTTGCAATATGTTCAGATATGGACTACCTACACCAGGCTCGTCCAACATTGCTAGTGTATTCCACAACATGGGTGGGCATTGGCAAACACTAGCGATGTTCTGTAGGCCATTGCTGATGGTAGTCACAGGGTGTGTTTGTCCTTTGACACACATTGTAACTGGGGTTTGCCATTACATATGTCATGGTTGGTATACTGTGCCTCTGTCTACCTCTGACATAACAGTGATACCCAGGGTAGCCTACCATCTCCCATACACTCATCAGGATGCCTCTTGAGGGGTGTCGATATGTGGCACTCTGGCTGCCCTGTATCAGGAGTTTACTGCAGTGTGGGGGTGCCTTCTGTGTTATGGATCATTCTGTACAGCTTGTCCTATGTATGTCAGTGCTGGGGTTCAGGTCCCTCATGTGCATAGCTCACTGCCATTCAGATTGTACAAGGTGCAACATGTTCATTCATTCCAGGTTGGACATGGCATCATGAATCAGGCACAGCTTTCCTGTAGCCGGGAAGGATGGACGTGTGTGGGGCTGCAGTTTGTTTACTCAGGCAACACATGGCATCTGTTCAGGCTCTTTGCTACCCCTGGTGGGGTACTGCTGTGGACTTTACAGTCGTTGGAGGTGTCTGCTGCGGTATATCCCACAAGGGCTATTGCAGTCGGTTGTGATGCTGATGGAGGATGGCTGCAGAGCCAGAGTGGTTTCCCCTTATCTACATCTGCCAGCCTTCATGTTTGGGTGGGTATATGGTACATGTTTCTACGAACACTACAGACACATGTTTGTCCAGTGCAGGTTATTTATCACCTTTTGTACCCAGGTCTCACATTACATGTTAGGTGCCTCATGGGTTAACACCTGCGTGGTATTTTGTGGGCACTTACTGTATATCCACAGTGGTTGTCTATGCACATTTCTGCGATTAGCTTGCTGACTTGGCTATGGCTACAGTTGTTTGTTTGTGGGTGGCCCTTTTGTGGGTTTCTTGTGTCAGCTGTGGGTCGGATACGGTGGGCTGTTTGTACTCCTCTGCATACATGCTCAGTCACAGTCCTTCCATGTTGGCCTATACCTATGGGACATGTATACAGAACGGGGGTGGGGGGGACGAGACCAGGCCTTGTGGGATGCCACTCATATCCGCTTTGTAGTCTGGCATGGATGCAGCATGTCTGACCATGTCAGTTCTATCTTTGGTCTGCTTTGCAACCCCTCTACTGACATAGGGGTGTATATTTAAGCTGGTGAACATATCCATACTGAACACGTACGGTATGGTCTAGAAGCATGTGCATGGTCCAGCTACGCTGTGTGGACCACATAGCCCTCATCACTGACCTTAATGACTGCTTCAAATGGGTCAGACATGTTTAGGGGCGGTTCTGCAGTTACAACAGCCACAGTGTGTCGGGTCCGGTATCAGTAGGTCCACATTAGCCTTCTGTCTGCGGTACATACTGATCCTTTCCATAGCTGTACAGAACAAGCTTGTCAGGATCCTGGGGTGTTAGTTTGGAGTATCCATTCAGGCAACCCCTTTGTTGTGATGGACCACTGTTGTTGTACACTGCTCTTTGGGTACATACCCTGTGGTAAGGCTGACATTGGCCAGTAGTGTGATTTTGCATTCCATTACTCTGGGGTCCATGTTGGCCTCAGCACAGGACACCGTCACATACCTTTGCTGCTGTGTGTTCTGCTTTTCAGATGATGGCTGTTACCTCAGCATCTGCAATGTCAGGGGACCATCTGCTGGGATAGGTATTTTGCACTCGGGGGGGGGGGTGTTTGCACTGCACCTGACAGGTTGTATGTTAGCAATATGTGTGTGTGTTTGGTATCTTGTTTGTAATATCTGTGTGATTCGGAGCATATCTGTGGATGCCCAGCATGGTTCCTACCATCAGTTGGGTAAGCCTTGTGATTATCCTTAGTGTCCTGTACGTGTTGTATCTTCATAGGTTCATGGGTTCATAGTAGGCTAGACACCATAGGCCATTGGTAAGCCTAGCTAGAGTGTGTGTGTCTTTTGCCACCCCTTGCTATGTTTAATTATGGCCATTTATGAGGCTCTTCACTGTGCCTCTGTCTGGTCGTGACACAGAGGGGACCCCCAGTATACATGTACGGTCATCTATCCACTTGGCAATATTCCTGTTGAGGGGTGTCAGTGAGGGGCTCTGCCTACCATGGATTGGGATCCTGTTTCTGGGTGTGGGGGGCCTATGGGTTATGTATCTGTCCCTCCAGCACATCTTATTTCATTATGTGTTGAGGTTGACATCTGTGACTCTCACAGCTCCAATGGCTTTGATTTCCTGTGGTGTAGCATGTCCATTACTCCTGTGTTGGACATGGCCTGGTACAACGGACATACAATGCCTCTGTGTAGGCAGTGTGTGGCTGCAGTCAGCTGGGGTGTCTACAGCCAGGCAGCATATGACATATATTCCGCACACTTTATCCTGTTGGTGGGGTAACTATGAGGTCTTCCCAACCGCTGCAGGTGTCACGTATGGTACATCCCATATGAGTCATTGTACTAGATTGTGGGTCTGATAAGGGGACAGTACAGCAGCACAGTGACCCCTGTTGATGTTGGTGTGAATCCTTTCATGATACGGTGTCCAGTATCAACAGTCTTCATAGCCACATTGGCATTGCGGCTGTCACATGACAGATTAATGTCGACCTGTGTCCCTAGGTCCCTGATGACTCCTTGCATACATAATGGTTTGACACATATGTGGTACTTTGTGTACCTTGTCTGGTATTTGGTGGGACATCCATACTGTCCAGTGTCTTTGGATGTCTGGCGGGGTTCTTGTGTGTGAGAGTGTAGTCTGTTGCATGCTACAGACTGTACAGCAGTTTTGACTACAGTTATGTGCACATGGGTGGTGTCCACTGCTTTGTGCATTGTCAGTTACCTGGCTATATGGGTGTCTGTGCTGCATATGGATACTCCCCCTCTTTTGATGTCTTGGTGCAGGTGTTGGGGCCATAACACATGGTATGTGGTATAACCTAGTAGTGCTGGTGTGGTATCACTAGGCCTGCAGCAGGCTTCTGTCACTGGACAGACATCAATGTTCTCCATAATGGGAGGTGCCTCAGGGGCATGCATATTGCAGTTTACACATCTGGCATTGGGCAGCATTACCCTTATGTTTCCTACCACTTATGTTTTCTAGGGTGTTGGGTAGTCTTTTTGGCCTTGCCTACATACTGCTCTATGGAGGCGGCAATGGCCTTATCCAGTATCCAGACGCCCAGGGGTAACAGATGCAGGCCATCCATGGAACAGCAGCATGGCTTGTCATGCTTGACATCTCCAGCAGACACACATTACACCCTCTTGGACTGACAGCTGTAACTGTGCCAGCTGTTAAACATGAGCATTCTGTGTTTGTACTGTGGCATCATTCTTGGTGAGGGTTGGATGCTGCACACAGCCAGTGTCATCCCGCCCTGGGGTACATACTCGGAGGGACCATACATGTCTCATTTGTTGTTGACCAGGGAGGTACATCTCAGGTAATTCACCCCAGCATGGACATTAAGTGCATCATATTCCTGCTTGCTTTGGGGTGACCTGCGTACTTGTGTTACATGGCATTTTGTGGCTACCTACAAGCAGCTTACTCCACCCTTTCCCCTGTTCAGTCTGGTGAGTGGGACAGCTGTGTTTCTGCCTATACAGACACCTATTATGACTGTATCAGGCATTTGTTTCTCCTTCGGGCCTCTGACTGTTTGGCACACCAGCTTTGCTTACTATTCGTTGCATGTGCTATGTTTGAAGGTTGTGGTTGCTAGTGATCTACTTTGGAGGCGTCTGTTGGTGTGGTGTGTTTGTAATTGCGGCCTCTGGGCATATTTGTCTGTGTTTATGTGTTTGGTTTACAGTTGGGGTAGGTCTATGTGGGACTGGGTTCGTGGTGTATGTGGCTACCTTCTCCTCCTGACTACTGTTGACAGTACTGGCTTGTTGGAGCTCAACCTCTGCTTGGATACATGGATGCATCTATCACATATGTCTGTATTTATTCGGGGTGTTGTGGTTGTCTGTGTACTTGGGACAGGTGTCACATTGCCTCTGGATTCATAGGTTATACTTGTTGTGGCTGGACTTAGTGGATTGTATGTGTGGACATATGTTGTTGCCATACTACTGGTCAGTGATTACTTCCCTTTTTATGTTTGCTCTATCATGTGGTATCTTCCTCATTCTCTTGCATGGTTTGGTAATGGCTGGAGCCCAGCATGCCAGATGTCTGCGTGTATGGCATTGTGTGTTGTTGTTATTTGTGATTGCATACTCCAAGCATTCCTGGCTGTGTTCATGGAATGCCTGTATAACATGTTCTGTGGTGTGTCCCATGTTCTGCACTTGCACAGGGCCTTTTCTGGATTCAACATCAGTTTTGTGGGCTGCGTCCTATACTTTACACATGTTTTGCACTGTGGTATTCTGGCCAGGGACTGGGGTCGGGTGTGTATTTCCAGTGTGCTTACTCTATGGTCTTGTCTTACCAGTGAGGGGTACACTTCTCATCTTGCCATCCAGTACACATGTTGCTGATTATCACATCCAGTATGCTTACCCCTCTTGTGGGGGTAGTACATTGTTCCTGGGCAGTTTGGTTTATGGCATCTGGGTAACTTTCCCCTACTGTGTTGGTGCTAGTACGATGCTAACGGTGTTTGTCTGGATATTTTCAGTCGAACAACATAATGTGGTTTGGGGGGCTTGATATATTCATGTATTCTGACATAGGCCAGGTGATGTTCCTGGTATTAGGACAGTAGTCTGCAGCAGGCTATCTACTGCAAGGCAGTTTTAGCCATTGGTATTTGACCATGGCTATTCCATGCTGCTTCTTGTTGTGGTACCAACATGGGGGTGTGGCTATCCTTGCCATTTCTTGCTAGTCACCCACCTTTTGTAGCTTGTTCCATGTTTTGCGGCTGTACAGCACAGTATGAGGTGTGACCTGGTAGTGCTAGGGTGCTGCTGTGAGCCTTGCCCAGTTCTCTATTACAGGACTGGTATCTACATTCTCCTTACTGTGTGCATTTACACTGCACACATCTTACTGTTTGTACATCTGTCATGGGGTAGTGTTACATCTAGGTTCCTATCCCTTGTAGAACCTATGAGGTTGGGTGTGTGTTTTGTGACTTACCTATTCAGGGCATGTTGTGGGTACTGACAGCCTTTGCCAGTATCCATGGGGCATGGCATGGTAGGTACATGCCACCCCTAGCAGGTGGTGCATCATGTCGGACTCCGCATATCTTCCCAGCCTGTGACACATTGGCTCCCCTTTGACTGACTGCATTACTTCAGCCGATTATTGTACTTGATCTTCTTGTCTACATAGTGTGGCATCATGCTTGGTGGGGTGAGATGTTAGGCAGGGTCTTCATATTTGCATATACTAGATGTTGTTACATTGCTTGACATATGGCAATCATGCCTCAGGTGGTGCTGCAGGGCTGCCTCTGTCGGATGCACATACTACACTCCCTGTACATGTTTGAGAGCAGGTTGTGTCATGTTAGGCATCCCTGTTACTATATGAGTGAGTCAGAGAGGGGTATCATTCCCAGGGTTCCTACTGTGCCAGTGTATGTGCTATGCGTTGCCTCTTTGCCAAGGCCAGGGCATACTGGGCACGCCTCCTTCTGCCTACTGGGGCAGGCTCAGGTTGTTCCTCCTCCGAGTCACGCTCTGCCTGTGATGGCCCTGGCAATGGTGGGGGGCTGTTTCCCTATGCTGGTCCTGCTGCAGCTGTTTTCGCAAGATCATATTATGTAGCATAGCACATACCATGACAATTTGGGTACATGTAGTTGGTGTGTACTGCAAGGCTCCACCAGATGTGTCCAGACACCGGAACCGTGACTTGAGCAGTCCAAACACACGCTCTATCACATTACGTGTTTGTGCGTGTGCCTCATTATGGCGTTCCTGTTCAGGTGTGTGTGTGTTTCTGATGGGTGTCATCAGCCACGGCTCCAGTGCATAACCTGCATCCCCCACTAGGTGTCCGTGTGGGATGTCCCCACTGGCAAATGTCTGGTACAGCTGCGTCAAATGCCAGATGTGGGAATCGTGATAACTCCCAGGGCAGCCAGCACACACATTCATTATTATGCCCTGGGCATCACACATGACCTGGCAGTTGATGGAGGGGAAGCCCTTGCGGTTTATGTAGGCCCTACCCCGCTCTCCTGCTGGTGCTTTGATGCATATGTGCATGCAGTCTATAGCACCCAGTACCTCAGGGTGTTCCGCTATTTGCTGGAAGAGACACATATTGCTGGCCAATACCTCACGGGCATTGGGGAAATATACATGATCACCGACATGTGCTGACATGGCATCCAGGAACTGGTGTAGTACCCTGGAGGCTGATGCCTGTGATATCCCCATCATATCACCAGTTGGTCTCTGGAAGGTACCTGTTGCTAGTATTCTTAGGCCAACACATACCTTGGTTTCCACTGGGATGGGTTCCCCTCTGTTGGTTCTGTGTGTGAGGCGTGGCCTGCACAGCTCAACAATCTGCTGCAGGAGCTCTCTATCCACTCTATAGCGCTCTACTATCTCCAGCTCATGTAACCCGTGGTAGGTGACCCTGGGCCTGTACACTCTTCTCCGTCTCCTCACTGTGGGTTGTCTGGCACCATCTGCATTGTCACCACCCTCAGCAAGTCGCCTATGTCTCATTATGACAGCTATGGCAGCCCCTAACATTTCTGCTCTGAGTGAAGCTTTTTCAGTTTTCACTTCTATTAGCTTACTCCTGTCTTGCAGTGTCTCTTAATGAAAACATCCTGCACTACTGTTTGCAGAGTTTTAAGTGCTGGGCTGGGCTACTATTCTGCCTGTGTAATTGCCTGTTTCTAATTATTTTCACCTGCTAGCTTCAGCAGTTATCCCTGCTAGCTTCCTATTAATTCTGTTGCTTCCTTTTTCCTCTCTGTTTCCTCAGGGGGGAGCAACTTGCATACTATCTGAAACACGCTCACAGTGGCTTACACACGCGCACACGTGCTTACACGGTTAAGAATCCACTTATTCAGGTTTAGACGCAAGTACACCCGCGCAAACACTGTTACACGTCTGCCAACAGCCTCCAACATACTCAGCCTGCCTTACACGTGCGCACACCCGCGCAAACAGTGTTAAACATCTCCCAACATGCTCCCACATGCTCACACTGCCTTACACGCGCGCACACTGCCTTACTCGCGCTTCATTGCGTGCACACGTGCGCATGCACGGCCAGCAAGAAACTTTGTTGTAGGTAACAGTGTACACCTTCCATTTCTTGTCTTTCCATGACTTATCTAGTGGCACACCTCTTTCCATGATCTGTGCCTGTCATCTGTCATGTTACACTGGCCTCCAATGAACTGCGTTTCTTTCTACCATTCCCCCCTGTGATGTCACCTATCTCCTACTCTATTCCACCCCCTTTTGTATCTCTTACACTACTCAGACCGTGCTCATTTGATATGTGACTGTGAGATTCAGTATCCTAACCCTCATTTACATGAGATTGCCTACTAATGCTTAGTTACATGTCTTAGACTCAGCTTCCCCCCTTAGCAACCACTACACGGTGGCCATGTTGGTTTTGGTCTGCTGGTCCCTGCATTGTCATTCCATGTATTGCATGAAACCCACATTTGTGGGTTTATAACCTTCTTTTATGTTTTATACAGCGCAGCCCGTTTGCTGGCTGCGCTGGGTTTAAACATCGGCGATTGACGAAAAAACATATTTTTATATTTTTGCATCGGGTTATCTTGCCAATGGCCACATATTTGGCCATTGGCATGCTGCCTGACTCATATGCAACCTTTTTTTGGAGCTGACATCGTTCCGTTGTGGATTTGGCAGGAATGTACTCAGTTGTCAACTGAGTACATTTCTGCAGCTAAAACGTGTCCTACACGGACTGGTTTCTGCTTCGTGGATCGCTAATATACCTCATTTGCATACCTTTCGGATGCAAGTGAGGTATTTAGCATGTCCACGCCCAGTCCGTGTAAGAGACGTTTTAGCTGGTCTCTTACACGGAGTTTAGGGCTGTTCCTGGATCGCGAGGCTTGCATGGAGTGTTGCATGTCTCTTACACTCCATGCAAGCCTTCGTGAATCCTGCCCATAGAGAATTTTCATAAAGAAGGAAAGTTGTATGTTTGTGTACATTGTAAATATCACTCAATGATATTCATTCCTGAGGTAAAGCATATGTATTTGATTTAAACTTGAACACGTTTTATTAAAAATACAATTTAACTTGTAGAGAGTTGAATACTATAGCTATAGTACAAAGATTTTCATAAAAGGTATAACTACTGGAACATATGTCATCTGATATTAAGTCTTCAAACCAGTTCCACTGCTAATATTTGTGTTTATGAATTCATAACTGGCCCTCAAGAACTTTTTCAATGACTTGCATACAAATTATATTTTAGATAGACTACACCATGTTTGTAGGACAGAGAAGTAATTACATGACCTGTAAGGCCTGATGTTGCAAGTTCTATATTTGGTAATGCTAATAAATACATAAAGTATCTACACTGCAATTATCCTAATTATATGTCAGCACTAAAAAATTAAAAGCACTACACCCTCACAAACTCCCATTGAGTACCTCGTTCACCATTGGCCCTTTTTTTTTCAATTATAAAGGAATTCCTAATACTATTCTAGCATGTCCAAAGGTCAGTTGTCAATCTCCTCTCTGGTCCAGCTGGTGAATCTGGGAATCTTGAGGCAATGTTACAACTGCCTCATGTACACAGACAACCCTCTCCTCCTCCCAACAAATTCCAACACATGTGAGAGATGCAACCATATAGCCAAACTGGAGGCTAAGCTCTCTCAACTCAGTACTGGCGAAACCTGTCAGGAGGAGAAGGAAACCACACTCACTACAATTCCAGTCTCACATAGACCTACCACGACAGCAAACCAAACACATAAACACACAAAAACATACTCGGAGGCTCTAAATAAAAATCTGCCTAAGCAGCAGAGACCTCCAAAGCAGACACTCAAGCAGCCGCTACCCCAAAACAAAACACGTGCAACACATAGCTCACAAAGCCAGTGTGCTGAACAGTCACAGCCCTTAAGGCTAAACAACACACCTGATACACTTATAATAGGTGACTCTATCATCAGGCACACTGACGTCCCGCTCACCAGGCTGAACAAGGAGAAGGTCACAGTGAGCTGCCTGTCGGGTGCTAGGATCCGCCACATAACACAAGCACTCAGGTCACTCCAAGGCAAGTACAAATATGACTCAGTCATTGTCCATGCTGGTGTGAATGACCTGAGACGTACCTCCCTGGACTACATGAAAAGAGACATAGAGGAGCTCTCTGAGCATGTGGCCCAGGCCGGTATGACCCTGACCTTGAGTAGCATCTTACCCTTACCAAGAATGATGCCACAATATGAAGACAAGATGATCAATTTCAACAATTGGCTTAAGTACTGGTGTCATTCAAAGGGGATCCAATGCCTGTCAGCCTGGGATGACATGCTCGACAGGCCACGATGCTTCACTAGGGACAGCTTGCACCTGTCACCCCTGGGCTTTCGGATATTGGCAAAGGCTCTTGCTACCCCCATAGTGCCCTTTTTAGGCAAGGCTCAAAAGACAAACCCACCTCCATAGGTATCACAAGGGATAAGAAACTAAGAGTAATGCTACTCAACGCCAGAAGTCTAAACCTGAAGATGCATGCACTCAAAACTCTCCTTAGCATGGAGAACATTGATATCTGTGCAGTAACAGAAACCTGGTTCAAGGATGCCGAGAGCACCCTAGCACTACCAGGTTATACCTCATACCATGCTTTTCGGCCCCAAAACTTGGACCGAACCAGAAAAGGAGGGGGAGTATCAATATTCGTCAAAGATGCCCACACCTCCAGGTTGGTGGCACAGCATGAAGCATCAGAGACTATCCATGTGCAACTAACAGTGGGTAAAACTGCCTTCCAGTTTATAGCCTGCTACAGACCACCCTCCCAAACCCAGGAACCCCACACGGCCTTCCTGAGAAGACTGGAAAATATGAAGGCCTCTCCAAACACCATTATATTGGGCGACTTCAACTACCCAAACATAGACTCTAGCTCCAACACACTAGCTCAAAGGTTCCTAGAATTTATAAACTCAAATGCTATGGAACAACTTGTTACCACTCCCATAAGAGAGGAAAACATATTGGACCTGATCATCACCAACATGGGGACTCTATGCTGCAGACCAGAAGTGTATCCCTCACCGGTAAGATCAGACCATAAACTAATCTCACTGGATATTCACATCCCGACCCCACCCCCTGCCCAGAAAACCACAGTGAAAAACTTCTCTAAAGCAAATTTCACACTCCTCAAAACCAAGGTGGAATCCTTCAAAGCCCCCGGGCCTGTGGAAAATACGGCCCAGACCGCAGAATCCTTTATAAACACATTCTATGAACACCTTCAGGAATGCATGGATCATGCAATCCCAAATAAAACCAAGACCCAATCCTCCAAAGGCAGACATCCTGTCTGGTGGGGCCCAGCCATAAACAAACTATACAATAGAAGGAGGAAGCTACTACATGATAGAGCAAAATCCCAAAAAGGGAAGGCATCTCTGATCAGTGTTAGCAAACAACTACGGGCACTCATAAAATCGTCTAAGGCCAGCTTTGAGAGAAAAATTGCACAGGACACTAAGGATAATCACAAGGCTTTTTTTAGTTATGTTAGGAACCTGGGTGGGAATTCCCAGATATGCTCAGAATTAGTCCAAAATGACAAAAAATACACCGAACCCACAGACATTGCCAACATCCTAGCTGACAGGTTCAGCGCAACCCCCCCCCCACCAAAAGGGAAAATATCTATCCCAGCAGAGTGCTGCCCCCCTGACATCTCAGATGCTCAGGTAAGAGCCGCCCTCTCCAAAGCAAAAAACACAGCATCAATGGGACCAGACGGTGTCCCAGGCTGTGTCCTACATGAACTCCAAGAAGAGCTAAACCCAAACATAAAGCTACTGTTCAATCTCAGCCTTACCACAGGATATGTACCCAAAGAGTGGCATACAGCAACAGTGGTCCCTCTCCACAAAGGTGGTGCCTCAACGGATCCTGGAAACTATCGCCCCATAAGCCTGAATAGCTTGGTCTGCAAAGCTATGGAAAGGATCATCATGGACCTCATAAAAAAAGATATTGGGGACCTACAGACACTGGATCCTACCCAGTCCGGCTTTGTTAAGGGCAGATCCTGCCTCTTAAACCTGGTCGATTTCTTTGAAACAGTCACCAAGGCCATTGACGAGGGGAAGGTGGTCCACACAGCCTACCTGGACCTCACAAAAGCCTTCGATACAATACCCCACTCGGGCATTATAGATAAGCTCACCAGCTTAAATATAAACCCCTATGTCACTAGATGGGTTGCAAACTGGCTCAAGGACAGAACCCACATGGTTAGAATTGCTGGAGACATGTCAGACTCCAAACCAGTAACAAGTGGCGTCCCACAAGACTCAGTCCTGGGAGCTGTCCTGTTCGGTATATATTTCTCGGAGGTACAGGCCAACATGGAAGGACTGTGGCTGACCAAGTTCGCAGATGACTGCAAACTGGGCGCTATAATCGACTCTCCAGCCGACACAAGCATCCTCCAAAAGGGCCTCATAGAAACAGACAATTGGTGCCAGAGCCATGGCCTCAAGCTAAATGCCAAAAAGTGTATAGTCATCCCTTTAGGCAAAAACAAAGTGCCCACAAATTACCACATAGGTGGTAATCCATTAAGTACAGAAGAAGTAATTAGGGACCTGGGGACCCAAGTTGATAACAATCTCTCATTTGACAACCACGTGGCCAAAGTGGTTAGAAAAACATTTTATATAGCCCACCTAATCATGAAGGGATTCACATCTAGATCAGGGAGGTCATCGTGCCTCTTTACTCATCCCTCATCAGGCCCATAATTGAGTACAATGCCCCTTTGGGATGTACCTTACCAGACACCTGCAGCAACTGGAAAGACCCCAAAAGTGCCTCACCAAGAGGATCAAAGGGCTCAAACAGATGCCATATGCTGCCCGGTTAAAGAAACTCCAGCTCTACTCAGTGGCATACCACCTGCTCAGAGGCAATCTGTGCCTGACGTATAAAGCCATGTCCAACCCGGAATTAATGGACATGCTGCACCTCAGAAAATCCAAATCCCATCGAGCTACGCGCTCGAGAGACTTGAACCTCAGCACTGAAATAAATAGGACATACTGGAGGGACAGATTCATAACCCAGAGGCTCCCTTCACTCTGGAATAAAATCCCAGTCCAGGATAGGCAGAGTCCCTCATTGACTCTCTTCAAGGGGAATCTTGATGAGTGAATGGGGGATCGTAGGTTTACCCCGGGTATCACTTCTGTGTCACTGTTAGACAGAGGCACAGTATACTAACCTCGAAAAAGGGCATAGCAAAATTAATTTAAAATGGGTGGCGAAAGCCAAACACACTCTGGCTAGGCTTATAAATGCCCTAGGGCAGATAGCCTAGTATGAACCTATGAACCTATGAACCTATAATGAATGTGTAACTATGAAGAGTCAAAGTCAGTAGTAGGCAAGAATTTTTTTTGCTGCTGCTGTTGACTTCAGGCCTTTCTTTCCCCTATAGCCTTGATCCCCACAAGTCCCATCCATACTACTTCTCTGGTGTGGCCCACACTGGTAGGGTATTCTTACTGAGAGAGCACTCATGCATGCAATCCTCCATCTACCCAAACAAGGTAAACAGGTTTAGAGGTCAGCTAAGCAAGAGGAAAGTAACAGATGCTGGAGGAGACCATCATATTGTATCTCACAGTGTTTTTGCTTTACATCCTAAGATCATTCCCTAAATCCTGTCAGCAACTTAACAGCATGAGAGGGAAATGAGGATTATCGAGACGTCCCCCTGTCTCCCTTGATGGGCCCATAACAGCAGCCAAAATTGCTCTGTCTTACTACCCATTCAACCTAGCATCATTATTTTGAGTTCCATCCTCCAGCAGACCTCTAGCATTAAGACATCCAGAATGGCCCTCCTTCCCACTACAGACTCACACATCCTCCCTGCCAGCACCATCAGAGATACGAGCCACAAACTGAACTCAGGTCACGCCGGTCATAGTCAGAGCTTCATTCTTCTATGCCACTGGTCTGGCTATCTTAGAGTCTAACTGATGCAAATGAACACCACTCAGTATAAGAATAATTTAACTCAACAGCTACAAGATGCAGTTTAGAGATAGATAGTCTGATAGTATGAGATAGATACGGGTGTTTCTTGTATGAGTATCTGACTCATACCATGCTATGGTATAAGCAGGCTTTTGATAAAAGTCCATGGGTTGCATTTCTAATTTTCAGAATAGTGATACTAAATGTACAAGAAAAGGACAGAATATAATATGTCTAAGAATGTGGTACCCTGACTTATTTCCCTCACTCAGAGACACAATGATCTCCAAATTAGTATACATAAATAGAGGCATGTATAAAAATAAACTACTGGCAAAAGAGTGAGGTTCAACATTTGCTGTATTTATTTCCTATTTGCACTATTGTTTTGAGTTGCAAGACCTTCAACAGAGATCTGCTAAAAGACAACAATAGACATAAATTTACTAAATATATAGTTCTACAATTAAGATTTCAGCATCACTGGATTTGAATTTTAATCTGGATTTGACTCTACCACTGACAACAAATGAAATTCTATCCCTTATTTGAATGAGTCAGAAACTGTGTTCTCTT
Organism: Protopterus annectens; assembly: GCF_019279795.1. Taxonomy (NCBI): domain Eukaryota; kingdom Metazoa; phylum Chordata; order Ceratodontiformes; family Protopteridae; genus Protopterus; species Protopterus annectens. The sequence continues at coordinate 687,515,936 of NC_056731.1, forward strand.
TGATAATCTGGAATGACAATGGGGATTTTTTTCTGGCTGAGCCATGTCTCAGTTATTAGAATGAAACAGTGGAAATTTTCAAGCTTGTGAAGTTTGTCAACAAATCTAGGTTCATCAGTCAAGAAGATTGTACCTCACTTGTCTTACTTATATTACCACCAGATAAGGCTTCACTAATTTCACTGTTTTTTATAAGATTGCACTAAAGTTTATTTCCATCATAGCTTAAGAAAAGCCAATCAATGTGATTCATTTTTCACACAATAATAAAGGTTGGGGATTGGTATAATAGTTAAGATATTTGCCTTATAAACAAGAAGAGCAAGGTTTAATTCCCACCAAGGAAAGTTGTCTAGCTGTAGAATAGCCCACAAGTGTAGTTAGCCTATTACTTACTTATCCACATAAGCACAGACCACTGAAAAAGTATGAAACAAATGTCATTTCTGAGAAGGCTTATTGGGTTTAAGTTATCAAAATGAATAGAAAGAGTAATATCACCAAACACTACCTTAAAATTCACGTGTTTAAGTACATCTTTAAAAGACCAATAGCATGACATCTCTATTGTTTTTTTATGGAGTATTTGCAAGATAATTTGTTCCTGCCACTGTTGCTACAAATTGATAGTTAACACAAAAATGTATGTTAAAAAATGCTTCTTTAATGTGATCAAGACTTCAAACACTCACACATGAAATTAAGAACAGTAATCTCTTTATCCTTTGAATGAATGTTCCCAGTGTTATAAATCTGCTGTTCAATGCTAGATGCATTTATTATTAATTATACAAGGTAAACAAAATTTGAACAGCCTAAGGAGTTAAGTGAATCATTACTGAATTTTTGTAACATTATAATATCTTCCAGTCGTCTGTTTCATCCTTTTATAGATAGATAGATAGACAGATAGATAGAGATATGTAGATAGACAACTGGGTACAAGTAGCTAGGTATACCTTCTCAGATAAAGCAAACAAGTTAAAAAAATCTACACAAACATCAGGGAGAATAAAAGCATACAGTGTATGAAACATCAACAGCAAAGCAATTTGAGGGAACATACAAAAAGGAGATAATAAAAACAAATCAGTGTGACCTTATCATAATTAAGTTATTTAGAATATACCAAAAAAATGTAACGGACTGGTGAAAATAAGAAACTAAAAACCAATAAGTTCACCAGCAGGACTAGTAGACATGAAATTTATTTTTGGGTTAAGCACAGCAGGACTAGTAGACACGAAGCTGCCACATCAATTCTCAGGTCCAGGATATATGAGCATTTATATGATATTAAGAATTCAAAAGAAACTAATGCCTTATTCAGGCATAGTAAAATTGGAATTGCCTAGACATAGTAAGGTCTTGTTGAATCTTATCATGGTGGCTGCCAAAAAATAATTACTAGGAAATGGAAATCAAAGTCTAAACCAACTGTACTAGAAGTAGTGAATATAGTAACAGAGATAAAACTGGAATTGGGATCTTTAGAAAAGGGTAGGAGCAAATTCCATAGAAAAAGTGGGAATTGTGGAAATAATTCATGCAGAGGAGAAGTAGTAAATATAGTAACAGAGATAAGACAACTGGAATTGGGATCTTTAGAAAAGGGTAGGAGCAAATTACATAGAAAAAATGGGAATTGTGGGAACAATACATGCAGAGGAAGAATGAGGTTTAAAAGAAGGCAGGATTTGAATGAGCTCTGAAATGTTGGACTGACAATGACTAGATAGATTATAAGTGATGTATAATGTTTGCAATTAAAATTATGTCAATATAGTTTGTTTTCATTTATGTAAATGTATGATTGTCTATGCCATATGTGATAATTTAATAAAGATGTTTCTTATTTAAAAAAATTCTGAAAACTATGCCATCTCAATCTTCCCTATTATTGCTCCACTTTTTTGCCCAATTTTCTCTATATTTTCCCTAGTTCCTTTTCCTCTAGGGCAATTTAAGCTAAACAGTATTCCATCAATATCTTCTTAATGGTCTACCACCTTCTCTCACCTTTTCTTCTATTAGATTGCAGTCAAGGGTTCTTTCTTTCTATAAGGCATTATTAACTAAGTCTATAATAGTTGGCATACTGATGACGTAGTATAACCCTGTGAACCTATGAACTATTAACTAGGGATTCTTCAGGCAATACAGCAGTTACAAATCACAAAAGAAGAACAATTAAACCTTCTAGTGATGTGCTGACATTGACTAAGAAAGTCAGTTACTGGAAGAAGTTAAAATGGTAGGTTTGCCTGAACTGAACTCATTGGTCAGGAAGGAAATTCAGTTTTATTTTCCTTAGAAGGAAGAAATAAGTTGTGTCCAGAGTTTAATTTTTAATCCTCAAAGAAAAATGCTTGCAAAGACAACTGAGCCAAATCAGGGAATAGTAAAGTGGAAACAAGGTGCAAGAGCTGTAATATATTGGTCAGGAATGCCAAATCAGATAGAACAAGTTGTGCAGAACTGTGACAAATTAAATTTATATCACAAGAGAAATGTAAAGGATGCCAAGGTTAGAGGTAGCTGAGGCTCACTTTTTAACAGTTTGTGGAGTTGAGATAAAATGGTGATTTATAACCAATCTACAGGAAAGTCTTCAGGACTAGATGGGTATTACTGTGGAGGTTTTGGAGCTAAGATGGAAGAAAGTGATAAAGATCTGGAAGGTTTTGTTTAACACTGTTTTAAAAGGTGAAGCAGCATCAGCATCTTGGAAGAAAGCTGTGGTGGCTTTAATACTTAAAAGTGGTTAAGACCCATCAGATCCAGTTTCATTTAAGCCCATTTTGATTCAGACTCATGATTACAATGTGTTTGTGTTTATAATGGCTAAAAGCATGGCAAATGTATTTCCAAAATTGATAGATATGGATCAATGTGATTTTGTGGAAGGGAGGCAAGTATTTGACTACATAAATAAAATAAATGATGATTCAGAGGGAAGTAGAGTGATAAGAAAATACCACTGTTTGTGTTGGACCTTGATGCAGAGAAAGCTTACAACACAGTAAGCTGGGATTTTATGAGTAGGGTAACAGAAGCATTTACAATCCCTGATACAGTAATAAGGTTAATTAGGGGAATTATGAGGGATTGGAGGCAAATATAAAACAGGGGGATGGGGGTTCCTCTGTGATAAGTTCTGTGTGAACAGAGGAACCAGGTCGGGGGGGGGGGTGTTCTGTTTCCTCTTTGTTATTCACATTATATTTAGAACCATTGGCAATGAAAAGAAGGGACTCAGAAATTCAAGGATATAATTGGTTTTGCAGATGATACTATTTTGTACCTGATAAAAATCAGGAAAAGGACATTTCCCTGTTGTGGAACAATCAGAGATGGCCTTAAGTCTTTTCTGGATACAAAATTAATGATGATAAAACAAAAGCAATAACTGTAAACTATGAACCTACACACAAATTGGTTCACCAATGCCTATATTTATGGGAACATAATAAAATGAAGTACTTCAGAGTATGGGTTAAAAAGTATTCTGTTATGGCAGCAAAGGATATGTGGGAGGAGACTAAACAAATGATAATACCAAAACTGAGAAACTGGAAGCACTGTTTTATGGATATGGAAAGCAAGATACAAGCAGTGAAAATGTTTTTAGTTCCTTTAGTTTTTTTTACACAGGTCAGGCATATTTTTATCAACCAGAGGTGAAATTGTGGATAGCAATTAATAAAGAGTTGAAGGATTTTATCTGGGAGGGGAAGAGAGCAAGAGGTAAGTGGAGTGGGATAAAATGATCCTTCTAATAGAACATGGTGGTTCAGGATTATTTGATTTAAAGAAATATTTCAGAGCTACACACTTAAGGCTCTTACACATACCACAAGCAGAAAGCTATAATCCAAAGTGGAAAGGGATGATGATGAAACAAGGGTAAGCCCACGAAATCAGGAGAGACTGGAATTTTGGAAGTAGATCCTTACAAAGAATAACAATAGCCATACAGAATATTATATTCATAAAGTAATACGAATGTATTCTAAGAACTAAACCAACATGGGAATGGAGAAAAGAGATTCTGCTGGTATGGTTAACTGCATTTAGGGATACAGAGAATAGGCAAAAGGGGGATGGGATTTAATGGTGAAAACTGGCATCCCTATCAAGAATTGATATCAGAGCATGGGGAGAGAAAGGAATATGGTGATCCTAAGTGAAAATCCAGCACTGGTAGAGTTTTTACTCAAATCTAGAACAGAGGTTGTTGTAAAAACAAACAAAAAAGGATAATTAGAAGGGCATACAGAATATTGAATGATGATTATTGGAATCAATTGGAGGTTAGAAAGGATTACCAAGAGAGACTGGATAAACAATTCACAAAGAAATAAGGGGAGGATATATGTATGTCTCACAAATATGCAACTAAGTCTGAAAGATTTAGGATTTTTGGCAGTATTTGCATAGTTATTTTTATACCCCAAGCAGACTCCAGATAATTTTTCCTCAGGTATATTGCATATGTTGCTGGTGTGGTCGGGAAGAGACAGGTAACTGGGATCAGATTTTTGAGAGTGTGATGAGCTGGCAGACTTTAAAATTTTCCTGCAAACTACTCCGTGAGCAATACTGTGTGAACAAACTAGTATAACTAAGGAAATGATTTTTTTCTTTAGCTGTGATACAGGAGCTGAATTGCCTAGACATAGTAAGACCTTGTTGAATTTAGTTTTGGTGGCTGTCAAACAGCAGATACTAGAATATGAAAATCAAAGTCTAAACCAGCTGTATTAGAAGTAGTGAATATAGTAACAGACATAAAAGAAATGGAAGATGGATCTTTATAAAAGCGTGGGAGCAAATTGCATAGAAAAAAACAAGAATTGTGGGAACAATGCGTGCAAAATAATGTTCCAGAGGAGACATGAAGTACAAGAGAAGGCAGGAACTGAATGAGTTATGTAATGCTCAAATGACAATGACTGTATAGAGGATCATATGTGATATATAATGTGCACAAATGTAAATGTCAGTATGGTTTGTCTTCATTTATGCAAATGTGTGATTGCCTATGTCATAAATGATAATTCAATAAAGATGTTTTTCAATAAAGAATAAATGCAAAGTAAAGAAATGTTATCATACCCATCTATGGAATATCATGGATATATATCTTATAGGTATAGACTTTTATTCTCAGTTCAGCAAAAAAATAAAACTGAGAAACACAATTGCAAATGAGATTAGTGCATAGTGCTCTGATTATTTGTGAAAGGTGATACCTGATTTTGTAGGATATTCAAAAAAATGATTGTAATAGTCTTATTAGTACTTTGCTGGCAAGCTTTAGTAGCACTTCAATGATAAAATTATTCCTAGTAATGAGTTGTATCAGGCAAAAGTTAATTAGTGACTTATTTTTATGTCTCTGAAACTGAACACAACAGGCAGAACAACTGGGCTGTTTACTCTTTTAAGTACATACAGATAGCCAGCCAGGCAGAGAGACAGAGGCACATGAGTGTGTGTGCACACACACGCACACACATGCACTCACACACACAAACACACACACAGATGCACACAGATACACACAGACACACACACACAGATACAAACAGACACAAACACACAGATGCACACAGATACACACAGACACACACACACACACACACACACACACACACACACACACACACACACACACACACACACACAGGTACACACACACAGACACACACAGACACACACACAGACACACACAGACACACACACAGATGCAGACACACAGACACACACACACACGCACACACTCACAGTAGTTAGCTTTGCTAACATTAGATGTATATCTCTGCCTAAACCTGTTCCTTTCTGTCTGTCTTTACATATATATAGTAACTAGAGAAAACATGGATGTATCATATTGTTATGCATATCGTTACATATGTTACTGAATAGCCGTATGACATTGCATGTTATGTGGTACACCTCTCTTTAGTATGGATCTGAGTAAAGGCTTCATGGATGTGAATAAGCCATTTACATTGCTTGCATTGTGCACTGAGCATTCTGTTCTGAGTACTCAAAATTTTCTACCAGTTTACTGAATCCAACTTTGTGAGTATCAAAGCCTGTACCAGCAAACAACTTTCATAAAACGTATATACATCATTATAAAAAAAAAAGAACAATAAATTAGATGTATCAATTCCTAACAGTTATTATAAAGCAGTGAGCTAGGTTACTTCTTCTAGTTTTTGTAATACATAATGAGAAATGCAGAATTGTTTTGCTGTGAACTCTATGTCAGCTATAAAGCAACAATAATAGCATTCATTTCATTTGCACTTTAGTATAGAGGTTTCCAGTGGATGCATGCCTTCTTATTGCCAAGGAAAACAGTCAGCATTCCTAACAAGGTCCAGTTTTAAATGATGGGACATAAAGCATTTTGGCAGTAGTTTAAGCAATATAGGTTTGAAGGATTATTCAGAATAAAGTAATAAAAAATAGTGCTTAAACACTGCAACTTTACATCAGAATTATTGGATTCCATTAAGAGCTTTACATGTAGCAGCAGTGATAAGTTAGCTTAGAATACATGATCTAATACATATTTTATTAAAGTTTATTACAGGAATACACACACAGTCATGCACATTAAAAAGTATACTTTAAGATTGCTATTGTATTATGTTTTCATTCTCTTACCTATCATGAACAATGTTTTTTTACACTTTGCTGGCACACATATCATTTTTTTTTTAATTGGTGACCGGGAAATTGCAATTTGCTCACTGAAGAATAAAGGAGGTAATAAAGAGAACAATGTTATTAATGTTTATATTCATGGTAGAATTTTTGAGGATAAATATAATGGGATTTACAAAGACACGGAAAGTGGGTGATAATGAGAAGACCAGTACTTTTCTGCTGGAATCAGTGCCACCAACAGCTCATCCATTGAGTGTCACAGTGTAAAGTACAGTTCAGTTAACTAGCACCCACCAGTCCCAGTCCCGGTACTACCTTACTGGGACCATTGCCTCTTAAAATTCATCCACCAGGTGTCACAGTGTAATATGTAAGTAGTAATACAATTCAGTGAATCAGCACACATGAGTACTAACACCAGTAATGTCCTACAGGGGCGAGTGCCTCCAACACCTCATTACTTGTGGTGCCACGGTGTAATACATAACCAGGAGTTTGCACCGATGAATCATGACAAATTGGTACTAGCACCAGTACTATCCTATTGGGATCAGTACCAGGAACACCTTATCTATGGGGTATCACAGTGTAATATATACCCATCAGTACAGCTCAGTGAATCAGCACATGCTTGTATTAACACCAGTACTATCCAACTGAGACAAGTACCTAGAACACCTTATCCATGGGGTGTCACAGTGTAATATACATCCAATAGTACAGCTCAATGAGGCTCATACTAATATCAGCACTAGTACAATCTTACTGGGTCCAGTGCCTCAGACACGTTATTCACAGGATGTCAGAGTGTAACGTAAGCCCAGTAGTAAATAAGTTATTCATAAGACAGCAAAGCACAGCAGATAACTGCAATAAAGACTATAAAAAAGGCACAGCTGTGATTTTTGATGATGCTTAGAAGCTGACACTGCTATGTTAATTAAATGTCAGAGCCCATAAGTGCATTCTTCTTAGCTGATATGATTTTGGTGTAGTATTAGGATTTTGTTTCTCAAATTTAGCCTTGCTCCGCTTAGATTTGTGATGTTCCTCTTAAAGTTGGATCTGTGCATACCTTATTAAAGGAATAAACATAGATTTACAAAAAAAAAAAAAAAAAAAAAAAAAAAAATCACTGCCACTATATAGGGTCCAGTACAAACACACACACACAATATATATAATATATAGATTTTATATATATATATATATATATATATATATATATATATACATATATATATATAGGGTCTACTTCTAAATTTCAAAGTTTATAAAATCTTAACTTCTTATGGTGGAGACCATAAGATCAAAATCTTTTTTTTTTTATGTTTTTGCAGGGGAGGCAAGGTATCTTGCACTCCTCATACCTCCTGCTAATTAAATATACCAACACTGAGATCGCACTACAGTGAGGAAAATTTTAAATATACCATTCCACGCTGTTCAGCAATCTCTATATTTAAACAGTTCTAAGTTTCAAAAGTTCTCTTTTATGGTCTCAACCAAAAGAAAGTCGAAGTTTTGAAACTTGAAAAGTTAGAAGTAGACCCATATATATATATATCTATATATATATATATATATATATGTGTATATGTATACATATATATATATATTATACACACACATATATATATATATATATATATATATATATATATATATATATACACACACACACACACACACACACACACACACATATATACACACACACACTCACACATTATATATATATATATATATATATATATATATATATATATATATATGTATAAAAACTTCTGTTATGAAAAACAAGACAGAGCTCCCGACCCTCTACTAGGATTTCTAAATGCCAGTGCTAAGATCTTTAATGTTGTGAGGTTGAGAAGTATGCAAAAGTGTTTCACTAATGCCAAACATCTCCACAAAGGCATAATGGTACTACAGGTGGGTGTGTCTTTCCATATACGAGTTCATTTCCCCAAAAAGCTCCTTTATCATTACATTTATCTTGTGTATTTCACATGCAAAGATCTATTATTCTGTCTGCACTCTACCTTTCTGAGCATTCCTCATCTGTCATATAATTACATTATAGCACCATATTTAAATGTATGCTTTCTTTAGTTTTATTGTAATTTCCATATTGTTGACTTTCTAAATGACTTCAGCTGTTTCTGTGATGATTTAATCTTCTATTGGATGCATCTGTTATTTTTCCAAAAAAACGAGAATGCGAAGATTCAAAATACATGAACTATAAAATACAAAACATACATCGACAGTCTTCCTCCCTAAGGATATTCTTTGATATATATTAGCTGTTCATTGTTCTACAGTTTATTTGATTATGTGACTCCAGTCCAAATTCTTTGAAAGATACATTTATTTCACTACATTTGAAATATAATTAAGCATCATAAGCACCTACACTGACATTTACTCTCAAGCAAGCACCCCATGTAAACACATTTCTCAACAAAAGCTGAATTGGACCCCTTCTGCTAAAAGGTGCTAACTTTTTCTCTGTAATATACTGCTGTTTATTCTATCCTGAACAGTCACAGAACTAAGAGTGACTACCAGACATTGTTATTATCAGAAGGTGACCTATGGACAATAACAGTGAAAGCCTGCGGAGGACACTGTTGTCACACAGGGGGAGTTATACCAGGTCATTTAGATGTTAACAGATGAAAGGCAGGTTGTCCTCAATAAGTGATTGAAGTTTGTAATTCTCAAATTACAAACCTAATTAAAATGACTTTGTTTGACATACCCCATGGACAGACCTTTCCCTTTATGCATGGGCCTATCATTGTGCTTAATAGACAACAAGGGTCAGAGAAAACAGGTAACAGCAGCTGGCAGGCAAACTGGACATTTTTTTTTTTTACCCCAGGTGTCAAAATAGAACTATTTAGCAACATTAATACTAATAGTTTTATAAGGTCATAGGTAAATACTAGGCAATTTGTCCAGTAAATTATTTACAACCTAGTCACTGCAATTTCAACTATCCATGGGGGATTGAAGGATTAAACCAGGGCTGAATTTATGGATTGATATATATTGATTGAGATGAATAAAAAAAAATTAGATGGCACTGTGAATGGCAACCTCATTTCAGTGCTGTCTAGTATTCTGTTTGTTTTTATCTGTTTGTCCTGTTGTTTGGTGTTCAACTGTAATTAAGTATACTCATGAAGAATTGTTGAATATTTGGCAATTCACTTTGTGCAATTTGACACCTGATTTTTCACAGTTAAGCAATTTTCTGGAGATCCTAGCTGGGTGAGCAGCAGAGGTAGATATAGGCATTGTAAAAGGGGGGCTCATGCTGGTGCACTTATTAGGGTGAGATAGAGGGGTTTTCGACCGGAACTCCCAAGTTTACATCTGGCAAATCATCGCTCCCTATACAATAAGATGGATGAGCTGTTACTTTTCAATGAAACTCACAAGGATATTTTATTTCTTTTGCACTGTGTTTCACAGAAATCTGGCTAAATGAATCCATTCCAAACTCTGCATTATATCTAACCAGTTTTTAACTTTACAGAGCGGACCAAGTATTCGAGACATCAGGGAGGAGAAAGGGAGGTGGAATCTGCTGTTGCATCAATGAAGGTTGATGTACTGATGTTACTGTGTTTAGGAAAATGTGCTGCCCTGACTTAGAAACATTTTTTTGTTAATTGTAGACCTTTTTATTCACCTCTGGAGTTCTCTTCATCTATTCCGGTTAGTGTTTGCATTCTACCTCAAGCCTGTGTGAGTGTGGCACTATAAAAACTGTCTGATCATATAGTGTGCATGGAGAATAATTATAAAAATTCCCTTCTGATTATTCTAGGGGATTTTAATAAGGCAAATCTCAGCCATGAACTTCCTAAATTTACACAGCATATAAAGTGTCCTACCAGAGACAGGAACACACTGGATCACTGTTATACGGTGTTAGAACATGCTTATCGTGCTGTCTCCCATGCAGCTTTGGGCTTTTCTGACCACTATCTGATTCATTTGCTTCCTACCAATAAGAGCAAATTAAGATCTTTTCAACCTGTGATCAATACTGTGAGAAGGTGGACTATCGAGGCAAAGCTGAAACTACAAATCTGCTTTGATTGTATGGACTGGAGTGTCTTTAGAGATTCTGCTGCTAACTTCTAAGAACTGGCAGACACAGTAACACCTTATGTTAGCTTCAGTGAAGATATAAGTGTCTCCACTAATACCTGGTTAAAATTTAACAACAGCAAACCCTGGTTTACTGCTAAACTTAAGCAGCTTCGTCAAGCCAAGGAAGATGCCTAAAGAAGTGCGGATAGAACACTTTCTAGACAGGCAAGGAACACACTGACAAAAGAAACAAAGTATATGAAAATAACTATTCTGAAAAGCTGAAAAAATCGTTTTTAGCCAATAATCTGTATCAGTGTGGAAAGGTCTGTAAAACATTATATACATGGCAAGCTAGAAGGGCATTAATGCCCGTGCTTGAAATATTGGTTTGAATGTATGTACTACAGGAAACCATCCCCCTACACTGCAGTCAATTACCACCTGTCTCCAGCTCTCTCATTGTTCAGACTTATATGACACTCTCTCTTCCACACATTGTCCCATTCAACTTGCATTAATTGTCTCTAAAGAGGATGTGTGTCATTTTTTTGAAAGACACCACATGAAGAAAGCAGCAGGTCCAGATGGGGTTTTACCCCTGTGCTGATTAACTGGCTCCTGCTTTCACTCAGATTTGTAATAAATCATTAAAGCTGTGTGAAGTTCCTTTATGTTTCAAACAAGCCACAATCATTTCCGTCCCTAAAGAAACCAGTATAACAGGACTGAATGAATGACTATGCACCTGTCATTTTGTCATCGGGGTCATGAACACTTTTGAGAGGCTGGTGTTAGCTCACTTGAAGGATATTACAGCTCCTTTCAGTTTGCTAATCAAGAGAACTGGTCAGTGGATGTTGCAGTTAATATGGGTCTGCACTACATCTTGCAACACCTTGACCACCCAGGGACATATGCACGGATTCTGTTTGTGGACTTTAGCTCTGCATTTAGTACAATAATTCTATAACTCCTTCACTTGAAACTCTTCCAGCTTTCCATTTCTGCCTCTACCTGTCAGTGGATCACCATTTTTTGACTAATAGGAAACAGCAAGTGAAAATGGAAAAATTTACATCTAGCTATCACATGATCAGTACAGGTGTCCACTCCCCCCCCCCCCCGGGATGTGTGCTCTCCCCACTGCTATTCTCCCTCAACACCAATGACTGCACCTCTAAGGACACCTCTGTCAAACTTATTAAATAAACAGTAGATACATCTATTGTTGGGCTCATCAGGAATGTTGGAAATGGTGATGAGCCTGCATACAGATGGAAGGTTGAGCAGCTGGTCCTTTGGTGTAGTCAGAATAATCTGGAGCTGAACACTCTTATAACTGTGGACTTTAGGAGTGGTACTACAATATTATCCCCCCCTCTTTATATATCATACTGCTGTGTTTTTGGGATCTATAATCTCCCAAGACTTGAAAGGGGAGACTAATGTGGTTCATAATAAAAAAGGCACAACAGTGAATTTACTTTATGCAACAACTGAGGAGATCAACCTCCCACAGAAGCTCATTGAATCTGGTTTCAGCTCATCCATAACAGTGTGGTTTGGATCTGTGTCTAAACATGACAAGAATAGGTTACATTGAATAGTCTGGTCTGCCAAAAAATATCATTGGTACTAGTTTGCCCTCCTTACAAAATGGGCTGGAAAATCATCACCAACCCTCACATCCAAGCCACCATCTTTTTGAACTATTACTATCAGCTAGGCATTATAGATTAATATGCACCAAAGCAAGCAGATATAAGAACAGTTTTTTTTCCACAGGTCATCACATTCATAAATGGTTAATTCAGTTTATTAGCCTAGGTATTCTTTTTTCCCAAATCTCTCAGGGTTCTGCAATATTGATGATGTATTAATATTTGTTTCTTTCAGAGTTTACTTCAGTATTTCTTGCAATGAGTTGCACTTTGCACCTCGCACGTATACGTATATGTATACTTACATTTTTTGTCTTGTTTTTAATAGTTGTATGTATGTCATTTATGGAATTCATACTTGGAGAGTTATTGAAACCGGAGTCAAATTCCATGTAAGTGTACATACTTGGCCAATAAATGTGATTCTGATTAGATTTAAGGAGTTGCTTTGTTTGTTATTTAGAAGAAGATTATTCATAGGTATGGGATTCTCAGGGGAACCTGTCAAGAGGTTCTGTTTATATTATGAAATAGATTTTGGCCACAGAATAGATATGTAAGAGATCAAGCAGGACAGGAACATTTGCTGTCTTTTAGGACAGGTAGAGGTCAATTTCCAAAGGTCTGTAATAACCACAGTATAGAGATTGTGCTTTTAGTCACCCTTTGTGCATTAGGGAGCTTCTATTTGAGATTTTTACTGTGAGAATATATTAAGATTTATGTAGTTTAACGATATGCCTGGAAAGGTATATGCCAAAATGGGTATTATATTAAATTATAACAGTAATGAGGAAAGAGTATGGAGGTTATTATGGCGTAATGGGTTTGGCATAATGTTGAAGGCCTTCACATTACAGACACAAATCAGATATAACTGTTGCTCAGGCTGCTGCAGAGAGATTGACATACTGCCAGCTGTGATATTGAGAAAAGATGTGTTTATTCTCATTTTTGTCCGCATTTTGATTTAATATCTCTGTAATTTGTACAACTGTACTTCTTCTTCTTGTGTGTTATAGCTGTATATTCTCTTAGTGTTGACCTCAGTTGTAGTGAAATCCTTTGTCTGGAGGCCTTGTCTGTTTTCTTAGTGGCAGTAAGTTTTCAGAAATAGTTTCATCCGGCCAAAGTATTCCTGCATCTGTATTGTTTGGTTTCTGTCCTGTATTTTAAATCAGATATACCTATTGCTCAGGCTGCTGCAGAGAGATTGACCTACTGCCAGCTATAATAGTGAGAAAAAATAAGTGGTTATCCTTATTTTTATCTGCATTTTGATTTAATATCTCTGTAGTCTGTACAACTGTACTTATTCTTTTTCTTGTTTGTCCCCACTCACCCTCCCTGTTCTTGTTTTGGTGTTGGTGGCTCTTGAATTGCCTGCCCCTCCTGTAAGTCTGTATTTCATAGTTTCATAGTTTGGTACTAGGCTATCTGCCCTGGGGCATTTATAAGCCTAGCCATAGTGATGTGGCTTTTGCCACCCCATGTAATGGTACAAAAGTGTACAGAATAGATTTAGAATACTGTGCCTCTGTCTAGTAGTGACACAGTGAAGACCCCCTTACATAATAGAATTAGTTTACTGTGCCTCTGTCTAGTAGTGACACAGAGATGACCCCTGGGGTAAACCTACAATCTCCCATCCACTCATCAAGATTTCTCTTGAAGAGAGTCAGTGAGGGGCTCTGCCTAACATAAACTGGGAATCTGTTTCAGATTATGGGAAGCCTCTGAGTTATGAATCTGTCCCTCTAGCATGTCCTATTCATATTTGTGCTGAGGTTCAAATCTTTAGCTCTCGTGGTTCGGATGGATTTGGATTTTTTGAGGTGGAGCATGTCCATCAATTCCTGATTAGACATGGCCTTGTACGTCAGGCACAGATCACCTCTGAGTAGGCGGTATGCTACTGAATAGAGTTGGAGTTTCTTTAGTCTGGCAGCATATGACATATGTTGGAGACCCTTGATCCTTTTGGTGAGGTACTTTTGGGGTCTCTCTAGCTGTTGCAAGTGCCGGGTGAGGTACATACCAAATGGGGCATTGTATTAAATCATGGGCCTGATAAGGGAGGAGAACAGGGGCACAATGACCTCCTTTGATCTGGATGTGAATCCCTTCATGATAGGGTGGGCAAGGTAGAAAGTCTTTCTAACCACTTTGGCAACGTGGGCGTCAAATGAGAGGTCACTATCGACTTGGGTCCCCAGGTCTCTGATTACTTTTTCTGTACTCAGTGGGTTACCGCCTATGTGATAATTTGTGGGCACTTTGTTTTTCCCAAAGGGGATGACTATACATTTTTTGGCATTTAGTTTAAGGCCATGACTCCGGCACCAGTTGTCCGTTTCAGTGAGGCCTTTCTGTAGGATGTATGTGTCAGCTGGTGTATCGACTATGGCACCTAGTTTGCAGTCATCTGCGAATTTTGTCAGCCACAACCCACCCATGTTTGCTTTCACATCTGAGAAATAAATGCCGAACAAGAGGGGTCCCAGGACAGAGCCCTGTGGGACACCACTTGTCACTGGCTTTGAGTCTGACATGGCTCCAGCGATTTTGACTTTATGGGTTCTATCCTTTAGCCAGTTTACCACCCATCTTGTGACATATGGATTTACATTTAAGCTGTTGAGCTTGTCTATGATGCCAGAGTGGGGTATTGTGTTGAAAGCTTTAGCCAAGTCCAGGTAGGCTGTATGGACTGCTTTGCCCTCATCAATGGCTCTAGTGACTGTTTCAAAAAAGTCAACCAGGTTTAAAAGGCAGGATCTGCCTTTTACAAAGCCGAACTGGGTGGGATCAAGTGTTTGTAAGTCCCCAATGTCTCTGTTTATTAGTTCCATAATGATTCTTTCCATAGCTTTGCAGACCAGGCTGGTTAAGCTTATGGGGCAGTAGTTACCAGGGTCAGTAGAGGTGCCTCCTTTGTGGAGTGGGACTACTGTTGCTGTATGCCAGTTTTCAGGTACATATCCTGTAGTAAGGCTAAGGTTAAATAGCATTTTTATGTGTGGGTTTAGCTCCTCTTGGAGTTCTCATAGCACACAACCCGGGATACCATCGGGTCCCATTGATGCTGTGTTTTTAGCTTTGCAGAGGGCGGTTACAGTCAGCTGGGATGAGTATTTCTTCTTTTGGGGGTGAGGGAGGGGATAAATTTGCACTGAACCTGTCTGCCAGAATGTTGGCAATATCTGTGGGTTCTGAGGGTTTCCGCCCAGGTTTCTAACATAGCTGAAGAAGGCCTTGTGGTTATCTTTAGTGTCCATAGCGATTTTTCTCTCAAAGTTGGCCTCGGATGTTTTTATGAGAGAACATAGCTTTCTACTAGTGCTGATCAGAGATGCCTTCTCTTTATGGGATTTTGTTCTGACATGCAGTAGCTTCCTTCTTTTGTTATACAATTTGTTTATGGCTGGGGTCCACCAGACAGGACGCCTGCCCTTGGTGGAGAGGGTCTTGGTTTTATTTGAGATTGCATGATCCATGCATTCTTGGAGATATCTGTAGAAAGCATTTGTGAAGGATTCTGCATTGTGGGGTGTGGTTTCCACTGTCCCAGTGGGCTTAAAGGATACCATCTCAGTTTTAAGAAGTGTAAAGTCGGCTTTTGAGAATTTCTTCACTGTAGTCTTTTGTGTTGGGGGTGGAGGTGGGATATGTATATCCAGGGTGATTAGTTTGTGGTCTGACCTCACTAGTGAAGGGTATACTTCCGGTGTGGAGCACTTTGTCCCCATGTTTGTGATGATCAGGTCTAGTATATTATCTCCCCTTGTGGGAGAGCTGACTAGCTGTTCCATTGCATTTGAATTTATGAATTCCAGGAACCTTTGGGCTAGGGTGTTTGGGCTAGAATAATGCACCCGGTCTATGTTAGGGTAGTTGAAGTCTCCCAATATGATTGTGTTTGGTGAGACATTCATATCCTCCAATGTCTTCAAGAAGGCTGAGTGGGGTTCCTGAGATTGGGAGGGTGGTCTGTAACATGCTACCAGTTGTATAGCAGTTTTGCCTACAGTTAGTTGCACCTGGATGGTCTCTGATGCTTCATGTGTTGCCACTAACCTGGAGGTGTGGGTGTCCTTGATGAATATGGACACTCCCCCTCCCTTTTTGGTTTGGCTCGAGTTTTGGGGCCGAAACGCATGATACGAGGTATAGCCTGGTAGCGCTGGGGTGCTCTCAGGAGCCTTGAACCAGGTTTCAGTTACTGCACAGACATCAATGTCCTCCATACTGAGGAGTGCTTCGTGAGCCTGCATCTTGAGATTTAGACTTCTGGCGTTGAGCAGCATTACCCTTAATTTTTTTCCATTTTTGTTTTCTAAGGAGGTGGGTTTGTCTTTTGATCCTTGCCTAAAAAAGGCACTATGGGGGAGGCAAGAGCCTTAGCCAATATCCGGAAGCCCAGTGGTGACAGATGCAAGCCGTCCCTTGTGAAGCAGCGTGGCTTGTCCAGCATGTCATCCCAAGCAGACAGACATTGGATCCCCCTAGAATGCCACCAGTATTTGAGCCAGTTATTAAAGCTGGTCATCTTGTCTTTGTATTGTGGCATCATTCTTAGTGAGGGCAAGGTGCTGCTCAGGGTCAGGGTCATACCAGCCTGGGCTACATAATCAGAGAGCTCCGCTATGTCTCTTTTCATGTAGTCCAGGGAGGTATGTCTCAAGTCATTCACGCCGGCATGGCATTTGAACAATCCTCCTGAGTCCATCTCATTTGCTCACTTAACCAAATAAAGTAAGTTCATATTCTGAGTCTAGTGTTCACTCGACTTAATACTGAGAGAATATTTGAGAAGGCCAACCCACTTAGGTTCTTCCTTGCTCTCCCCTTGCACTTTACTAACAAAAAAAAAAAATCATCTGCTTTTACTGTATTTGTGTTTCCTCCTACTTTATTTTGCTTTTGACTCTTCTTAAAAGTACTCAATTTTATTTATTCTGCTGCACTTATTGCTGCTTGGTAGTTGCCTGATTAAATTGTAACTATTATTCTAAGTCTTTTGGTTTAAGCATTTGGGCCTCATACCGTTTTATTTACATTAAGAAGGTTTGTGGTCTGCACTGTTGTGGTAGTAGAGGTAGCTTACATCCTTCTAAGCTGGGGATTGCTGATTGAAAGCTCAGTGTCTGCTATTCTAAAAGTGTATTAGTTCTGGTTTAAGCACTTGGGCTTCAGACCAGCTATTCTACATTAACAATGTTTGTGGTCTGCACTCTTGTGGAAGGAGAAGCTGGATTCTGCCCTTCTGAGCTAGGAATTTCTGGTCACAGGCTTATTGTAATTGCTTATTCAAAGTGTTTCTTTCTGAAATTGGTGCACCTTGTTGCTCTAGCATAGGACCAGATTCAGGCCTGCTGAATCTAGCTTTGTTTGTATAACTTGAGCACTGATCCAGGCCATCTTTTTTGGAGAAGGTTCCCCTGCACCCTAGAAGCGGGAGTGTGCAGTTAGAACTTGTCTGATTGAAGACTGCTGGAACAGGGCTCAGTTTTTAGTTTTTTTCTGGTTAATTGGGTAACTTGTTTAAATCAGATTGTTCATTTTCTATTGTTTTATATATATAAAAAAAAATTGCACTTTATTCATCTGCTTTTACTGTATTTGTGTTTCTTCCTACTTTATTACTAGGGGCATTGACTACAACTTTGAATTGAGATATATAACAATAAGCATCTTTTTATGGGCATTTAAAGTGTTTTTTTGATTGTATCTGCTTTATTTTAAAAAAAAAAAAATATATATATATATATATATATATATATATATATATATATATATACTTGTTTCCGCCTTTCTAAACTAGTACAGTACAGTTTTCAGGTTAGTGCTGAATTCAGGGCTGTGTTACAAATCTCTCCCCGGGATTCATGAAGCTTGCACCAGGTGCAGGCGTAGTGTCGGTGTTCTAACACCAAAAATGGCCGCCGAGCGATTCAGGTATGAGCTGTTTCCACATGCACTACCTGTGTACGCTATGACTGCACAACTCCCGAGCCTTGGATGCTAATTATCCCATGTGCAGCAGTGTAGCATGCAAATGAAGGTATGTAGCGATTCAGGAAGTGGTGCAGGCACAGTGTAAACATGCAGAAATGTAAATCGTAGAAAATGGTCTACATTTTTGCAAACATAAAATCGGAGCCATGACAGCCGACCAAACACATGTATTATATTGTTAATATATGCCAATGGCTAAATATACATCCATTGGCATAAAAAAAATCTGCAAAATATAAAATGAACATTTAATATATATAGTCGTACTATCACGACATGGAAGCACAGGGCAGCGGTGCGCAAAGAGGATTGCAAGGAATATATAAAAATATAGAATAAAACCACAATGAAACACATATCACGATTTCCCCATAATAGTCAATGGCAGGCATGCTACACCATACTTATGGTGCAAGGGTTGCTAAGGGGCTGTGACAGTGTTATGCACAGTAGCTAGGAAATAGTAGGCAGTACCATGCAAATGAGAGGAATAATAGTGAATCGCAGATTCCCCGCTGGTGTAAGGATGCACCTCTCAGCGTAGCGTTATAACACCGAGGTGTGCCCTTGAGACAAAGATGACATCAAGAGAGGGGGGGTGTCGCCATTGCTGTAAGCACATTGGAGCATTGCTAAACCAGTTTGCCCCTTGCTAGGCAAAGCTGCAGGATAGGGGTGTGTCGAATTGGCCATAGCTATGCTTAGCTGAGAGTACTCAAGGTAACCGAGTATGCATGTGAACAGAGATAAAAACTCACGTAAACCCAGTAAATGGGTATGAGCGGCGGGCACTGCAGCTGAAACAGGAAGGATATAGGAAAGAATTAAGGAAATGCTGCAGCAGTGAAATTCGAGTACAAATGACTAATTAACACCTAGGAGCCTACAGTGGGCCATTGAGAACAGCTAACAAGGTGGCAAGCAGCTACTTGCAGAACAGGAAAGGGGAGGGGCTGTACTGCAAAGAAAACAGTAATGTGTCAAAGCAGAATAAAGCCGATTTGCAATATATCAGCTACAAGGTACATTTTGCCATGACTGGGTAGGGAAAGTACAAAACAAGAAAGAAGGTAGGTGGATGCATGCCTGATAATGGGAGGGGATCCAGGTCTAAAAGTGAATTAAAGGGCAACAGATTAATAAAGGCAGGCAAGTAGATCTCCACAGTAAAGGCCCCACAATTGCAGTACTCATTGAAAAACCCATAATTAAGACACGGTGCAGCTGGAATAGCTCATACACACCCACTGACATCAGCAGCATCCATAGCACAATACTATAAAGCGTGAAAGAACCTCACACACATTTGTGTATTCCCATACACTCCACACCACTGGTGTATACAGATGGGGAACTTTTATTATGTACATGTTAGGGGCTGCCATAGCTTTGATCCACCAGCATGTATTGGAGACTGAAGGTGGTGTGGAGGATGATGCACATGACCATCTCAGGCACCAGAGAAGGAGGAGAGTGTTCAGACCCAGGGTAACCTACCAGGGGATACATGATCTGGAGATAGTAGAGTGTTACAGGGTGGACAGGGACATCCTACAGTGACTTGTGGAGCTGTAACACCCACATCTCAGAGCCCGAACAAACAGAGAAGAACCCATCCCAGTGGATACGAAGCTATGTGTAAGCCTGAGAATACTAGCTACAGGTACCTTTCAAAGACCAACTGGGGATATCATGGGGATCTCACAGGCATCAGCATCCAGGGTACTACACCATTTCCTGGATGCCACGTTACCACATGCCAATGAGCAAATATACTTCCCCTGAACGCAGGAGGAGTTGACCAGCAATATGAGACTCTTCCACCATGTGGCAGAATACCCAGAGGTACTGGGCGCAATAGACTGCACGCACATACACATCAAGTCACCACCTGGTGACCAGGGTAGGCACTACATAAACCGCAAGGGGTACCCCTTCATCAACTACCAGGTCATGTGCAATGCCCAGGGCATTATCATGGATGTGTGTGCTGGCAGCCCTGGAAGCTATCACGACTCCCACATCTGGCATGCCTCACAGCTGTATCAGTTAATTGCCAGGGGGACATCCCAAATGGCCACATGGTGGGGGATGCTGGTTATGCACTGGAACCGAGGATGATGACTTCCATCAGAAATGCAAACACACCCATGCAGGAACGCCATAATGAGGCACACGCACAAACCAGAATCATCATAGAGCATGTGTTTGGGATGCTGAAATCACGGTTTCCTTGATTGGACATATCTGGTGGAGCCTTGCAGTACTATCCAGGCACGTGCCCACATCTTCATAGTGTGTGCCATGCTACACAATATGGTCCTGCAAAAACAGCTGCAGCAGGGACAGAATGGTGAAGGCCCTCACAGCCCACCACCATTGCCAAGGGCCTCACAGGCATAGAGGTACTCAGACCACGAAAACCCTGAGCCAGCCCCAGTAGGCAGATGGAGGTGTGCCCAGTATGCCCATGCCTTGTCCAAAAGAGAACGTATAGCACACACACTGACAGTGTAGGCACCTAGGGACTGACACCTTTCTCCAACTGCACACACAGTAAAAATGGATGGCACACACACAAGACTACCTGTAAATTGTCATGTGTAGGCAGTCTACTGTGTGCATCCAACATAGGCAGCCCTCAGCTATTGCATGCACAACAGCCACTGGCACAAGATAAGTCAACACCTGAACAGTAAATTAAGCTATCAGCATATGCAGGTACTGTATGTATAGATTCATAGGTAGGTACTTGGCCAACTGCCAGAGGCCATTCATAAGCCCAGCCAAAAATGTGTCAGCTTTTGCCACCCCATTGATTCAATAACAGTCCCTCTGTGGAGCAGAGCCAATGGTGGGATCCCTGGGGTGCATCTACTGCTCCCCATCCACTCTTCAAGGTTTCTCTTGCAGAGTGTTAATGAGGGACTCTGTATAATGTAGTTAGGGATGTTGTTCCAAAGTATGGGGAGTGTCTGTGACAGGAAGCTGTCCCTCCAGCATCTTCCAGTTAATGCTGAGGCAAGATTCAGCTCACTAATGTGTGTGGCTCACTGTGACATGGATTCCCATAGGTGGAGCATATCCATTAAGCCTGAGTTCGACATGGCTGTGTTGGCCAGTGGAGATCATCTCTGGGTAAACGAGATGCCACTGAGTAAAGCAGGTGTTTATTCAGTATGGCTGCATAGGCCATATGTTAGAGGCCAATATTCCCCTTTGCGAGGTACATTTGTGGTCATCCCAGCTGTAGGAAGTGTCTTCTGAGGTACATCCCACATGGGTTATTATACCCTATGATGGAACTGATGAGTGATAAATAAAGGGGTACTATAACCCCAGTATGTCTAGATGGGAATCCTTTAGTAATCAGATGGCCTACATAGAAGGATGTCCTAACTACTGTGGAGATATGATTGTCAAAGGGGAGATCACTATCTACCTTAGTCCCCAGATACCCCATTACCTCGTCCATATTAAATTGGCTGCCACTTGTGTTAATATGTGGGTGCCAATTCCACAATGGAATGACCATGCAGTTAGTGGTACTTGGCTGGAGGCCGTGATGTTCACACCCTGTGACATTCTCTGTGAGGCCCCTTGAGGGATGTCTGTGTCATCTGGTCTATCAATCATGGCTCCCAGTTCGCAGTCATTGCCAAACATGGTCTGCTGTAGTCCAACTGTGCTTGCCTGTACCTCTGAGAAGTATATGCCAAACAGTAGGGCTCCCAGGACTGAGTCCTGTGCGACACCAGTCGTGACTGGTCAAGAGTTGGACCTAGGGACTGCTAGTCGTACCATGTGAGTTCTGTGTGTAAGCCCGTTGGCAACCCAACATGTGATGTATGGGTGTATGTACAGGCTGGTGTGTTTATCAATAATACCTGAGAGGGGCATGGTATCAAAAGCCTTGGTGATGTCCAGGTAGTATGTTTGAACCACCTCCCCCATCATCTAACATCTTGGTGACTGTATGTAAGACATCAAACAGGTTCAGTAGGCATGAATTGCACTCAACCAAGCTGACCTGGGTTGGGTCACATGGTCAGAGGTTAGCAATGTCTTTGTTAATGAGAGCCATGAGGATACGAACCATACCATTGCACACCAGGCTATTTAGGCTTAAGGGGTGGTAGTTACCATGGTCAGTTGTGATTCCACCTTGATGGAGTGGAATAACCATTGCCGTGCACCATCGTATGGGCATGTAGCCTGTGGAGAGGCTGAGGTAGGAAAGCTTAATTAGGTGCGGGGCAGGTTGTCTAGTACAGTTTGCAAGATGCAGTCTGGGACAACATCTGCTTCCACTGATGCTGTGTTCTGCTGTTAGAGAGGGCCATTTCCACCTGTGTGTCTCTGATGTGTGGGATACTGTACCTTTCGGGTTGTGTTGTGAGCTCTTTAGGGGGTGAAGTATGCACTAAATGTATCTACAAGGATGTTGGCGATATCAGTAGGGTCAGCATATTTTGTGCTATATTTCACCGGCATAGTGCAAATCTATGTGTCATCACATAGATCCTTGACATAGCCAAAGAAGGCTTTGTGGTTATCTTTCGAATCCTTGCGTATTCTCCTGCTGATGTTAGCCTTGGATGATGTCATGAAGGACCTATGTATCATACTAATTGTGGTCACGGATGTCTGCCCTTCATGGGATTTGCTGTTTGTCTGGAACACTGTCCTACTTCTGTAGTATAGCCTGTTTATTGCAGAGGTCCACCAGACTGGTGTCCTTGTCTGGGAGGAGTGAGTCTTGGTTTACCAATGATGGCATGATCCATACATCCATGTAGGTGCTTATAGACTGCATTTGTAAATCTGACTGTATCTTGAGCAGTGTTTCCCCTTAGCATGGGGGCTATTAAACCCCCCACCCCCGTCACTAGTAGTGTAAATTTAGCTGTAGGAAAGGTATACACTGTGGTATCCGTGGGTGGGGGAGATGCTTGGCTGTGGAAACAGTGAATAGTTCATAGTCAGATCTAACCGGTGACCGGTTAACTTCCGCTGTGGTGCACCTGTTGCTCATGTTGGTGATGACCACTTCTAGTAGTTTCCACCCCACGTAAGGGAGGTTACCACAAGATACGGGGCATATTAGGTGATAAATTCCAGGAAGCACTGGGCCTGGAAGTGAGTACCGGAGTACGTCCCCCAGTTAATGGTATGGTAGTTGACATCGACCAATGCCAGGGTGTGTGTTAGGGCTGTCATGTTCTCCACTGTCTCCAGGTAGATGGAGTAGTGGTCCTGGGTCATGGAGGGTGATCCATAGCAGGCCACAGTTTACATTGCAGTTGTGGCCGATGTTAGCTGCACATGGATGATCTCAGAGGTATCATGCTGCCCCACTAACCTGGAGGTGTAGGTATCCCTGATGAATATGGATACAGCCCCTCCATGTCTGTCAGTCCATGTTCTGTGGCTGAAATGTGTGGTATGGGTTGTAGTCTGGTTGTGCTGGTGTGCTCTCAGGAGCCTTAAGGCAGATCTCAGTTACTGCACAGATGTTGATGTTGTCCATCCTGTGGAGTGCTGTGAGTGCATGCATGTTGTGATCACAACCCCTGGTGTTGAGTAGCATAACCCTCACTGAATCTGCTTTTTTGCTGTTTATGGAGCTTGTATTCACCTTCAAGACTCTCCTAAATAAGGCACCACGGGGTCACCAATAGCCTTCGCCAGTATTCCAAAGCCTAAGGCTTACACATAGGCCGGTATGGTATCGTTGCACGAATGTTTCCCATCTGTGCTTGTTTTTCATCTCTCTTGTAGGTAACCTACTGGTAAGCAATAGAAAGCCTTAAACTTATACAAGTCTTCTAGCTTCCAAGATAGGCTTTTGGAGTGACTAAGTATCAGTGTTCTGTATGCTCTTGCTGTACTTAACTGTTTCCAGACTACATGGTGGTTTCTCACTGTATATTGTGATCTGAAGGTCTGTTTATTCACATATTATGGCTGTGATGGCCTGCACTTTAGAGGCTCACAGATAATCTACTTCCTATCGTCCCAAGGGCAATTAGAAGCATAGATACAGTGTGTTGGCTTTCCCCGCACCATTGATGAAGTAACTGAGCCTCTGTCAAGCATAGCCAATGAAGCAATTCCAGGCAGAGCTGCTGGAAGCTGTTGAAGACTGGGATTGTGGAGGGTGATAGGGGCACTTAGTGATCTAAAGAGGGCATGTTAATGTGACAATTCAACACCATTCAATTCCCCCAACAGGTCTCGCAGCTATCAAACTGGACAGGCTCCCCCACCCCCTGATTGTATGGTTCTGGGACACATGATCCCAGGGGAGTATATTCTGTTACCCAATCACACAACAAGGTTTCCCTTGAAGTGTGTCATTGAGGGGCTATGCCTAATATAGTTAGGAATGTAATGTATTGTCTCACAGTACATTTGTTATATGTTGTTATTTCAAGAGTACGTGAAGCTCAGTGAGTTTGGGGGCCTCCGCCCTTTGCTTAGCCTAGCTTGCACATAGAAATCATCTAAATAGGAAATAGGTGGAAGCAACGTTAATGTCAACAGTGTAATGGTTACAGCATCCGCTAAGTATCTGTGCATTCGAGGTTCCAATCCTAATAAAGGCAGGGATGTTTATCATGTTCAAAAGTATGCCTTAACCACAGCTTGCATATATAGGTAGTAATCGTCTGTATAATAAACATTCGAAACACCTATATAAACCCATGTGTGCTGGAGAGTACAATCAACAGAGAATGTAATGTTATGTCAGCACATAGTGAGATGTTACTTCACTGACATGTGTATATCCTGAGTAGTTAGCGGATGTGGCCGTGTTTGGCCGCACAGGCTATACGTTACAAAGTTTGTTTAACTGTGTTTAACCACTGCTATAATGTCACACAAACACTTTTAAACATGCTTACAAC